>NC_080166.1:16462250-16762250 GCF_950295315.1 Erinaceus europaeus | reverse complement strand
GTAATCTATCATGTTCCTTTCTCTCATTAAAAAAACAATGCATTCTCATTAGAGAACATGCAGATTATCAAAGAGAAAAAAAAAGGCACACATAACTAGTCACTCTGAGGCACGTACTTTGAACCCTAAGAAGTACCTTGGTATCCCAATAACTGTTTCTGCAAAAAGAGATTGGGCCCTAAGTATTTATATTCTATGAAAACTTGGTCAAATCAACTTTTTTTTTTTATTTAAGAAAGGAGACATTAACAAAACCATAGAATAAGAGGGGTACAGTTCCGCACAATTCCCATAACCCGATCTCCACATCCCATCCCTCCCCTGATAGCCTTCCCATTCTCTACTTCTCTGGGAGTATGGATCCAGGGTCGTTGTGGGTTGCAGAGGGTGGAAGGTCTGGCTTCTGTAATTGCTTCCCCGCTGAACATGGGCGTTGACTGGTCGATCCATACTCCCAGTCTGTCTCTCTCTTTCCCTAGTAGGGTGGGGCACTGAGGAAGTACACATTGATGGGGTCGTCTGTCCAAGGAAGTCTGGTCAGCATCTCGCTGGCATCCAGAACCTGGTGGCTGAAAAGAGAGTTAACATACAAAGCCAAACAAATTGTTGAACAATCATGGACCTAAAGACTGGAATAGTGCAGATGAAGTGTTGGGGGGTACTCCCTGAATGCTCTTGTGTACTTCTGCTTTCAGGTATATATTTTTCCCCTAGGTTATGGGCATGGGTGAACCTATGCTCTATCTCAGGGGACCTGGACTATATCTAGGTTTGGGGACTTTATTGGGGAGTGGAACACCTGGAATGGAATTAGAGAATACTATGAAAGGAAAATTCTCACCCGAGTGATGAAGCTGAAGGGTTGTCATTGCACACCTGAAGTCTCTGGTCACAGTTTGAAGTGAAGCATACTGGGGTGGTACTCATTGTGTTGATTAGGTTGCAATCCGTGGATGCAATATTATTTTATTTGAATTGAGAGCAGCATGCAGAAAAGTGGGCCCCAACCCTAAGGTTCCAGGACTGGGGGAAATACAGGCTCTATAGTGGAAATGTGAGGTTCCTGTTGTCTTAGGGTTCAAGAAGACAGTGGATAGTTATTGTTATCATCACATTATTTGGTGATAGGGTTAACTTTGGAAAGTCCCTCTGATAGGGTTTGGGGTATAGTACCCAGCATCTTGTATATAGCTGTGCTGTCGGTTGCTTCTGTTCTCCCTGGTCTAGGCATTTGGGAGAGAACATATCAAAGACAGCCTATGTATTAAAAAGACTCAGTCTGTATTTTAAGAAGTTCTTAGACATATCATCAGTTTTTCGCCTCTCATATTAATTAAATAGTGGTTTATATAATGTTTACACTTTAATAGGATTGTACATAAACACCACTCCCACCACCAAAAGACTGTGTCCCATCCCCACTACCCACCCCCGCTCCCCCACCCTCCACCATGCCGGGAAGCCCAATGGCCACCCTCCCCTTCACCACAGTGTTTTTACATTGGTGCCCTGCTCTTGATTTAATCAGACCCTGCTTTAGTTTCCCTTTGTGAATGCTTTTTAATTAAGCCCCTGTCCCCAAAGCATAGTTGAAGTCAAGCACAGCAACACAGAGCTTGAAAAAAGGGAAGCAAGATTTACATAGAAATGGACAGGGGACTGACCAGTCAATGCCCATGTTCATTGGGGAAGCAATTACAGAAGCCAGACCTTCCACCCTCTGCAACCCACAACGACCCTGGATCCATGCTCCCAGAGAGATAGAGAATGGGAAGGCTATCAAGGGAGGTGATAGGATGTGGAGATCAGGTTATGGGAATTGTGCGGAACTGTACCCCTCTTATTCTATGGTTTTGTTAATGTCTCCTTTCTTAAATAAAAAAAAAATGTAAAAAAAAAAGAAAAGAAATGGACAGAGGAGAAACAGGAGTAGTCTCCCATATCTGTCCAGGTAAGGAGATTACTAGGGCCACAGAGAAGGAGGAAGCACACAGGAAGAAAGGGAAATCTTAGCCATGCTTCCTGAAGTCAGCTGTAGCTGAGACCGGCTTACTCAGAGTGCCAAATAACAGAAACCTGATGCCTCTAGATATATCTAACTGCAAAGAAAAGATAGTCTTCACAGGAACACAACTTCCTGTTAATAAACAACCTCAAATAATCCCACACAAATCCAAAAATTTTCACCGTGTGTGTAGTGGGGGTAGGTAGGGTGGTCATGGCACAGGAGGTTAGTATAAAATTAAATACATAGCAAGAACTACACAATATATTGTGCTTGTGAAAGCATAAGTTTATTTTTTGAGAACTAACTAAATAAAAACAAATAAATAAAAAAAGGTGTCCAACATTCAAGCATATAAATAAATAGAGCCAGGCAGTGGTGGACATGGTAAAGTGCACTTGACCAGGCTCAACAAAAGCTTAATGAGTGGTAAAGCAGTATTAGAGGTGTCTCTCACTCTCTTGCCCTCTCTAGCTCTCTCTTCCCTCCCTACATCTCTCTCATCCCAGGAAAGGGTGGTAGATTTTTTTTATGCAGGCACAAAGCTCCAATGATGACCCTAGTGGCAATAAAGATAAAAGTATCAAAAAATATAAACAGACTTTAGAACTCAGTATTTCAATTTAAAATTTAATAAGACCTTTAATTGTTTTATTATGTATGGTTTCTATTTTTTCATAAGTAGATGAAAATCTTATAAGACCATTCTGAGAGAACCTATCTTCCAATTAAAACAAGTTAATGATAACAGTCAGACACGCTGGAGCCTTATTCTTAGAATTTCTGAGTCTGCTGCTTTGATGAACATGAAACATAATTTTCTTTTTTTATTATCTTTATTTATTGGATAGAGAGAACCAGAAATTGATAGGGTAGGGAAGATAGAAAGGGAGCGAGAAAGAGAGACACCTGCAGCACTGCTTCACTGTTGTTTTCGCCGGGCTATGTTGTTTTCGCAGGGCTGGCTTCACAGGCGGGTAACAGACAACCCGGGACTCATGGCTGGGTTGTACGCAGTATCCCTTTATTCATGCAGGACGCAGCGCAATCTATACCAAGCTAAGCTAAGCTAACTACTACAAACAATCTTGTCCTTATAAATATACTAGCCCAGTAGGGTGGGAACAGGATGCGACGCAGAGAGGGTGGAGGGAAAAGTGACTGGTGAAAATCAGAGTGTGACAAGGAGAGGGGGCGGGGCAAAAACATATCATGAACCAGTGGGGATTGAACCAATGCCCTGCAGTGGTTATGTAAATAGAATACAGTATTTATGTAAATAGAATACAGTGTTAAGCAGGGGGTATTAAACCAAATGAAACAGAAGAGGTTTTTAGAAGCATACCAACACTTCACCACTTGCAAAGCTTTCCCCCTGCAGGTGAGGATCGGGCCTTTGAACCCAGGTCCTTGCACAGTGTATTCATGTAGTCAACCAGGTTTGCCACCACCCAACTCCTGAAACATAATTTTCACAGAAATGTAGGCCCTGGATCCAACTGTGTTTCAGTAAAAACTGGTGAGATGGAGGCTACTGTTATTATTATTGTTAGTATTATTGTTTAATCTCTATCTCTAACTTTATCCAATGGAGTAAAAAATCAGTGAAGTTTCTTTCTACATTTAAATTAGAGCAAAGCATGATCCAGCAAGCCTACCTCTATGTACTTATACAAAGAAATTGAAAATATGTCTGGAAGAGATAGCAGCACTCCCATATTGACCAAGGCATTACGAGCAATGATTAAGAAATGAAATCAACCTAAGTGTTTAAATGAATGGGCAAAGTTATGACATATGTATAACTATATACTCCTCATAATATATAACATATACATCATAATATATCATCAGATATTAATTACTGAAAACCAAGGAGAATATGCTGTTTGTGACAACACAGATACCACTTGCAAGTATTATGTTCAGTGAAATATGTACGAGTAAGGCATACTGTATGGTGTCACTTGTAAGTGGAAGGTAGTAATGCCGAACTTACAGAGACAAAAAAAAGCAGAATGTTGATTGCTGAAGAGAAAGGGGGAAATGGGGAACACAATCATCAAAGGATCCAATTTTCTAGTCAAAGACAAATAAGTTACAGGTATCTAATAAATAACATTATGTTTATAGTAAATAACATGATATTTGACTTGAAAATCACTGAGATGGATCTTATATATGCTCATCGCAAAAAATGAGTTATGTAATATTAAGCACATCTATAGTAGCCATGAGTTTGCAATCTGTGGGTGCATCAAATGAGCATACCGTGCACATTAAACTCACACAAGGCTGTATGTCAATTGTCTCAATAAAATGTCAATTGTCTCAATAAGAAACAAAAAGGAAAGAAGAAAGAAAGGGGAGAGGGAGGGAGGGAAGGGAAGTGGGAGCAGAGGAATAGAGAAAAAAGAAGGGGTAGCACAATGTCCAATTTTGATGGTTATAACACAAGCCTAATCTACTGTAATGGTACAAATCATCTTGATAGTAGCCAGTTTTCTCCAGCACACTGCAATGTGACCTTTTTAGGGCAAATAGCAAGTCTTGTATCTCTCACAGTCCTTAGCAAAGCACTTGCTAAAAATGTAGGCTAATATTAGAGAAATGTTCAATAAAACCAAATGACTTGCTCTTTTACAAAGACCAAGAATATGGCACAATTTTCCTCTATTAACTATAGAGATAACTGAAAGTTTCATGATAAAAACCATGAACTAACCTGAATTGAAACACCCTCATGAATTTTACAACAGAAACACCAACCTAATTTCAAGACAGAGGTTGCAGGATTAAATGGACCTTTATTTATTTGCTTTTTCTTATTGTTGGGTGAGAAAGTGAATTTCTGGCAGTAGATTTCATTGATCTCTGTCAAGCTGGACAACAATTTGTAAAGTTAGTCTATTCTTTCAGGAAGAAAGGTTAGAATACTGATTTAACAAAACTTCTCTTTTATCAGCAAGCTTCTGAGAAAAACTACTCTATGTTGATTTCTAAAAATGGCAAGATGTCCATCTCAGAATTCAAATCATATGACTTGGGCCACTAATGATATAGCTTGTACCATACGGGGTGGGGGAGAACTCTCTTTTATCAGCTGTGCCTCAGTAATCTGGGACATTCACCACTTAACTCTAGGCAACATCTCACATTCACAAATAATGACTCCTGGAGTTCCAGCTAAGACATTCCTAAAGTCATGCCCACTCTTATTTTGGTGTGTTCAGAGAAGACACATCTAGGTTCTCAGTCAGATATAGAACTCCTCCCTGAGTAGTCTTCCAAGATATCCAGTATCTTTTTCCATGGCAAAAAAAAAAAAAAAAAAAACACTTGCATAAGTATTGCAAATAATTAAAGCAAATGAACCTCCAAAAATAAGCAAACTGACTCCCAGGCTCTGTCAAAGATTTGTTACTTAGAGGGATTAAGGATATGATCTGGGAGGAGGGCAAGCAGTGCTGCACCTGGTTGAGCGCACATGTTCCAATGCAGCTGGGATCAAGGCCCCATTTCCCATGCAGGGAGAAATAGTCATAAGTAGTGAAGGAGTGTTGTATGTCTCTTCTCTCTCTCTCCCTCTCTCTCTCCGTCTGTAGTTCCCTCTCCCCTCTCCATTTCTTCCAGTCTTTATCCAATAATGATACATAAAACAAAATAAAAATATAGGCAATGGAAGGATAGGTGAAGGAATACTTCATCGACATAATGTCAAAATTACACTGCTGAAACTTTGTAACATTTTAAACCAAAGTTAAATTATTTTTAAGTCCCAGCATGGAGAAAAGAGTCAGGGAAGTAAGTCTCACAATTTTGATGACTTATTTCTGAATCTCCCATAGGAACCAGTTGCTTATGTGTGATCATGTACAGAAATAGTCACAGCACAACTGTAACTAATACATCCAGTAAAAATAAAACATCCTAGTAAATTTTCTTCTGAACCAAAAAATAAGAAAATCTAAAGAGAAATGCAACTGTGACAGGGGCATGTATTCCTCTGAAAATAGTGCTTCAATCAGCACAGTAGCTGCATAGGTAGTTCTCAGAATAACAGTTTTGTCCTGAGGTCAGGAAATGAATAGGAAAAACCTGTGGGACACAAACACTGTTGTACCAAGCCAGAACAGATGTTCCCCAGGCACATATGTTTCCCATGCTATAAGGGGAAGTGGGAGTGGTAACTGGTGTGGGTGTGGCTTAGGAAGGAAGTAAAGTCGGGGCTTGAAATTTTATAAAAACTGATATTCTGGGTGGAGCCGCTCTCTCTTTGCTGGACTTGCGACCCACAACAGTAAATGGCTATCAGATTCTTTCCTTCTCCTCGCCCCCTTCACTGCCCACGTGTACTCCAACATGTGTGGGGGGGGTCTCCATTTTCCTGAATAAAATTAAAAATTTCTGAAAATTATGCTTTCTTCTCAATTCTTTGTTGGGTTTGTGTGTGATGAACCTTTAAACATGGGGAATGAACTCAGTCATACTCCCCTCAATCCATCTCCACAAACAGACTGGCGAAATAGCTGACCTGGCTATTTTGTGAAAGCCATGACTGAGCCTATCCCCCAATGCACTGGCACAAGTTTAATAGTGGCGGTATCTCTGTGTGTAATGCCTCAGCTGTTTCATCTTTCTGTTTTCTTGCATTATCTCTGTTTCTCACCTCTATAGAAAGAAAGAGAGAAAGAGAAAGAAAGAAAGAAAGAAAGAGAACAAGAGAAAGGAGGAGGGAGAGAGAAAGGAAAGAAAGATAGAAAGATGGATGGACAAAAAAAAAAAAAGATGGATGGACATTGGTAACGGAGATATGCAAGAACTAAGCCTCAGCAGAAGCCTAGTGGAAAAAAGAAAAAGAAAGAACGAAAGATGAAATGCTACTTTTAAAACGGTACCATAAAAAGAAAAGATCTACGAGATTCTGGATGAACAACTAAAAATACTGTCAAAAATTATTAGTTATCTTGCTCATCACATTATCAAAATAAACGGTATGTGTAATAGATAAAATTGCCATTCCAATGAACTTTATGGTCTAGACAAATTGATTTCCTGTGCCTCAAAACTTGTTCATTTCTCAAATGGCCTGAATTTATATCCTTAGGCAGCTGAAATGAAGTAGCTATACCCAAACTCTCTGAAATGAATAAGCAAGTCTGAGCAACTATTCCAAACACAGTTAAGAAAATGAAAGATAACTTCAATTCACCAAACAAGTAACACTCTGTACAAATTGTGTAATTTTCTTTGAGATAGGGATGAGGATATTTGAGCGAGGAGGTAATATGAGAATCAGCTGTGCAGGGAGTTAGAACCTCGAAATCAAAAGATGAACAAGATACAGTCCCTGCACCTGATGAACCCACTGTCTTAAACCCCACTGCAAAATTGTTATGACAGTAGTATTTCTTGTTATGGAAGCACAAGGACAGTTTTTCATTCAACCTGAAAGACATTAAGCATACTAGGAGTTGCTCTAGTTAGCATGCTGCTGTTTTCCCCATAAAATAGTAATAATAATTTGAATTATCCAGAAGGAAAATGACAGACTTGAGTTTGAACAGACTGAATCTAAGATCATTTATCCAGGTAGAAATAATCTGTAGACAATCAAGCTTTAAATTCGGGAGCTACTTTCAGTCTAAAGAAGATGATTTGGGAAGCAAAAATTTTGCTCACCCAGGAAGGTGCAAATTTCATCATGTGTGCACCCCGAGTCTGAGCCCCGGTACCACATGAAAGTGTCCTCATACTGTGGGAGACTCCAGCTCAGTGGTCTTTATACCTATAACTAGATCTTTGTCTATACAAATGCATGTGCACATGTGTGCACGAGAACACACACACATACACACATGCATAGGTTACATGTTAATAAGAATAAACAAGCCAACAGTGGGATCATATACGTGCATAAAGCCCTGGCAACACATACAAAACAAAGACAATCTCAATGTCAGAAGGTTAGGGGTTACATGTAAATTCACATCAAGAAAATATTCATGGAGCACATATCTGCAAAAAAAAAAAAAAAAGTGGATTGAGAGAAGACACAAGTCCATTCTTTTCATGTATTTTTTTATTTATTTGTTGAGGAAATGAGGATTGCAGTAAATACACTTTTTGATACATGTGTAAAATTGCTCAGTTTTCTGCAAAACACTCTCACCTTAGGCCTAGGTCCTCTTGAGCACCAGACTCTGCAAGCTTCTCCCTCAACACCCCCACCCCATCAGCTCTTCACTTTGGTGTAATACACCAAACCCAGTCCAAGTTCTACTTTATGTTTTTCCTTCTGTTCTTATTTTTTTTCATGAGTGAGATCATCCCATATTCATCCTTCTCTTTCTGGATGATCTTGCTTAACATGATTCCTTCAAGCTCCCTCCAAGATAAAATGAAGAAGGCGAATTTCTAATTTTTAATAGCTGAATAGTATTCCATTGTGTATATAGACCACGACTTTCTCAGCCACTCATCTGTTGTTGGACACCAGGACTGCTTCCAGGTTTTGGCTGTTAGAAATTGTTCTGCTAGGGGGCTGGGCAGTAGCACAGCAGGTTAAGTGCACGTGGTCCAAAGTGCAAGGACCAGCATAAGGATCCCAGTTCGAGCCCCCAGCTCCCCACTTGCAGGGGGGTCACTTCACAGGTGGTGAAGCAGGTCTGCAAGTGTCTGTCTTTCTCTCCCCCTCTGTCTTCTCCTCCTCTCTCCATTTCTCTCTGTCCTATCCAACAACAATGACAGCAATAACAACAATAATAATAACAACAATGATAAACAAGGGCAACAAAAGGGAAAAATAGCCTCTAGGAGCAGTGAATTTGTAGTGCCCCAGTGATAACCCTGGAGGAAAAAAAAAAGTGTGCTGCTATGAACACAGGTGAATGTCAGAGACATGCCAATGAAGATAGAAATGAGATACCACTTCATCCCCGTGAGAACGTCATACATCAGAAAGGACAATAACAACAAATGTTGGAGAGGTTGTGGAGGCAAAGGAACCCTTCTGCACTGCTGGTGGGAATGTGAATTGGTCTAACCTCTGTGGAGAGCAGTCTGAAGAACTCTCAAAAGGCTAGAAGTGGGTGGGCCTACCCTATGATCCTGCAGTTCCTCTCCCAGGGATATATCAAACACACTCATCCAAACAGCCCATTCTTAAAGTTGACAATGTCCTAAATATTTTGACATGAAAAGTGAATTCAACAAAACAAAGCACCTGGCTCAAGGACCCAACTACAAGAGCATCAAAACCACAAGCATGAGGCTTCTGAGTCAACTCTTGGCATCAAATTTACTACAGGGGTGCTATGTCTTATTTCCTTTTTTTTTCTTTCTCATGTGAAATTTTTCTCTCACACATGTAATAAACAAATAAGTGTTTTTAAAAGAATTAAAACCACGAAAGATTGGTTAAAAAATTAAGAAAAATAAATTTGAAACCTTGAATGAAGGTTAGAAATTTTTTTTTTAAATGAAGACTGTATTCAGCAGATTGAATAACATCATTGCAAGACTGGCCAGCTCCTCATGGGGCGCAAGCGCTTCCACACTACGATCATCATCTCTGGCATTATGCTATTCCACTGCAGAATACTGTGCCCCAGTATGGTTTCGTAGCCCCCATGTCCACTTGGTCGATTCCAAATTATATTCCTCCATGAGGATAATTTCTGGAACCATCCGTTCCACCCCGGTTCCATGGCTGCTAGTTCTTAGCAACATTGCCCCGCCAGATATTCGTCAGGATGCAGCATCATCTAAGTTCATTTCCCACGTCTACTCTCGACCGGCCCTGCCAATATACGCGGATATCTTCGCCCACCCTGTCCAACGCTTGACATCTCGTCACTCAATCTGGTCCCCTACGCCTACACTGAACTTCTCTGTTCCAGACTCTTGGAAACAGAGTTGGCAGTCAGCTGAGGTCAAGAACAAACACCTCATCACAGACCCCTGCAAGCGTCAACCCGGCTTTGACGTAGCACGTTATGATTGGGCCCTCCTCAATCGCTATCGAACAGGCCATGGCCGGTGCGCCGCTATGTTCCATCGCTGGGGAGCCAGAGACGACCCGAACTGCCCCTGCGGCTCCAGACAGACTATGACCCACATAGTCAACGACTGCCACCTCTCCAGATTCAAAGGAGGTCTCGAAACTTTACATCAGGCTCAACCTGACGCTGTTGACTGGCTACGGAAGAAGGGCAAACGCTAGAAGAAGAAGAAGAACCAGTCAAAATAAAATAACTGAAAAAAAGTTACTCCTGGACTTCACTCTCATGAGCAGACATTCTTGACAGGACATTTTTCAGGGGGAGAATATATGAATATCAGAGAGAAATAGACTCAAAGGAGAAAGACAACTAATGAAGTAGCAATGGCCATAAGACACCAGTTGTGACACAAACACTGGATTCTTCCATTTTTTTCTTCTTTTTTTTATATTGAAAGGTTAATGATTAACAGAACAGTTTGGGGGACATGGGTACAGTTTCTCCTCTCTCTAAGACAGGTGTCTGCAGAACATTCTCATCTCTAGCTCAGGTTCTTCTCCATCACTGTGTATGAGGATTTTAAAGTCCTCTCCTGTCCTCCTTGACCAGAGACCTTTGCTGGGGTGCAGTCTACCAAACTGGTCCAAGTTAGTATTCCCCTCTCTGCTCTTGCTTCTTAAGTTATGTTCATGAGTGAGCTCATCCCATATTCATCCTTCTCTTTCTGGCTGATCTCACTTCACATGATTCCCTCAAGTTCCATCCAAGATGAAGTGAAGAAGGTGACTTCATCATTCTTAACAGCCGAGTCATATTTCGTTGTGTCTAGGGACCACAAGTTTTTCAGCCACATCTATTGCTGGACACCTAGATTGCTTCCAGATCTTGACTGTTACAAGTTGTGCTGTTATGAGCATAGGTATACAAAGACTTCCTTGGATGAGTTTGTTTGATTCCTTAGGTTATAACCCCATAAGAGAAGCTGCACGGTCACAGGGAGATAATCCATGTTTTTAAAAATACCATAAATTGCATATAACACAAGTGCTGTATGGATCACACAAGCTGTCAAAGTTCTGTGGATAACTGGGATTTATACACTGAATCAGTTTGATTGAAGCAGAGGCACTAGACTGGATAATTTGTCCACTTTCTTCTTCAGTTCCAAAAGAGACTTTTCTGTTATCTGTTAAGTCACTTTGCATTTTCCTCCAAGTGGCCCCACTAGGAGTTAAATACCCTAGACTCCTACTCTTTGCAAGGCCCATTCTGTTCATTTTACTAGAGAGAGCTGAAAGGGTGACTGATAAGAAGAGACAGAAGTTATTAGATGGAGAGAACAGACAGGCTTGTGTGAGCAGAGCAGAAGAGGAAGTAATAACTTAATACAAATCTTTAGTTTCTGGTTTCTTCTCAGCCACTTTTCACTTTTACTATTCTCCAGTCTCTGATTCCACACAAGATATGAAATCACTCTTCCACGGACACTGTGTCTGCCATGAGACTTTTGCTTCTAGTTTATGTTCTCCTCTTTTTCTGAATAATTACATTCCAAGGTTCTCTTATCACTTGGTTCAACCAAGGAAAGGTATCTCCCAAAGGCTGAAGAGCAGGGAGAGAAAAATTGAGTCTTGAGTAGGAATGAGGCATTTTTATTTTCTTTCTTTCTTTCTTGCTCTGCCTACTGCAGTACATCCAGCCTTCCTGCAAGTCTACATTCTGTCATGTCCTTGACATTGTTCTCAAGCACTAATGGGATCCTGGTTCCTGATTCTAGTCATACCACCACCTGAAGTAGTTTCTCAGTCTTAGGACTGTGTGCAATATCTTGTTGCTACTATTTCTGTAGATGCAGGTCTGCTTCTCCAATTTCCCATGACTTAAGGACAAACTTTCTGAATTAAAGCCTCCTGTTCAAAGACCTAGAGAAGTTGACGTCTTCCCCATGGACTGTAACAGAGAAACCCTCATAAGCAAACTTAAGAAGCAGTCTTAGGAGCAACTGTGAGTAAGGAAACATATACCTATATCAGTCTTCATCATCACACTCCCCACCCAGCTCTCAGATAAAAGTGACAGTTACCAGTGTCCCACCTAACCAGAAAAGCAACACCCCTCAGAAGGAGAGCATGGGTATGAAGGAAAACAACAGGCTTAAAAATAAAGAATCTGAATTCATCATTCTCAGACTATAAGGGTTGACAGGTCTAAGGAGGGAAATGAGTGTAAAATAAAGGCGGAGGGGTTCAGTGATGGCATATCGGGTAGGATGCACAAAATACCAAGCACGAGGACCTGAGTGAGAGCCCTCGGTCCCCACATGCAGGGGAAGAGCTTCACAAGTGGTGAAGTAGTGCTTCAGGTATGTCTCTGTCTCTCTGCCTCTCTAACTCATCTACCCAGCTCAACTTCCCTCAGTTCAAGAAAAGGAAAAATTGGCTGCCAGGAGCAATGGTGGATTCAGCCTGTAGGCACTAAGCCTCACTGATTATGCGGTGTCAAACTAAATGAATAAACAAACAAACAAACCAATTAAATATTGAATTCAAAAGTCATTACAAAGGAAACAGCTATCCAGATGAAATGTATTGTAAACTGGTCTGGAGAAAACCAGAAAAAGTGGAGATTGATTTCAATCTACTTACTGAAAAGTTAAATTTTCTGAGACTTATAGGATAAAGGGATGCAAAAAGAGGGAAGAAATTACTAGAAAATAAAGTAGGCAATTTCTGCCTGAGAGATAAGGATGCTTAATGGTTGAAGGCTCTGCATGACAAAGAAAAAACAGCAGCTTATATGCAACTGCTCTTGAAGGCTAAGAGCTGAAATAAAGGTGATAGGCATAATAAACTAGATATGTGTTGTTTTACATTATCCCTTTTGTGCTTTAATATTCATTTACCTTTCTTTAAATTTTTTAATAATTTTAGTGTGAGGGTTCCATTGGGGTTCTGTTGTGTTTCCTAGACACAGATCAAGAAGAGATGACAGGCTGTGCCTGTGTGTAAAGATTACACTGTAAATCACACTAGCATAGTGGGTAATTCCTCAAAGCTTTTCTTTTTTTTTATTGGGGGGATTAATGGTTTACAGTCAACAGTAAATACAGTTGTTGGTACATAAGTAAAAATTCTCAGTTTTCTGTAAAACATTCTTACCTAGGTCCTCCTCCACTGTGAGGATCTGAAGCCCCCCTCCCCAACCCCCACTTTAAGTTCTTTACTTGGGTATAATCCACCAAGCCAGTCCAAGTTCTGTTTTGTGTTTCTCCTTTCTGTTCTTATTTCTCATTCTGTCCATAAGTGAGATCATCCTATATTCATCCTTCTCTTTCTGGCTGATCTCACTTCACAGGATTCCTTCAAGGTCCATCCAAGAGGAGGTGAAGAAGGTGAATTCATGGATCCATAAAAAGTAAAACACACTCCTGGACCACCCCCAACCTAGAAGTATTAAAATAGTTTTTTAAGGTGTTAGGCTTTTAAATCCGTTAAAGGATTCTCCACTCAAAGTCTGAAGACAATACCTGCAAGAGCTCATCAGAAAAAAAAGAACACTAACATCTTTAAAAGCTGACATCCAGGAGTGGGGGGATGCTTCTTTAAGAGAAATGAGGGAGCAGTGAGAGGCAGGGTGGTGGTGTACCTGGTTAAGTGCACACACTACTGAGCTCAAGCACCCAGACTGGAGCCCCCACTCCCCACCTATATGGAGGAACACTTCACAAGAGGCAAATCAGGTATACAGGTGTCTATATTTCTGTCTCCCTCTCTATCTTCCCCTCCTCTCTCAATATCTTTCTGTCCTATCACATAAAGTGGGGAAAAAATTCTGCCAGGAGCAACGGATTCATAGTGCTGGCACAGAGCCCCAGGAATAATCCTGGATACAAAAATAAAATCAGAAAGAAAGAAAGAAAGAAAGGAAGGAAGGAAGGAAGGAAGGAAGGAGAGAGAGAGAGAGATAGAGGAGGTTAGCCTAATGTCAGAGACCTCAGGATCCAGAAAAATTATTTCACAATAAATGAAAAAGTATCACCAAGCTCCTGTGGTGATACTTATAGAGGAAAGTTTATTCCAGCAGACCTGGGTAATCCTTCTGTTTGAGACTGACTGGAGGAGGACTTTCTTCCCCTGCACATGCTTCATTGTTTAGGATTTAAATGTGCATCTGGATCTCTCACCACTTCCTTTGTTTTTTCCTGCATATTTGTCTGGTTCAGCAGCAGTTTTTAACCAGCTTTACTCACTATTGTGGTTTCTTTGAATTCTCAGTTGGAAGGTTCTGGGACATTAAACCAAGGAAAACAAAACAAAAGTCTCTTTTAAAAGTATATTATTTTATGGAGCTATTTGCTGCACTTGTTTTATACACAGCATGATGATTACTTCTGCAGGATTTTTTTTTTCCTTCTTTGTTTAGAGATAACTACAGAAGCAATTTTTGGGGAACAGTCACAGACACCCATTTCTAAACGCCTCAAACATTGGAAGTAGCTTCCAGACCATCTGTACCACAACTGAGGACATTTTCAATAAGTGGCAATTTTGAAATGTAAATTGCTTGTGGTGTTAAATTTTGAAAGCAATTTTGTTTGGAAATATTAGTGCAGTCTATAGAGAAACAGCTAAGGGGAAGGAAGAGCAACCTTTAAAGCTTTAGGAACAGACAAGATGTTCATTATTTCCTATTTGCCTCCTCCTCTTCTTTTGTGTATCTATAGAGATCTACAAGTGCGTTCAGACATACATATATAGCGGGAGTCATATTAATGAACAAATCTATCATTTCCTCTTTTTAAAATTTTGTTTATTAAAAAGAAACACTGACAAAAACCATAGGATAAGAGGGGTACAACACCACATAATTCCCACCATCGGACCTCCATATCCCCTCCCCTCTCCTGACAGCTTCCCTATTCTTTATCCCTCTGGGAGTATGGACCCAGGGTCATTGTGGGATGCAGAAGGTGGAAGGTCTGGCTTCTGTAATTGCTTCACTGCTGAACATGGTCGTTGACTGGTCGATCCATACTCCCAGCCTGCCTCTCTCTTTCCCTAGTGGGGCAGGGCTCTGAGGAAGCAGGGCCCCAGGACACATGGGTGGGGTCGTCTGCCCAGGGAAGTCTGGTTGGCATCATCTTAGCATCTGCAACCTGGTGGCTGAAAGAAGAATTAACATAAAGCCAAGCAGATTGTTGACTAATCATGAACCTAAAGTCTGGAATATTACAGATGAAGATTTGGGGGTCTCCGTTTTGTAGATAGCTAGTAGGCCAATTTTAGTTAGATTCCAAAGGGCCCATGACTCTACTAGTTTTTTTCCTGAGTTTGACCTCTGATATGCAGGTGGAGCCAAGTTATTGTCTGGGGAAATGATGTCATGGCTGGAAAAAGGGCTAGAAAGCTGGATCAGGGAAGAGAGTAGCTCCCAAATATGGGAAAATTGTATAAACATTGCTGACTGTAGACCCCACTGACTTGATCTGGGGCCCATATTCAGCTTAGGAGCCTATGTAACCTCTGTACCTCTCTAGGTCTGAGCTCACATTATGCAGTCATTCCTACATAGACATGATGGGCCTAGACCTCGAATAGATCCCTCTCTCCATTGTCACTGGTCATCTCCATCAGGATCAACACAATTGACCCCTTTATAGGCCCCAAAGGTCCTTCTCCTCACTGTGGATCAACAATGGTAGAGAATGTTCCATCCTCCAAAGGGAGGCTGAATAACAAACTCTATCTACCACCTGAAGAATATGGGTCCTGAAATTGGGGCAGCTTGGAATGCTCCTAATCAATTATTACCTCTGCCTTTATGGGGTTATAGTTAAATAAAGCAAACAGGTAATAAGCAAGAAATTACACTGAATAGCATGCAATTTTAAAATATAAGAATATCTGATAATAAATACACCTTAGACAGTGGGTTAAATGAAATGTTTAAGGACTTCTCATACATCCAGGAAGAGAAGCTAACTAGGTGTTCTATTAAAAGGTTAAAGTCAAAACAAACCTCTTATCCCAACATGTGGGAATGAGTGGGGGCTGGGGAAGCTTCATAAGTTGTGGAGCAAATCTACAGGTGTCTTTTCTTCTACCTGTGTGTCTCTCTTTCTTTCCCTGTCTCCTACCCACTATCAAAAAGAAAGAGAGAGAGAGAGAGAGAGAGAGAGAGAGAGAGAGAGAGAGAGAGAGGAAGGAAGGAAGAAAGGAAGGAAGGAAGGAAGGAAGGAAGGAAGGAAGGAAGGAAGGAAGGAAGGGAGGAAAAGCCATTGGCTAGAGGCCTCTTCAGAGAATAGGTCTATATATGTGTGTATAAATATAGTTCTGTAAAATCTCACAAAGTTATAGGTGCCTCAGTGTTTCTTGCAGCACTGTTTATAATATCTAAGATACAGAAATAGCCTCAGTGGGAATCGGATGCACAGCGGGTTAAGTGCAAGTGGTGCCAAGAGCAAGGACCAGTATAAGGATCCCGGTTCTAGCCCCAGCTCCCCACCTGCAAGAGGGTCGCTTCACAAGTAGTGAAGCAGGTCTGCAGATGTCTCTCTTTCTTCCCCCTCCTCCCTTCTGTCTTCCCCTCCTCTTTCCACTTTTCTTTGTCCTATCCAACAATAAGGGCACCAACAACAACAACAAAAAATGGCCTCCAGGCTCAGTGGTTTCCTAGTGCAGGCACTGAGCCTCAGCAATAACCCTGGAGACAAAATAAATTATAAATAAATAAATATATATATTATTTTACCCTGCTTATGTTCATGGGTCATAATTCCCATTTACTGCACCTCAAAAAGCGGGAGCTGACTGACTTCTTAGGGTTAACTCTGGTGGTTAGCCATTGCCAACACCATAGTTAACTGTGTTCTCCGTGCTGCACTCCATTCAAGGTCCTTCACACAGACCTCACTGCTCAGTCTTCATAGAAACCTATGTGGAATATGCTACATCCAGCCATTCTAGAGTGGAGGACCTTGAACTGAAGCATAAGTCACCGTGGTTTTCTTGATCACAACACTCCGTAGTAGTGCTGAAACAGGACTCCTTCTCAGATAACAGACTCCAGAACTCAGCTCTCCAAACACCAACCGCTCTATTTTGCTATTGTCTAAACCATGAGGACAGCAAGGAGAGTTGGGGACAATAAGAGATAATAGTAAAGATTAAAAAGACAGAAGCGAACAGAACAATACCTCCCCTCCATATGTAAGCTCATAATTAGTTGCTGGAGAAGCCATAGCTCTGCCTGATAATAATACACACCATAAACCTTGTTCTGGGTGTTTTATACTAAGTCATCTACACACATGCCAAATGGCACATGGCTTAAAGAAAGGTCGTTGGGACTCCGAGATAGCTCACCTGGCAAAGTGCGTGCCTTACTGAGTGAGGCGCGAGATCCTAGCCTGAAGCCCTGGCACGACACGGGAGCTGCATGGACAGAAGTAGGGGGACTCTGTTCTGGTCCCCAAATCCAGGAAATCCTGGCACACCCATTTCTAGAAGTGACTTATTTTATGTAGCTAAGATAAGATTATGTAACATGATAGGACAAAGAAAAGTGGAAAGAGGAGGGGAAGACAGAAGGGAGGAGGGGGAAGAAAGAGAGACATCTGCAGACCTGCTTCACTACTTGTGAAGCGACCCTCTTGCAGGTGGGGAGCTGGGGCTAGAACCGGGATCCTTATACTGGTCCTTGCTCTTGGCACCACTTGCACTTAACCCGCTGTGCATCCGATTCCCACTGAGGCTATTTCTGTATCTTATTTTATGTATTTTATTTTAACCTTTATTCCAGGTTCTTTGAGTTGTTTTTCATCAACAAGACAACACATCTCTCCAAGGCAGGGGGAGTGCCTTTCTGTTTTCAGGAAGCAATATCCCAGAGTCATTCTCTGTGGGAACTAAGTGAACATTAATTAATGATGAATAGCAGATACTTTGCCATCTGTTCAAAGCTGATGCAAAATATACTGTTGTTGCTTAATTGGATTATTTTTAGTCATGTAGTTTCAGCTGGGTGAGCAGGAATGGCCGCAACTGTGAGATGCCTTGGCAAATCGTAATTCCCATTCTGAATCCCTTGTCTGGAGGGGTGGCTAATTATTGAATGATAAGCGCATCTAAATAGCAATGAGAGAAGGTCTTTTCTAGTGTTGGTTTTCTTAACATGATGAAACAGTCCCTCCTCAGTAAAAATAATTCAAGTCATATATAATAAGCGACAGCCTAGAGGACTAAAATCTAATGGAAAAAATACAAGAAAAATATTTTTAAAGGAAAAGGAAAACATGATATTTGCATATATGGTAAGTAGAACAAGACTAGTTTGTCCCAGACTGCCCCAGGCCTTCCTTCCTCATAGGCACTAGAGTTTCCATGCTGTGCTGTCCTCTGCAGGTGAAGACTGGTAAATGCTATGGAACCACCCAAAAGTCAAATTCAGTTATCAACATAATTGGGGGGATGGGGACAGAACTCTAGTGGTATGAGCAGTGTGGAACTATGCCTCTTTAATTGTATGACCTTGTAAGCTATTACTAAATCACTAGTAAAACTAGGAAAAAAATGATAGCCAACCCTTCACAGAGAAAAATAAAATTGAGTTGTTTTTAAAATTACTAGAGGCAAGGGGGGTAGGTGATGGCACAGCTTAGTACTAAGCACAAGGACCCACAGAAGGATCCAGATTCAAGCCCTCGCTTCCCACCTGCAGGGAGGGACTTGTCATGAGCCATGGAGCAGGTCTGCAGATTCTCTCCCCCCCCGACCCCACCTTCTCTCTCTGTCTTCCCCATCCTCTCTCAATTTCTCCTTGTCCTATCCAATAAAATAAAAGGCCACAAAGAGCAGTGGATTAGTTAGTGCTGGCACTTCTTCTAGCGTTTGCCAGTGCTGGCACTAAGCCTCAGCGATAACTCTGGAGGCAAGAAGCTACATTATCTTTTTATTTATTTACTTTATTTTACAAAGTTGCATGTCAACAGGGGTTTAAATCCACTCCATTCCCACCACCATAGTTCTGAATTTTCACTCTCCCCACTGCAAGTGATCACAGTTCCCCTAAGCTTGTAGACATGGGCCAAGCATCATCTCTCTATAACTATCTGTCCACATTTATATGTAATTGCTTCTTTTTCTTCCTGATCGAATCCTCTCTTCCCCTCCAAGCCACTGATAACAACATTACTACCTCCATATGTCCCTCTCCTTTTCCTTCTCTCTCTGGGTGCTGATGGAGCTGGAGTTCAAAGCCCTCTTATGTTCATCCTATCACTTCTCCCCCGCTGGAAGTATGAATCAAAGTTGTTTTGGGGGTGCAGAAGGTAGGCATTCTGGCTTCTGTAATTGCTTCTCCACTGGACATGGACATTTGCAGGTTGATTATTTATATGCAGGCCAGGATCTCAGATCATTCTGATAACTCTGGTCTCAAACAAAGGGATGGGACAAGGTTATATAGGGGGTGCAGGCTTGAGAGCAGAAAGCATCATTACAGAAACAGAGGTTGCAAGGTTAAGGGGAGGGGCTTGGACCCATTGTGTGTGTATGGGGGGGAGGGTCTGGTTGCCTTAGTTACTGTTATTTTTTCTGCACAGTTGTGTCTGGGAAAGTTTAGCCTCAACATAAGATACACCACTGGAGGGGGAGGGGGATACGTTCTAGGAGGGCAGAAGCTGCCTTGTCAGTCAAAGTTCAGTCTGACCCTCACCGTCAATGCTTGTTATCTCTTGCTCACCCAGTGAAGGGCAGCCAGCCTGCATCATCACTGTCCTGACCACCTGCACTTTTGCAGACTCTCTACACATTCTTAACGCTTTATAGATTTTCAGTCCTTCCGTCCTG
This sequence comes from Erinaceus europaeus, assembly GCF_950295315.1. Classification (NCBI taxonomy): domain Eukaryota; kingdom Metazoa; phylum Chordata; class Mammalia; order Eulipotyphla; family Erinaceidae; genus Erinaceus; species Erinaceus europaeus. The sequence goes on along the minus strand of NC_080166.1, from coordinate 16,742,394 downwards.
TATTGAGGTCTACTTACAAATGTGCCACAGTCATATTATAAGCATATCTAGGGGCTAAAATCTGTAAATTTCCTATCATGGCAGGATATAGGTGACACAAAATGGTTAATGAAGAGGAACCAAAAAGTAGGACTAGAGCAGATGGGATTGGAGATTTTAGGGTAGAAGAAAGTTAGGAAATCCGTTTTAGGCATGTTCCTGGGGGCACACAACTATAGTAGTTTTGCTGGAGTTTGATAGCTAGCCTGAAGTCAGATAAGAATATTGTCTGAGGGGGTCAGGTGGTGGTGAAGCAGGTTAAGTGCACGGAGCACAAAGCACAGTTACTGGCGTAAGGATCCCTGTTTGAGCCCCTGGCTCCCCACCTGCAGGGGAGTCGCTTCACAGGCGGTACAGCAGGTCTGCAGGTGTCTGTCTTTCTCTCCCCCTCTCTGTCTTTCCCTCCTCTCCGCATTTCTCTCTGTCCTACCCAACAGCGAGTGACAGCAACAACAATAATAACTACAATAAGGCCACAGCAACAAGGCCAACAAAAGGGGGGGAAATGACCTCCAGGAGCAGTGGATTCATGGTGCAGGCACTGAACCCCAGCAATAACCCTGGAGGTAAAAAAAAAAGAATATTGTCTGAGACAAGGGTGTCAGAGTAGAGAAAAGGGCTAGAAAGTTGGATAGGACAGTGAGTAGCTCTCATTTTTGGGGGAAAAAAAACTATTTTTATTATAAAATAAATTACTTACCTCCACCCACCTGACTCAGGACATATATGTATATTTAGTACCAGAGCCTGTGTAACCTCTAAGTCCCTATTGGTCTGAGCTTGCAGCTCATGGTCACGAAGCTACATTACCTTTATTCCAGCTGTTGCATTAGAATTTAAAATTAGAAGTAGGGCTACTTACTTGGGTACATCACTCTGTCAGCTGATGGCTTGCATGCCAACATGACACAGCAGTCTAAAAAGGTCATTTGCCCAAATGAGCAAGTTCACCTTTTGAAGATATATTTACTGTATATGAGTTAGCTACAGAGTTTCATATGGAAAGAGAGAGAGAGAGAGACCTCCACTGCAGTGCCAGGGATTCAGCAGTGAGTCTGGCAGGCAAGCTCTCAACTAATTGCACTGTTTCTCCAGCTATGCGAAGGTTCCTTTTTCTCTAGCCTGTTTTCAACTGCTGTCTAGTCACATATCAATTTCAAGTACTTAATCATGTAAAACTTGAAAGAATCAAAGCCATGCTCCTAAAAAGCATTATCAGATTAGACGGAGGCCAGTGGCTGGTGTCTGAACTTCATTTCCAACATATGCTAGATAGAAGACCTTAGTTACTTCTTAGTTACTTCTCTCTCAAGCAAACTTGAATATGGTCTACATCACAAGGTTGTTTGAAGTGCCACAATAAATAATGAATTGATACATGTTAGGTGAGAGGTGAGATATGCTGAAAAGAGAAGAAGAAATACTGGATGTTTCCACTCACAAGGACAGAAAGGGAAAACAGTAAAATTTGGCCTGGGTGGGATGTATTAACCAAAGCAATGGACATTGAAGAAGGGGGAGAAGGGAGGCAGGGCTCGCAGTCCTGGTGCAGGAAGGTAGAAAGGGCTGAAGTTAGAAGTAGGAGTATTTTGCAGATATCTATCATGAGGAGGTGAGGATTCATAACCACATCTACCAACTGTTCTGTAAACTAATATAGTCCCCACTAAAATGATAAAATTTTTTTTAGAAAGATGTTTTTCCCAGGAAATAGAAATAATGTTAGAAAAATTCCAAAATGGAGTCAAAGGAAAGAGTTGCTAAGTTAAAATTTTAAGTGGAAGCTGTCTTGCACAATTACATCATGACATGAAAAATCTGAATGCCCAGTTTCACAGGTACAACTATGTGTGTCAGTTTCTGAAGCAAAAAAAAAATGAGAGCTTTTAAGAAACTTCGATGGTGGCTGAGGCAGGAACTGATTGACACAAACAAGAAAAAAAGAAAAAGGACACCAGGTGACAAAATGCTCAAATCAGCAGAAGCCTGAGTATAGGATAGAGTCAATCTGTGGAATCAGTGCTGGAGAATGGTCCTAGAGGGAAAATAAAAATAAAATAAATGTCTATCTGGGAGATCAGGTGGAGGTGCACAGGGTGAAGTGAACATATTACCCAGGTGCAAGGATCCAGGTTCACACCCCAAATCCCCATCTGCTGGGGGAGACGCTTCACAAACTGTGAAGCAGGTCTAAAGTCATCTCTATTTCTCTCTCCTTCTCTATCTCTCCCAATACTTTCAATTTCTTTCTGATCTATCCAATAAAAAAAAAAAATAGAGGGGAGTTGGGTGATAGTGCAGGTGGCACAAAGCACAAGGATCGCGGTTCCAGCCCCCGGCTCCCCACCTGCAGGGGAGTCGCTTCACAGGTAGTGAAGCAGGTCTGCAGGTGTCTGTGTCTGTGTTTCTCTCCGCGTCTCTGTCTTCTCCTCCTCTCTTCACTTCTCTCTGTCCTATCCAACAATGATAGCATCAATAACAACAACAATAATAACCACAACAATAAAATAAGGGCAACAAAAAGGAATTAATTAATTAATTTAAAAAATAGAAAGAAAAGGACAAGGTGGTTTCTGAGAGCAGAGGCACCAAGCCCGAGTGATATTCCTGGTGGCAGAAAAAGAAGAAAAAGTGCATATCCGTTTCCCAATGTATTCTCAAGAACAGGAATGGACAAAGATATGTGCTCCTAAAATCCCATTTCCTCCTAAAGTCTACTAATCCTTCAATACACAAGTCCAAATGACTCATTTTTTTCTGTTTTTTTTTTTTTCATTATTGTTGCTTCACCCCTGAGGATCTACTCTTTTAGACAAAGAGAAAGAGAGAGAGAAATAGAAATGGAGAAAACACCACAGCAAGCACCGTGCAGTGCCACATTTCTCCCATTTCTCCCACACAAGGCGCCAAGGAGCCCAGATCTGGGTCATGAACTTGGAAGAGCAGTTGTCCTCCCAGTCAGCCATCTTGCCTGCTCACTGAGAGATGTGTGAGTGAGTTCTCTCAGACAAAATCAATAGCCATCGCAGTCTGTGCAGAGCATGCATCTACTTAAACATACATCATATTTACGACAATTAATTTTCATTCTGGATGTCTCCCCTACCAGAGGAAGAGCCTTTTCAAGGTGAACTTTGTGCCTCAATGAGCTTTATTGCTTTTTTGAGCTTTATCTCTTAAGCATCTAGGACAGTTCACCTGAGCTGAAAGGCTATTCAGGAACTGTTATGAAGGAATGGTTATGTGTCAATTTTACTGCAATACTATACTACTAAGGCTAACACTCCCCAGTGTGGAATAGTCTTCTATTTAATTAAATCAAGTGAAAAGCCAACTAAAGAGTGCATTGCAATTAATGTAATATATAAGTGTGGTGTTCCTATTGGGAATATATTTGCTCTGTGACAAGCACAGCTATTTCTTCTTTTTTGCATATAGCATCACTTTTCAATCTCACAAATGTAAGGAGCGTTATTTTGCTGTAGCCATTTTCATATGTACAGAATGATGCTGAAACTCTCCCACAAGGTACGAGAGTTTATTAATTTACAGACTCAAGATTTAAACCCGGTTTGTCAGATCCTACAGTCCATGCTCTTCAAGAACTTCATAACACTCTTAAAATGTCACTAAAGAAATCACCATCTGCGGTAATTCGATTCGCAAGGAAAAGCAGAGCAGATCCCGAATCTTCTCATTTCACTTAACTCTGTGACTCTTCACGGCTTCAGGGTGTATTCACCCGGAACGGCTCCTTTATTAGGGCACTCTCGGGGTACTCTTTAATGACTGCAGCATCTCAGTTTGGTACAGACTCCAGTTTGTCTGATGAAGTCGTTTCATCTGAAGTTTCTTTGTATTTTAATGCGTGTGTGTGTGTGTGTGTGTGTGTGTGTGTGTGTGTGTGTGTGTGTGTGTGTATTTTGCACTATGTCCAACCATTCTGGTGGGAGCATATGGTTGGTTTTGGTAATTGAGCTTTTGGTTATGCTGTGTCTGCAGAGCTCCTTTCAATTTATATTCAAATGTTTGTCAGCCGCTGGCAGTCTGTCTTATGATGTCTGCGTTTGTTTTGTGACCCATGACTACAGCACATTTCCCGAGCTATATACTCTGGCACAGTATTTGAAGATGTCCACCATGCGCTAGCTGCAGCCTACGGTGGAATTCCCACTCTGTTTTCTTTACCAGCCAGCGGAGTTGGCCAGAAGGAGAGGGTTCTAGTCCACTGTAGGCAACTACACTGTTAGGAAGGACATAAATGGAATAAACGTTGGCTTGTTTATCTAAGACAGAATGTGAGATGATGATTCATGTTGCATCAAACATACTTAAAACCTCCCTTTTTTCCAGGCATTGCTCTGGGGCCAGCTTCACATTTAGGAAGAAGAGGAGGAAGTAAAGACCCCACCAGGAATGGTACTTGTCTCGGACTCTTGAACCTAATTGTCAACGTTTATATCAATCACACTACTCACTACCTACATGACCTTAGACAAAATACTTAATAAAATCTTTTTTGGGGGCCAGCAATGTGCAGCGTACATAACACCTCAATAGGCAGCAGATGAAGTTAATAGAGATGGTTAAAGTTTATTGGGTTAGACCAGTCAGGGAACAGTCACCAGAGGTGGGCAATGCAGCGCCCAACAGAGGGTACATGTCACTATGCACAAGCACCCAGACTCAAGCACCTGTCACAAATCTTCTGTGTCTATAAAAGTATATAAACAAGTAAATATTTAAAGAAAAAAGGAGAAGAAGTCGAGGGAAAGGAGAAAGAGGAAGAAGGGGGAAGGAGGAAGAAGAGGAGGAGGAGGAAGAGGAGGAGAAGAAAACTACCAAGGACAGCCCATAGTATAAATTAGAGAGACAAGCTATGGTGAGGGCCTGACTGTTCTGTCAGGAGTGCTAGGGGGAAGATTCAGCCTCCAGGACCCTGAACTCCAGTTCTCCTGGGACTACCTAAGACTGTGGCTGCTTCGTTTTCACCAACTGTTTTCTCTACAAGAGGAGAGGAGTCTTAAGAGAGCACCAGGAACGCCAGGAAGAAGCCATCGTTGTAGAAGAGGCTTTAAAATAGTAGCCACACTGAGAAACTGAATTCTGATTGAAAGGGCAGGTAATCTCAGTGAGCCAATGAAAAGCAGAGTGCAGGTGAGATTAAGATGGGGGACAAGCTAGGGAAACAAACTCAGGGAGGGGCTGCCCTTGGGTCTTCATGGGAGCTATCGGCACTTCACTGATAAAATGTGTCCCAGCTCACAAACTACCCCCTCTCTGCTTTGAAATGAAGTTTGCACACTTGATCTATGGAATCTTTCATGATTCTTCTGAAACCCTAGGAAGAAAGAGGGAGAGAGAGAAGGAGAGACACCTACAGCTCTTCTTCACCACTCATGAGGTCTGTCCCCTTCAGGTGGGGACTGGAGATCTGAACCTGGGTCCTTGCACACTGTAGCCTGTGTATTCAGTCAGTTGTCTCGCCACCCGGCTCCTCTTTTTCTCAGATATCATAGAATTGATTGGGCCCTACCTGAACGGAAGTCATGTCTCCTGATGGCTTCCATCCTTCTTCCTGCTCTCTGCTGGCCCTGCTGACAAGTAACATGAAACCTGGTCTGGGCTGCTTTTATTGCTTATTTCCAGAATATCAAAGTCCAAGACCCCTTGAGCCCTATGTGCCCCTAACACTAAGGAATAATGTTTTACTAAAACGTGAAATGCATCACAATTATGGAGAAGGATGTCTTAGGCCTGGGTTGCAGGTTCATGCAGTCAGGCTGGTTTGTCTTGGGCGAATTGCCCCCCCAACTGCTCTCCAGGTGTGTAGGTAGGGGTGGCATTGCCAGCCCATAGGCTGGTCCTCAGGTGACTCTTGCTTAAACTTTTCTTGCTCTTCTACAAAATTGCAGGTATGAACCATGTTCCTAAATGCTTTGACCATATCCTTGGGGATTTATAGGAATTTCAAATAATGTGACACCACATACAGCCAGACAAAGAGGAAACAACATATCCATAAAGGGAATCTTTGCTTTCACTATAGACGATCAAATCCTCTGATATTTTTTGGTATCTTGTCTTTTGGGGATGACATTTCTGAGAAGCCCAAGAGCCTCACAATCCTTGAGCCTGGAAAGATAGAAAATGCAGCAAGGATCCCTTATGCTTCTGGGACCTCCATGCAGCTCAGGTGACATCGGATAGACAGATAATATCCTCTCCAGTTTTACTCCTGTCAATAAAACACCACCATGAGGTGGGAGACAAAGAAGGAATGAACCTTACTCCTTCATAACTGGTGTGAGAATTCAGCAGAGAGGAAATGAGCAGTGGCAAACAGATGTCTCTGAGAGTTTTCCTCATTCCTCATGGGGGTACCGGTGCACTTCAGAGGCTACAGAGGAGAAATTTGCATCTGGATGAGAGAAATTCACAGCGCAGTGGCAAGACAATAGGAGTCCAACAAAGCACTTGTCCAGGAAGGCTCCTTTTCTTATCTGAGGCTGTTAGCCTTCTGGCCAGCTCCTCATGGGGCGCGAGCGCTTCTGCACTCCGATCATCCTCTCTGGCATGATGCTATTCCACTGCAGAATACTGTGCCCCAGGATGGTTCCGTAGCCCCCATGTCCACTTGGTCGATTCCAAATTATATTCCTCCATGAGGATCATTTCTGGAACCATCCGTTCCACCCCGGTTCCCTGGCTGCCAGTTCTTAGCAACATCGCCCCGCCAGATATTCGTCGGGATGCGGCATCATCTAAGTTCATTTCCCACGTCTACGCTCAACCGGACCTGCCAATATACGCGGAGATCTTCGCCCACCCTGTCCAACGCTTGACGTCTCGTCACCCAATCTGGTCCCCTACGCCTACACTGAACTTCTCTGTTCCAGACTCTTGGAGGCAGAGTTGGCAGTCAGCTGAGGTAAAGAACAAACACCTCATCGCAGACCCCTGCAAGCGTCAACCCGGCTTTGACCTAGCACGTTATAATTGGGCCCTCCTCAATCGCTATCGAACAGGCCATGGCCGGTGCGCCGCTATGTTCCATCGCTGGGGAGCCAGAGACGACCCGAACTGCCCCTGCGGCTCCAGACAGACTATGACCCACATAGTCAACGACTGCCACCTCTCCAGATTCAAAGGAGGTCTCGAAACTCTACATCAGGCTCAACCTGACACTATTGACTGGCTACGGAAGAAGGGCAAACGCTAGAAGAAGAAGAAGCCTTCTAGGTGAATTGAAATGCAAGGGGGGGGGGGGGACAGGACTTTCAGGTCTTTGTTTGCTTAAAATAGTAATCATTTATTATCATGGTTTCTGTGAATCTGACATCCTGGAACATTTTAACTGGGCAGTTATGATGCGCAGAATTTAGTGAGGTCAAGATGTTGGCCAGTCTTGCAACTATCAACATGTTGAGTATGAAAGACCTGTTTCCAATATGGTTTATGAAAATGACTGGCAAATGGGTGTTAGGCATCTATGAAAAGCCTCATTTCCTATCTTCTTGGTCTTTGGAGGGCTTCTCCAGAATGCTGCTTGAGTGTCCTCACAATAAAGGGTTAGCTTTCCTGATGGTGACTGAGTCAAGAGACAGCAAGGCAAAAACCTATCATCTTGACAGGATGAAATTGACTTCAGAAGCTATATGCCTTTTTCTTCTCAATCTCTTTCTTTTTAAATTTCTTTATTGAGGGATTAATGGTTTACAGTCTACAGTAAAATGCAATATAGTTTGTACCTGCATCACATTTCCACATAACAATAGAGCCCCACTAGGTCCTCCTCTCCCACCCCCCCAGAGTTATTTACTTTGGTGCAATACACCAACTCCAGTCCAAATGGCAGACGCATCCCCCTCCCCTAAAGCTTTAATGCCAGATCACACAAAGGGGACAAGCCACCAACCCAAAGGTCCAGGTGGTCAGGCTGTGGTCATAGAGTGATTGTGTGTACCATCAAAAGTTATGCCTATTTGTATCCTGAGCAACCGTACGATGAAAACATGTTGACACGGCTGTGCGGTTTTGTAGGAATTGAGCTAAAATTAATAAATGTCAATTGGTAATTAAAAGATAGGTAGGCCTGGACCCCGGTAGCCTGAAGGCTAAGCAAGCAATTAGAGAGAGCAGTTCTCGTAATTTACTGCGGACACCAGCTGCAGAACCTTGAGGCTGTGAAGTGGAGGCAAAGCACCCCCTTTCTCCTTGCCTTTAAGATATTTGTGGTGGGGGGTGGAGGTGTGATTGTTTGTGGTGTGAGGGGAGTGGCCGGGTCAGGCAGTAGCTCAGCAGGTTAAGTGCACATGGCACCACGTCCCAGTGATAACCCTGGTGGCAAAAAGATAAAAAAGAAAGAAACTAAATATAAAGATATAATCAAGTGTAAGAAGTATTGCATAGCTCTCACCTGTACTTTTTTAGTCTATTTTTTATTTAATTAGGCAGAGAGAAATTGAAAGGGGAAGGAAAGATAGAGAGGGAGAAAGACAGAGAGACGCCTGCAGTCCTGCTTCACCACTTGTGAAGCTTCTCCCATGCCGGTGAGGAGCAGGGGCTTGAACTGGGGCCTTTGCACATGGTAACGTGAACTCAACCAGCTAAGCCACTGCCTGGAATTTATGTTGTTTTCCCTTTAATAAATAAATCTTAACCTTAGATTTAGCCAATGAATGGTCTGTTTACCTATATCTATGCCTCTATGTTTATGGATTAATTTCCAAAAGGAATAAGAATCTAGTATTATTATTTGTTATTATTGTGTGTTTTCCAAGTTGTATAGTTTGATTCTCTGACCTCCTAGCATAATTTAGTTCTGTAACAGATGGAGAGATATGATAAAATCTAGAAACTTAAGTATGTAATTTGTTTAGCATGGGAGATAAAAAGGACAGCTCAAGGATGACTCCTAGTTTTTTCCATGTAGGTACCACTCATTGAAGACTGTCAATTTAACTGTTAAGCCTATCTCCAGTAGGCAGTTAAACATGAAAGTCTGGATTTCAGTTCTAATTTATTTATTTATGCTAGGGAGGCACTTGGTGGTCTCATCATGGGATAAGACAATGAGCTGGAAAAGCAAATTGAGCAAGAAAACCCTCAGGGGCCCAGTGGCGGCAAACCCAGTTAAGTGCACATAGCACTTAAGCACAAGGATCCGGGTTCAAGCCCCTGGCTCCTCACCTGCAGAGGGGATGCTTCGTAAGAGACAAAGCAGGTCTGCAGGTATCTCTCCCTATCTCCCCCTCCTCTCTCAGTGTCTCTCTGTCCTATCCAATAAAATAGAAAAAAATGGCCACCAGGAGAAGCGGATTTCTAATGCTGGCACTTAGAGAGGGAGAGAGAGAAAGAGGGATAGAGGAACAAAGAGAGGGAGAGAGAGAAAGAGAGAGAGAGAGAGAGAGAAAGGGAACTCTCCAGGTCAATGTCTACAAACAGAAGAAGTCATAAATATCCTCTCCTGCCCCTCCTAGGTAAACTGAAAAGTCATGGGAAGAACTGGAGTAGCAAGGAACTGGTAAGGAGAGCATCCTCCACTGTGTGTGTCCTGGGGTGCTGGGAAATGAGAAAGACTGTGCCTGGGATCACCGTTCAAAGGCATCACCTCCCTCACCAGTTCAGGCTGATGCCCTGAAGACTGTGTGGAAATGAGCAAACAGGATGAACACATGCTTATAGAAAGGTTAGACTTATAGTGGGGAGGAGGGACATAGAGGCACTGTGAAAGTGTGGAGGGCTGAGGAGGAGACAGTGTAGGGACATATGGGGAGGGGTGGCTGTGGGAAGGAGCTCATACGGACAGACTTTCTCTGGCTATAATTCTCATTCAAAGAGAGTAAAGACAAGATCTCATCGTTTGCAGCTGAATCGTATTCTGTTGTGTGTGTGGACAGCCACCTTAACCACTCACCTGTCACTGGCACATGGGTTGTTTCCCGGCCTTGGCTATTATCAATAATGCTGGAGCACAGGTGTACACACACATTAGGACGCTGTGGTTCAGAATATCTCTGACTTATTGACATGTGCATGCCATACTTTTTTTTCTGCTGCTCCATTTCCTTAATTATTATGAGTTACGTAGAGAACTAAATAATGCTCGAGTGTGTGCCGTCACTCACATTCCCTTTGCTACAGCTCCTGTTCTCTGATGAGTGGACATCTGGTGAATGGCATGAGTTCAGGAGTAACTGGGTCAACAGGCCCCATAGGCACAAGGCCTTTCTCTCCTCTACGGTGATAAGAAACCAGTGCCCCTGAAAGAATACAGAACGCACAAAGTGGACATGCAGCTAGATGATAAACATCTCATGTGGTCTCCGAGGGCCTATGGGATGAGTAACACACTGAAAAATGTCCTGGTGGTCAGAGATGAACGACCCTGTTTTATGCTTTGGTATTCCCTCTTCTCTCTGATGTTTCAGTCAGTAAAAATCATTAGGGAGACTTGTTGGAGGCTGCATTCTGAAATCCTATCACACAGGACATATGCTGGTGTAGCCCTTGCAGACTCTTCTTTCACTGTCTGATAGTGCCCAAAGTTAATTTATTCAATTTGGGGAACATGCTGGACCAGGAGTCAGCACATGTGTCTCCTTAAGTAAGTGTTTTTATGTTCTTTGTGTGACCACCTAAGGGAAGAGTACTCAGCATTTCGCTGCAACATGTGTGAAACTGTAGGTCATTGTGCTAAGTAAAATAATACAAATCTTTTGGGAAAATGTGGACTTGTACCCCTGTGACAATACATTCTTATAAAATGGCATTTCCTCAATATTTTTAAAGAAATTATAAGAGGAAATATTTAGATGGTTAAATACCGATAAGAAGAATTCAGCAAGTGAAACGACAGATTGTGACCTCTGAAGAAACAAGAAGTGACGATTTTAATGAACCTAGGTTTCATCTTTGTGAAAATAAAATCATAGATCTGTATCTGGCCTATCACTTCTTGATGGGATTTTAAGTATCCCTAGTAGTGGGTTTCTAGAGTGAGTTCCATAGAGGTTGGAATGATATTTATCTTATCTATTGTGTCTAAAGTAGACACTCAGGAAGCCCATAGTTAGCTACAGCAGGTGGTTTTCAGTATAGCTACAGTGCAAATATCAGGAAGGAGAAAACTGCATAAGGACTAGAGGTCAGAATACGCTGTCTTTCCGATCCACGTGCATCTCAAAGGTCACTGGCCCTCAACGACATCCTTCTCCAGCTTCAGCCTTAAGCATCGGTCATCACACAGCCTGGGTTAGTGCAGGGAAGTTCCCTCTGCTGGATCTGGATTGGAGCCGCACACCCTACCAGTGACTGTTCAGTTGTTCACTGTGTCTCAGTAAAACCTAGGAAAAGGGTATCCCAAGGTGGCACAAGGAGAGAAGCAGAAACTTTTCCAGAACAACAGAGTCCTCCAGTGGAGTTTCAGGGAGCAAATACCCACAGTCCTGGACCAGATCTTAGCAGGTAAAGGTTTTCAAAATAAGGAAAAAAAACAACAAAGCTCTGGCAGTAGATATGTTAAGAAACTTTTTTAAAAATAAGTTTCTTTTTAAAATTTTATTTACTTATTTATTTATTTTTATTTATTTATTCTCTTTTGTTGCCCTTGTTTTGTTGTAGTTATTATTGTTGTTGTTATTGATATCATTGTTGTTGGATAAGACAGAGAGAAATAGAGAGAGGAGGGGCAGACAGAGAGGGGGAGAGAAAGACACCTGCAGACCTGCTTCTGAAGCGACTCCCCAGCAGGTGGGGAGCCAGGGGCTTGAACCGGTTTTCCTTATGCTGGTCTTTTGCACCACCTGTGCTTAATCTGCTACATTACCGCCCAACTCCAGAAACTTTTTTCTCCCAGGGTTACCACTGGGGCTCGGTGCCTGCACTATGAATCCACTGCTCCTAGAGGTATTGCCCATTTGAAGTTGAGCAAAATGTAGCTCAAACAGGGAAGGCAAGGAAATGTAAAATAATTGTGAAATCCTGGAAGAAAAAAAGAAAAAGAAAAAGGTTAAGGAACAGTGGAATTTGTGATAATTGCATTAGCACTATCTTCCCCATAGTGTTTGCCAAAACTCTGTTTGTTTATAGTTCCTTGAAGGCAAAGAAGGAACTTGAGTGGAGAGACAATAAAAGCACTGGAGATTCTCTTACAAAGTCTGGAAACCATGCCAGACAGTCTGGGGTGGAGGGGAGGTTTGGGGAGTATCTTCTGACAAATTTTTCAGTCCTGAGGGGTATTGGTATGCTTCTAATTCTGCTTCTAAAAACCCCTTCTGTTTCATTGGTTTAATCCCCCCTGCTTAACTGTATTCTATTTACATAACCACTGTTAATAAAGCACCGCCCTGCCTACAGGGCATTGGTTTAATCCCCACTGGTTCATGATGTGTTTTTGCTCCGCCCCCTCTCATAGTACACCCTGATTTGCACCAGTCACTTTTCGCTCCACCCTCTCTATGTCACATCCTGTTTACACCCTACTTGGCAAGTATATTAGTTTAATTTAAAAGTTTAGCTCGGCTTAGATTGCACTGCATTCTGCATGAATAAAGAGATACAACCCAGCCATGAGTCCCAGGTCGTCTGTCTCCTATCAGCGAAGCTAGACTGACAGATGGGGTCATAATAAATTCCAGAAAGATACCAGTATTTAATTGTACTATTAATTTAGGCAAAGCACAGAGATGGAGATGAAGACAGGCAAATGGAGTTGGCACCAGCAGCCTTGAACTTAAAATTCCCAGCGTCTTTCAACTCCTGGAGTCAGCTGAATGATTTCGGGGAGTTCTTGATGACCCCTGGTTCATGAGCATGCAATTCATTCCCTTGTGAGTCATGAAGTTTCCACCCGGGTCTTGTCTCATCACATAAATCTCATTGGAGATTTATACAGAGAAAAAGTTGGACAGTTTCATGAGCTGTATGAGACCCTCCATGATCCAGCCTTTGCTCTGATGCCATTCTTCACACACAAGGAGATGTGACCTGACATGGGGACCTGATTGTCAAAACCTTCCAAATGCTCTGCTGGAATTCTCAGGGAAAATTCTCTCCTCAAGGTCTTGTGAACTAAAGGTCCAGTAAGCCTTGATCTGCTGAAATAATGAAAAAAAAAGGGAGACGGTCAGAGGAGAGGAAGAAAGTTAAGGAAGGAAATGAAAAATGAAAAGGAATAGTGAAAAACAAGGAAAAGAAGGGAAAGATCAAGAATCCTCCAATGCGACGTATCTGAAAAGAATACTTTTGGCCTTAAAATGATGTTTAGCTCCAAATCACTTTGACTATAGGGGGACTATTCTTGACTAGTGCAAGAGAAGTGACCTGTTTTTTTAAGGGTTGAAAATTTTTTTAAATGACTACATTCAATCTTGCCGTGTCAGGAAATCCCTCAAAATTAAAACACAAAAAAATGCTATACTGAAGAGAGTGGAAAGAAAAAAGTTTTCATTAAGAAAGAAAATCTGATTTCTTTATTATCATTATTATTACTTAATAATGATCAACAAGAGCACAGGATAAGAGGGATAAACTCCCACCACCAGAGTTCTATATCCCATCCCCTCCATTGGAAGCTTTCCTATTCTCTATCCTTCCGGGAGCATGGACCAAAGATCTCTATGGAGTACAGAAGGTTGAAAGTCTGGCTTCTATAATTGCTTCTCCACTGGACATGGGTGTTGACAAGTAGATCCATAGTCTCAGCCAGTTTCTATCTTTCCCTAGTGGGGCAGGGCTCTGGAAAGGTGGGGTTCCAGAACACATTCACTGGTGAGGTCATTTTCCCAGGGAAGTCAGGTTGGCATCATGGTAGCATCTGCAACTTGGTGGCTGAAAAAGTGTTAAGATCTAAAGCAGAACATATTGCTTCATAATCAGGAACCAAAGAGTAAGAATATAGAAGAAGAGATTTGGGGGTCTTTGTGCTGGAAGAAGCAAGGAAATCTATATTAGGTATATTCCAGGGAGCCCATGACTTTACTAAATTTTCCTGAGCCTGACAGCTAACATGCAGCTGGGCTAAAAGTATTGTCTGGGAAGATGGTGTCAGAGTTGGAAACAGGACTAGAAAGCATATGTGATTTTTAATCTGTTGAGTCCTATGCAGGAGTCCAGCTAAAGATCTTTCAGTTTCCTTTATCACTTTCTATTGAAATTCACAGAGATTAAAAGGGCCATAAAGATAATGAAGAGGTTGTGATTGCTTATTACTGAGAAAATTTTAGTTATCAAAGGATCCAAGAACTTACATTAACATAAAATACTTAAGGTCACATTCTGTATTTACCAAAATAGATGCATGATTATGTGACCTAATTTATACTTAATTCATTGTTGTAATTATTTATTTATAAAAATTAACTTGAATAACACAGCAATCAGTGAGAGGGAAAGCATAAGTGGTATAAATAAATAATGCAATGAAATAAATAAATGAAAAGGGACTGCAGTTCACAATTAAAAACAGGTTAAGGTTGTGTTCTCCTCTCAAATGGGGAGATGAGTACAAATGAACTCAAGCGCAAATGTGACCAAAATTTGGAAAGAGCTGAGTTTTTGTCTTTGAGAGAATAATTTTACATCATACCAGCTAATCAAGGTGCTTATGCTTCCCATAGTCTTTTAAAATTTTTTTGTTATAGATACAGAGAGAGGGAGAGAGTATGTGAAAGAAACCACAGCACTGGGAGTTGGGCGGTAGTGCAGCGGGTTAAGCGCAGGTGGTGCCAAGCACAAGGACCAGCATAAGGATCCAGGTTCGAGCCCCTAGCTCCCCACCTGAAGGGGAATTGATTCACAAGCAGTGAAGCAGGTCTGCAGGTGTCTGTCTTTCTCTCCCCTTCTCTGTCTTCCCCTCCTCTCTCCATTTCTCTCTGTCCTATCCAGTAACGACAACAATAATAATAACTACAAAAATAAAACAACAAGGGCAATAAAGGAGAATAAATAAATAAATATTTTTTTAAAAAGAGAGAGCGAGACCACAGCACTGAGATTCCCTTCCATACAGTGGAGGTGGGGCTGAAACCTGGACTGTGCATATGGCAAAGCAGCCCACCACCCACATGAGTGATCTCACCAGCCCTCTCTCTGTCCACATTCCCGTCCCTGGTTCTTGTGCCATCCAGAAAAATATAAGGCTTTGCTTATTCTCTATTAACTTGCTCAAATGGCACACTACCCTGTGGAGGAAGCTTTTGTCTATCTCTCTGCTTTCCTCACTACTTCCCAAACACCAGTTAAGCAAGTTATGCTGCCTGTAACAGACTGGATTTATCCTGGATGAAGGTTTTAACAGAGCTCTATAGGACATACTGGACATTCTACTCTCTAGCCATCTTTATCTGTAAATAAATAAATAAATTTTATAACAGACCAAAATGACCAAATAAGTTTTATAACAGACCAAGAGTTGGGAGAGTGGATAATGCACTAGACTTATAAGCATGAGGTCCTGAGATCAGTCCCAACATCCCATGTGTCAGAATGATGTTCTGACTCCTTCTCCCCTCCCCTTATTAACAATTAAAGGTCAACCCGTGTCTATGACCCTGGCAAAGCAAAGGCGGTTACTGTTGGAGGAGGGGTGGGGCAGGGAGTGATGGAAAATTGTAGCCTGGTTATTTTGTAATCTTGTAAATTATTATTGAGTCTTTAAAAAGGTTTTATAATAGCAACATCTGTTCAGTTTTCATTTTCATTACATGCTGGGCTTTGTCCTCTCACCATCTTGTTACCCAACTGTCAGGCAAAGTCTGTTCTGCGCAAGAGCTATACACAACTAGGGAGAGGACAGCTGAGATGAAGGGGGTGGGGAAAAATAGTAAAATGACAGAAAGATCCAGAAATCAAAGCCAGTGATTGCCAGGCTAGCATGGGGGTGCCTCTTCCCCAGGCGCGTGCTCTCTGGGTTGGAGAGAATTTGACCAGACTCACCCTGGGAGATAGGTGACTCAGGAACTCATGGCAGCATGTAATGCAAAAGGATCTATTGATCAGAGAGCCAATGCTTTTATAGGATAAAACCTGAAGTGGCAAGTTGGAAATGGAAATGGCTAGGAAAGGGGGCAGAGAAAGGCAAAAGTATTCTGGGAAGGTAGAAGCTTCCTTAGCAACTGTTGTGAGGGTTTTAATGGGTGGAATTAATGTTACCCTGCAGGCAGGGTGGGTCTCGAGGTAGAAAGAAGATAGATCAGTGGGATGGGTGGGGATCTTTCAGGCAAAACAATGATTATGTAAATAGGACACAGTATCAGCAATGCAGGATGGACGGAGGGGTGGCTTAAAGCCTGACATCTCCCCTTTCTTTTTTACTAATGGCCATAGTATCAGGAATGCAGGGTGCTTTGTGAGGCAGGGAGTCTGATAGGACAAGGCACACCTTTGGGGTTACTACTGTCCCTCCTTGCTCAAACTCTCGATAGAGAGAGAGACTAACAGGATAGATGCACCCCTCAGGTTCAAGCCCTGCCAAGCTCAACCACATCCTCACAATTTCCCGACAAGAGATGACTGAACCATAACCAGATTGGGACTCTCAGATAAATTGCAAGAAAGGGACTTCATGTCATAGATAAGATGGAATTTGACTAAGATTTAAAGGAATCTTCAAGAATAAGGAAAAAATTGCCAGAATGAATTGTGCGATTTTAAGTTCAAAAACAAAGTATATAAGCACTGTTCAAATGGTACTAAAAACAGTGTGTGTGTGTGTGTGTGTGTGTGTGTGTGTGTGTGTGTGTGTGTGTTGGGGTAGGGTCAAAGGAGAATTTAACCTTACACTTTGCATATTTATTGGGGCTAGAAACTCTCACAAGAACTCCACCACTCTTGGTGGCCATTATTTTCTTTTGATAGAGGACAAAAGAAAGACAAAGAAAGAAGAAGGGAGAGAAAGAGAGAGAGAGAGAGATGGCATTGTTCTGCCATTTGTGACATTTCTTCCCTGAAGGTAAGGATCTAGGACTTGAACCCAGTTCCTTGTGCATGATAACTTTTTTGTTCTACCAAGAATGCCACCACTGGATCCTTTAGTTATTTTTCTTGAACTTTCAATTTGACTTCAAAATATATCTAAACAGAAAGACAGAGATACAGATTTCTGTTGTATATTTCTTTTTCACTTCAGATAAATAGAGATGTGTGTACTTTTGGCTTCAAGGCTGACTTCACTCACATCACATTCTACCATATCTAGAAAAATAGTAGAACTTAAGATCCCTTTTAAGTTAGGAGCCCAATAGGTCTTGCCTATCGTTCACTATGAATCCCCTTGGCACTGAGGAAGGATGTCTAAAAGCTCAGTGGTCAGTTTACTCTATAAAAATATGAATCTCGGCTGTCTGCCATGCCAGAAAGACTAAAATATTTTCAAGATTCTGTGCCTACATGATTCCAACGCTCCTGGTGGAACTTTTTTTTCCTATAGGTGCCACACAGAGAGGGATAAAGAGATAAAGAGGTGGACACACCGAAAGGAGGAACACTCATGAAGCTTCCCTCATACAGTTGTTTCCATGTTATGTCCAGAAGTTCAAACCTGGGTCCTCATGCATGGTCAGGTGTGCACTGCACCAGATGAGATATCTGCATTACTTCAGGTTTATTATTTTTTTTAACATTTTCATTTCATGTACATTATTCTCTCACACTATATGAGCAGTCTTTTTTCTTGAGCAAGAACACTGACTACAATACAGTCTTTTTCTTTGGAAGCTTATTCACACCTAATGAGCAACCTGTGGCCAAGCTTCAGCAAAGCCAGAGGTCTGCTGAGAGATGACAATGGAGACCTCTTCACCCAAGCTAATCTGCAGGTCAAGGAGTAACTAACTGATGGAGAGGCTTGAATTTCAAGGTGAACTGACTCAGACCTGTCCAGATTAATGCACAATATTTCCCCAAACATGGAGGAGTACATGAGGACCCTGAAGCCTGGTGTGCAACACCATTTCTGGACTGTGTAACCTTGGGCCCTCAGCGAGGGAACTATTTCAAGGCTCGTCAGTCTTATATTTAAAAGGAAGATAACACTTTTCCTTTGACGTGGTTATTCTGATGTGTAAATAAGACACTGGGGAAAACACCTGCAAGTTAACTTGGCAGACATGTTTATTTTTCTTACTGCTGTACCTTCCGTAAAGAATTAGATCTGTTTAAAACTACTTCTGTTTAAAATCAAAGATTGGTCTTTTTTTTTTTTTATTAAAGATCACGACCTTCATGCAAAATGTATCTGATGGCCTTTTAACAGTGAGGTTTGATTTTGGAAAATTAGAAGTCTTTTTTTAAACAAAAAACTATTTTTAATATTTACTTTTTTGTATAGAGAGAGAGAGAGAGAGAGAAATTGCAAGAGGAGGGAAAGATAGAGGAAGAGAGAGACAAATAGACACCTGCAGCCCTGCTTCACCATTCCTGAAGCTTTCCCCCTGCAGGTGGGGTTTGGGGTTTGAACCTAGGTCCTTGTGCACTTTAATGTGTGCGCTTAACCAGGTACACCACCACCCAGCCCCTAAACCTTCCTTCTGCCATGTGCTAGTGTTTGACTTTAACGGTGCATCAAGTATACATGACTGAGTTGGGCATTATGTACCCATTTCTATAGATAGCACAACAGTGCCTCAGAACGCTACCCAGCTATCACAAATTACCCAGCTAGTAAAAGGTCAATGCACAGGCTGACTCACTCCATGGGTCCCAGATGCCCCCCTTTCCCTGGTCACCTACTATGCCCCAGCTATCATGAGTATAGCCCAGGCAGAAGATGCAGCACCAAGAGTTCCTCATTCTCTTATTTCTATAGTGTCCCACAAAATAACAGCCACAATTGGGTGAATTGGTCTGAGCAAGTAGAAAGACAGAAACATGGGATAACTTAGACCTGCAGGTCAAGTTTTGAGGCCAGAGTGTAGATATCAAAGAAGAGATTGGCATCTTAATTTAAAAATCTGGATGACTTTGCTGATGGATCTTTTGTAACCTATTCATCTCTGTACCTAGGATGACTGGTAAAGATGCTGGTGACTAGTAGAAACTTTAGAGAGCTGGTTAAGGCCTAAAAAGAGTAACTTATTGATCAGGTCAGAAGATTTCTGGTTTACAGCTTGCCAATTTGAGTGGAGATCAAATTAACTAAATGACTGCTCTGGGTAATGACTCAATGTCAGTGACATCAGCCAACAACAACTGTCTGATTATCCACACAGGAATAGTTCAGAAACTTTGATGGAATACATCAGTAAATTCTTCAGCCTTCAAAAGCACTGATAAAGATCCAATATTAATGTGTTCTGCTTTTATTTATTTATTTATTTGCCTCTAGAATTACTGCTGGGGCTTAGTGCCAGCACTACAAATCCACTGCTCTGGCAGCCACTTTTTCACGTTATTGGATAGGACAGAAATTGAGAAGGGAGTGGAGATACCTATATAGATATGTGAGGAGAGAGAGAGGGAAAGAGAGACCTGAAGACCTGCTTAACTGCTCCTTCAATCATCCCCCTACAGGTGGGGAGCAGGGGCTCGAACCCAGATCCTTGCAGTTAGTACTATGTGCTCTTAACCAAGTGCATCATCATATTCTACTTTTTTCCATTTTTAAATTTTTTTATATTTATTTGTTTATTTTCCCTTTTGTTGCCCTTGTTTTTTATTATTGTTGATGTTATTGTTATTGATATTGATGTCATCATTTTTAGATAGGACAGAGAGAAATGGAAAGAGGGGGGAAGATAGAGATAGGGAGAGAAAGATAAGATACCTGCAGACCTGCTTCACCACTTATGAAGTGACTCTCCTGTAGGTTGGTAGCCAGGGGCTTGAATCTAGCATCCTTATGCCAGTCCTTGCGCTTCGCACCATGTGCGCTTAACCCACTGTGCTACCACCCGACTCCCTCTTTTTTCCATTTTTAACTTGTAGTCTTGTAACATGGAAAAGGCAGATGAACAAACCTAGATCTTTAGACTACAGGAAATTAGACATAGTATCTGTCATCTCCAATTAATGTGCAATTTCCCATTTCTAGTATAATCAAAATAACTAGAGTAAGATTTTTGCTTTTGAAGATATACCTCCTCTGTACCATTTATACACCTCTGGGATCAAAGTTATAATATACTGGAAGATGTGGATGTGAACAAAAACACTTTTATGTTTCTGAAGGCTAAACACTAAACATCTGCTCAAATAGCAAGCAACATTTCAAATGACAAGGCACTCCAATGTTTTGTAAGTTTTTTCTACAGGTCCCCTAGGATTTTCTGTAGATATTTGCATAAATAAATTATAAATACACACTTCACAGCAGCCAGCTTTGAGTGAGGTGAAGTGCGACAGGGCAGATTCGCCACCGCCGTGCCCCCTGCAGTTAAGAGAATGGTTCTACATTAAACAGAGCACAACTTTTGCTTCTGGTCCTCCAAACATCCCCTTCTCCGTGGCTTGCCTGGTTGTTCCTGTAGTGTCCTTCCTCACATTCCATCTTTCTCCCTTCTCAAATACTCATCAACATACTATGTAGCCTTGTTAAAAATCGCCTTCTACACAAGGATTCGGGGGGACATTGGATTGGCTTTTCCAAGCAAGTCTGTGCTTGCATTTACTCTAAATGCTCAGACATATTAGCCTAAGTGAAGAAACAAATGAAGAAAGGTAGAAGGGTCATCATAAAACATTGCTAGGGCAGCAGCAAAGCTCAGAGCGAAGCAATATGTCTTGGCCCTTCCCGCCTGCTGTACAGCAAGTGTTAGGACTTATGGCCCGATTAAAATAGGCTATTTGGCATGCAAATTAAAGGGAGGGCAAAGCTCGGCTATCTTAGCTTTCTACCCATACAACATAAATTTGGAAACAATTCAACTTGCCTATAAATCCTGAGCTTTTGGGAAACTAAATGGATCTTAAATCAGGGAAGGTCCAGGAAGACTACTCATTATCCAAATCTGCAGAGTGGTTGAAGGACATTTCTAAAATGAAAGAGCTGATAGGATGTTCATAAAACCACTGATGAAATCCTTTAAGATATTAATGTTATGATATTACACTGCAATATTGTTGGCATTGGGAATGAAAACTTTGAAATCTGAGGGATAAATAAGCTAATTTTTAAAGGCTTGTGTGAAGAAAATTGCGATTCTTCATTCATTACCTTGATTTGCTGGGGTCATTGTTAATAATTAAACTATCTGATGAAAAGCTCCAGAATGCTCCTTCTTATCCACCAAGCCGAATCAGTCAGGATCCTTCCACCTTCCCTTTCCCTCCTCCCTGCCTACCTGGCTTCTGTTGGTCTCCATTATATTGCTGTATCTTTGTTGGGTCAGGGCTATATCTTGGCGCAAGGTACAGATGTTCTCTCTGGTTCAAAGCCAGTGTCTTGCACCTGGCATCTTCTGCACCTGGTGTCCATGCCTCGTGTAAGGTGCTAACCGGGCACACCTGATTGATATTAAAGCAGGCTTAGCACACTTGATGCAGCACTCATTGATGTTAATACTGACTTTACACACCTGACATAACAATGGCTGTGCAGGTCTAAGATGATTGCATCAGCCAAAAGTATAAGTGGGCTAGACCTAGAACAATAAAGAGGCCTAGCAGCCGTGTGGCCTGCCCACAGCCTCAGGGGCTCTCTCTCCCTCTCTCTCACTCTGTGTGCCTTCTTCTGCGTGCCAGCAATCTCTTTCCTCAACCAGCAACAGCTGACACTTGGCCTGACAGTTTCAGGCTTTCCTTTCTTCTTGTTTGCTTTCTTTTATTATTTGTTCAGCTCTGATTTAGGGTGGTGCTGGAGATTGAACTTGGAACCTCAGAGCCTCGGGCATGAAAAGACTTTTGCCATCATCATCACACTTTGTTTCCAGCTCATGAAACACTGTTATAACTAAAGGAATAAATGCCAGGAAGTAGCTCAGCAAATAGAGTGCATGCCTTATAGTGTGTGAGGCCCTGGGTGCAAGGTCAGGCACCAACAGAAGTGCTATGGATAACACTAAGCAAGCTCCATGGAAGGTGCAGCAGCAGCACTGTGCGCTAGCTCTCTCTCTCTCTCTCTCTCACACACACACACACACACACACACACACACACACACTTTTGAAAACTGGGTCCTGGAGACAGTTCCTCAGTATCAGTCTCACACAAGAGCGAGAACCCAGATTCCCTCCCCAGGGGGCTGTGAGGAGCACCAAGTGTTGGAACAGGGTGGCGGTTTGGTGGAGGAGAAATAACCGAGTGAATTCATCTCTATCTTGGGCAGTGGGGGAAAGTGTCCTTTGACAACCACCTTGCGAATCAGCACCTCAGCAGCGTGATACTAAAGTTGGGGGGAGGAAATAGTAATGGAGGGACTTGTCCTGGTATTCCTGCCTTCTAAGCCACAGCTCACTTGACATGCTGCAGTCTCTCTGTTCTTCCCACTGGCAGCACCCAGTGTTCTCCCCCACAGCACCCAGGACACCATCTATATTTCCTGTGTCTTAGATACACACACACACACACACACACACACACACACACACACACACACACACTACAGTCAGGAATCAAGATGTCTTCCCTTGCATTGCTGAGTGGCTGTTCCTTTTCTGTGGTTAGTCATCTGGCAAGGATTCTCTGACATCAGAGGCAGTGTTCATTCTTCACTGCCTTCATTGCACCACTGCAGAAGAGGGCCAGATGCATAGGAGGTACTTCTGTGCTCGTATTGAATAAATTAATATTGAGTCAAGGAGAGAAACGGCTTCATTATTTCTTGATGGTACCAAAATCTTTGCTGTATTTCACCCCCCAGCCCCTGACCTTTCAGCAATGATCTGTACAACTCAGAAGAATATTTCCATTGCTCCTGCTTTGACCCTGATGCAGTAATATTGGAATGTTCCTGCATATTCATTTGTAAATATTTTAACGGGGTATTAATGGCTTAAAGTGAACATAGTTGTTGGTACATGTGTAAAATTTCTCAAGTTTTCTGCAAAATACTCTCATCCCCAGCTGAAGTCCTCCTCCACCATCGGGCACCAGAACCGGAAAGCTTCTCCCTTCCCAACTCCCCAGAGTCCTTTACTTTGGTGCAAGACACCAAACCCAGTCCACATTCTGCTTTGTGTTTTCCCTTCTGTTCTGATTTCTCCACTTCTGCCCATGAGTGAGATCATCCCATCTTCATCCTTCTCTTTCTGGCTGATCTCACTTCACAGGATTCCTTCAAGCTCCATCCAAGATGAGGTGAAGAAGGTGAAGTCATTATTCTTAACAGCTGAGTAGTATTCCATTGTTTATCTAGACTACAACTTTTTCAGTCACTCATGTGTTGTTGGACACCCAGTTTGCTTCCAGGTTTTGACTACTACAAATTGTGCTGCTATGAACATAGATGTACACAAATCTTTTGAGATGGGTGTGTTTAATCCCTATAGGTTTCTAGTTCTCCTCACAGTGTCCTGCTTTGCTCTGGATCACAATTCACAGACACAAACAATAACAGTGTTACCCAAAAATCACACAGATGCCCATTATCAAGTTTTTGAACGAAAAATTTAGTATCAATAGCTTCTTTCTACAAAACTCGTGGCACTGAACTTCTTGCTAACAAATTACCAATGCAGGACACAGAAAATAGCTTGGCTGGATACTGTGTTTCTCTGCCATGCACAAGACCCAGCTTTAAACTCAACTACCATCACACTGCATAAAACTGGTGCTGTGCTGTTAATCTCTCTCTCCTTCTCCCTCTCCTTTTCCCTCCCTCTCTCCTTCCCTTCCTCCCTCTGAAAAAAAAATCAACCAAATTGCAAGTACACTGCAAACACATTCATTCAAAACTTTTTAGTAGTCCCCATCATTCTTACATTATTTTTAATGCTCTAAATTAAAATGATTGTCTGAACCATGCTCCACACAAACCAAAATGGCTCTGCATTAATCCAACTTTCTAGCCCTCTTCTCTACTCTGACACCAACTTCTCAGACAGTATTTTTAGCCAACTCCGTGCTACCCAACCAACTCAAGCAAAAGCTACCATAGTCATGGGCCCCTAGAAACAATGGACTTCCTGGTTTTCTTTTTTTATTTTCTTTTTTTATTTATAAAAAGGAAACACTGACAAAACCAGGGAAGTCTGGTCGGCATCATGCTGGCATCTGGAGCCTGGTGGCTGAAAAGAGAGTTAATATACAAAGCCAAACAAATTGTTGACCAATCATGGACCTAAAGGCTGGAATAGTGCAGATGAAGAGTTGGGGGGTCTCCATTCTGTAGATAGCTAGTAGGCATATTTTAATTATATTCCAAAGGGCCTGTGGCTATACTAGTTTTTTTTTTTTTCTTTTTTCCCCCTGAGCCTGAAATCTGATATGCAGGTGGATCCAAGTTATTGTGTGGGGAGACGATGTCATGGCTGGAAAAGGGACAGAAAGCTGGATCAGGGAAGAGAGAAGCTCCCTAATATGGGAAAGGGGTGTAATATTGTTGACTATAAACCCTATCGATTTGATTTGGTCTGGGTCCTGTATCCAGCTTAGGAGCCTATGTAACCTCTACATCCCTGTAGATTTGACCTCACATTCTGTGGTCATGAGTAGGAACATTCCAAACTGTCCCAATATCGACCCGTCTTCCTCAGGCGTAACATAGAGTATGTTGTATAGCCTCCCTTTGGAGGATGGAACATTCTCTACCATTGTTGATCCAAGTTGAGGGCAAGGTCCTATGGGGGGCCCACAAAGGGGTCTATTTTGTTGTTCCTGATAGAGATGACTGGTAACAATGGAGAGAGGGGTTTATTTGAGGTCTAGGCCCATCTTAGGCCTGGCTTTTTGAGAATCTCAGGACTCCCTGACTAGGGCCCCAGCTTCCTGGCTTTCTTCCACCCTAAGGTCCCTAATCTGATGCGTTCTGTTCATACTTTTTGGTTCATTAACAATTTTGTTTCATTTTTATGTCCTGCCAGCTTCCAGACAATACTTAATAGAAGCTACCACGATTTCATCCTGACTTATCTGGGCAGACAACCTACTCAGTGTGTCCTGGAACCCCACCTCTCCAGAGCCCTGTCCCACTAAGGAAAGATAGAAACAGCCTGGGGGTATGGATCCACCTGCCAACACCCAAGTCCAGCGGAGAAGCAATTACAGATGCCAGAACTCCCACTTTCTGCACCCCAAAACTAATTTTGATCCATATGCCCAGCGGGTATGAAGCGATAGGAACAAGAAGGTAAGATGGTTCTGAACTACAGCTCCATCAGAACCTAGAGAGAGAGGAGGGGAAAAAGAGGACATTTGGATAGAGTAATAGGGTCATGAATGGCTTGGGAGGAAAGACAGACTACGCCTGGAAGAAAAAGGAGGCAGTTATGTACAAATGTAGATAGATAATTGTAGAGACGATAATCAACCCACATCTGCAACCTTAGAACTGCAGAGGCTTGCAATGGAGGGATTGGGGATTCAGGACTCTAGAAGCAGGAACAGTGTGGAATTATACCCCTGTTGACATGCAATTTTGTGAATCAATATTAAATCACTAACACAATTTTAAAAGAAAGAGAAACTGCTGTGATTGAAAAGAGTATTGCCCAAGATGGGTAGGAAGCACAAACTTCACTCAGGTCTCACTTTATGTTTTAATAAATGACACATTTTCACTTTGTTAAAAAATAAAAACAAAAACAAAAAACACCTTGGGAGCTCATGCATGCAGGCCTACTGCTCTACTGCCTTTTCTGACCAAACATCACTAGTTTTTAATTTTTTTCTTTTTTTTTAACCAGAGCACTGCTCTGCTCTGGCTTGTGGTGGTGGGGGGAGTGAGCCTGAGGCTTTGGAGCCTCAGGCATGAGAGTCTTTTTTGCATAACCATTATCTATCATAGCTAGTTTTTTTTAATTAATTATGAATTACAAATCCATTGAATAAGAGGGGTGCAATTCCCACCAGGGTTCTCCATCCCACCCCCTCCATCGGAAGCTTTCCTATTCATTATCCCTCTGGGAGTATGGACCCAGGATCATTATGGGATGCAGAAGATGGAAGGTCTGGCTTCTGTAATTGCTTCTCTGCTGGACATGAGCATTGACAGGCTGATCCAATTCCAGCCTGTTTCTATCTTCCCCTAATGGGGCAGGCCTCTAGGGATGTGGGTTTCCAGGACATATAGGTGAGGTCGTCTGCCCAGGGAAGTCACAATGGCATTATGGTAGTATCTGCAACTGGTGGCTGAAAAGCATTAAGATCTAAAGCAGAACAAATTGTTTAGTGATCAGCAATCTAAAGGTAAGAATAGAGCAGATGAGATTTGGGGTCTCCATGTTGGGAAAAGTTAGGAAGTCTATTTCAGGTATATTCCAAGGGGCCCCCCATGACTTTACTAATTCTTGCTTGAGCCTAATGGCTGACATGCATAATTAGTGTAAAATTCTTCTTCTAGCATTTGCCCTTCTTCCGTAGCCAGTCAACAGCGTTGAGCCTGATGTAAAGTTCCGAGACCTCCTTTGAATCTGGAGAGGTGGCAGTCGTTGACTATGTGGGTCATTGTCTGGAGCCGCAGGGGCAGTTCGGGTCGTCTCTGGATCCCCAGCGATGGAACATAGCGGCGCACCGGCCATGGTCTGTTCGATAGTGATTGAGGAGTGCCCAATCATAACATGCTAGGTCAAAGCCGGGTTGACGCTTGCAGGGGTCTGTGATGAGGTGTTTGTTCTTTACCTCAGCTGACTGCCAACTCTGTTTCCAAGAGACTGGAACAGAGAAGTTCAGTGTAGGCGTAGGGGACCAGATTGGGTGACGAGACATCAAGCGTTGGACAGGGTGGGCGAAGATCTCCGCGTATACTGGCAGGTCCGGTCGAGCGTAGATGTGGGAAATGAACTTAGATGATGCCGCATCCTGACAAATATCTGGCGGGGCGATGTTGCCAAGAACTGGCAGCCATGGAACCAGGGTGGAACGGATGGTTCCATAAATTATCCTCATGGAGGAATATAATTTGGAATTATATTGTGTAAAATGATACAGAGCAAAACCAGAGAGAAGGACCCATTCCCGGCCCCTACTGCTCCTGCCGGCCAAAGCTTTTACCACCTGAAACAAATTACCCATTTCTGAAGTTAAGGAAATGTCTGTAAGTCACAATCCTCGCTTAACAGTGGTCAGGCTTTCTAATCAATCAGCTAGGGAGGGTTTATAAATTACAATGAGAAATTGAGCTGAAAACATGAAAAATTCCTTTCTTCATTAAGGAAGAGCCACGTGAAGTTCACACCGAAAGTTGTTCCTCTCAATCTGAACATTTGTTCAGGACCATGTAAATCTTCATCATGCCATCCCTGTCCTTTATCTCATCGGTTTACCTCTGCCCAGGCATTTCACAGGTATGTCATGTGTGTAAATTATATTGTTCACACCACAGAATTGCTTACTACTTTCCTTTCTTTCTTTCTTTCTTTCTTTCTTTCTTTCTTTCTTTCTTTCTTAATTTCTTTCGCCTCCAGGGTTATTGCTGAAGCTGGGTGCCTACATCATGAATCCACTGCTCCTGGAGGCTACTTTTTTCCTTTTGTTGCCCTTGTTATTTTATCTTTGTTGTGGTTATTATTATTGTCGTCGTTGTTGGATAGGACAGAGAGAAATGGAAAGAGGAGGGGAAGACGGGGGGGTGGGGAAAGTTAGACACTTGCAGACCTGCTTCACCGCCTGTGAAGCGACCCCCTGCAGGTGGGGAGCCGGGGGCTCGAACTGGGATCCTTATGCTGGTCTTTGCACACTGCACTACCACCCGACCCCTTACTATTTATTTTTAAAAGAAGATTTAACTGTGTTCTCTTTTCTTTATACTTGCTAAGGCAGAGATAAATGGAGAGGGGAGTGGGAGATAGAGAGACAGAGAGACACCTGCAGCCCTGCTTCTCTGCTCATGCAGGTGGGGACTGGGGGCTTGAACCTGGGTCCTTGCTCATGATACTGTGTGTGCTCACCCAGGTGTGCAACCACCTGGCCTCTGTGCTTACTAACTCTATACTATCTTCTACTTCTTCCTGTTCTCCTAACTTCCCTAATCATAGTCTTTTTATTAAAATTAAGGGCATTATTTCAGTTATTAAATGCATTTTTTAACTTTTTAAAAAATATTTTATTACCTTTATTTATTAGGCAGAGACAGCCAGGAATCAAGAAAGGAGAGAGTGATAGAGAGGAAGAAAGAGATACTTACAGCACTGCTTCACCACTTGCAAAGCTTTCCCCCTGCAGGTGGGGATCGGGGGCTCGAACCCAGGTTCTCGTGCAATGTGACATGTGTGTTCCACCATGTGCACCACCACCCAGCCCCTTTAATTTTTTTTATCATCTTTATTTATTGGATAGAGACAACCAGAAATAGAGAGGAAAGGGAGGAGGTAGAGAGGGCAGACCTGCAGACCTGCTTCAGCACCTGTAAAGCTTTCCCCCTGCAGGTGGGGACCAGGGACTCAAACCCAGTCCTTGAGTATTGTAACATGTGTGCTCAACCAAGTGCACCGCCATCCGGTCTCATTAAATGCATTTTTATATATTACTTATTTAAACCTTTTTAGATTATCGTTTTAGTATAGATTTCAAATCACAGGTGTTAAAATTAAAGCATGTGAACACTTCTGTGGTTGTCCCTAGCTGAGTTTAATTTAACAGCTTTGCAAAAAGTTTAGACCAACTGACCTTGCTTTAAGAACCTGTAAGCATACACTTTCACAAAGCCCTAACTGTGATTCACTTCCAGCTTTCAGCTTTTTATCCTAAAAGCCATCAGTTAGGATCATCTAATTATCACTGCAGCTGGACTTCTTTATGTTTGCTCTGTAACTTCATGTGAACTCTCTTTTCCTCTAGTCACATTCTTGACAATTCTTCTACTCTCTTTCTTATATGAAAAAGGTCCTTTTTAAGTGGATGCTTGAGCTGTGAACATCGCTCTCCAGATGCAAGGCACTGGATGCAAAGTCCTCACAAACTCTCTTTGCTCCCTCAGAGCACTGGGCTGTCCTCTGAACCACACTGGCAGATAATTCCCTGGAGCAAAACACTGTTTGGTCCACCCAGCCAGACCCCAGCGTAGAACAAAAGAAGGAAATACATGACTGTGAGTGTCAGGCTTCACTAGGAGGGCATACATTTTTTTTTTCATATTAGCATATTTTATTTTTGTTTTTAGTCACTTTGGAGAAATAAGTAAAACTGAATTTGAATGAACAGATAGACAGCTGGTAATCACATCAACATAAATTAAAACTGATGCATTGGGTCAGCCATATGGAGATTGGGCTGTTAGAACAGATATATCTTTGCTCAGAAAAACTATGTCTTGGGAGCCAGGCGGTGGTGCACTAGATTAAGATCAGATAGTACGAAGTGCAAAGTCTCATGCATGGATCCATGTTTAAGCCCCCAGCTCCCTGTTTGCAATTCAACAGAAATGAAAAATGGCCAGCCACCACAAGCAGTGGATTTGTATTGTCAGCACTGAGCCCCAGCAATAACCCTGGAGACAAAAAAGAAAAAGAAAGAGAGGAAGAAACTAAATCTTGACTTTCCCAAACACCCAACAGCTCACCTGGATAGTTTGCCTGCTTTAAGAAAGAAAGAGCAAATGGGTATCAAAAAGTCTTACATCTAAGACCATCACTAGATCACTATTTCTAAAACATTCCTCTTATTCTTTTTTGAAGATTTAGTTTATCTATTTCAGATGAGAGAGAGAAAGACCAGAGACCGCTTATTACATGTGTCACTGGGAACAGAAGCTTCAGCTTTAAGCGTGCAAGATTTGCAGCCTAGCATAATGTTTATGCAAAGAGACTCTCTTGCCTGAGGTTCCAAAATGTCAGGTTCAATCCACCATAAACCATAAACTGGAGCTGAACTGTGCTCCAGTTAAAAAAAAAAAAAAAAAAAGAATTGTAGTAAGCTATTATTTTGAGGGTTTATATTTTATGCTTACGTTACCAAATGATTTCACAACAGACTCAGGGATTGGTCGTTAATGCTGAAACAGGTGAAGTGTAATAAAATATCTAGAGGAAGAGGAGGAAACCCAACCAGCACAGTTCACCCTGCGCACCAGCACGCGAGTGGCGCATTTCCCAATGCTCCTTCCAGAAGGAAGGTCAGGATCAGGATCACGAGGGGGCTGCATTTTCCTGAACCTCGCGGAATGGACAGGACCCCGTTACTTGACATCGCAGAGAAGAGCGACCCCACGGAGCACCCAGTGTTGAGGATCCTGGACTGTCCTAAGGTCCACAGCGGCAATGTAGTTCAAGTCCGTCCGGACGGGCTTCTTGTAGATTGGACAGGAATAAAACCGAGGGTCTCTTAGAGCTATAGGAAAAGAAAGTTCAAGAAGAAACAGAAACAAAGACCAGGTGAATTCCTCATTTCAGCAGCTCCAACAGAATGTAGAGCCATATTCCTGCACTCTGAGGCAGATACCAATGCAGTTACACAAGGAGATATCTCTTTACACCAGAGAGAAGGAAACATATCAAACAGATGAGGGCTTTCCAGTGTCTCCTTTCTAGGTTTTTATTTTTATGTTTTTATTGTTGTAGTTATTATTGTTGTTGTTATTGATGTCATCATTGTTAGATAGGACAGAGAGAAATGGAGAGAGGAAGGGAAGACAGAGAGGGGGAGAGAAAGACAGACACCTGCAGACCAGCTTCACCGCCTATGAAGCGACTCCCCTGCAGGTGGGGAGCCGGGGGCTCGAACCAGGATCCTTGAGCCAGTCCTTGCGCTTCCGGCTGCATGTGCTTAACCCACTGCGCTACCACCCGACTCCCCCTTTCTAGGTCTTTATCTCTAACCAAAAACTCACCTTTCCCTTAGCCTTGGGAACCCCATGATAAGGGACCAATCCAGTTTCTAAAGGAACTTTTACTTTATATTTGGAGGGAAGGTAACCCCCCCTTTGAGAAAAATTAAGGTTCTGTGCATACAAAATAAGGCCTTGAGTCTACGGCAGTACCGCCCTGAACAGGCCCACGCTTGTCTGACAAAATAAGGCCTTGAGGGCAGTCTGCTTTGAGCAGCCTTGACATTCAATCCTCTGTATTCCTACTAGCATATCTGCACCTCCCATTCTTCTACCTCAGGAAACACCATCTCCTCTTCTCTTCATACCCAAAATTGTCTTCAGGACAAGAGTCACCTCTTCCCTCAGCCCTGGACTCCTCTGGAAGGCCAGTATGTAAAAGGCCCTTGTATAACTCTTAAGGCAAAAACGGTTAACTGCAGAAATGACTTTGCTTTGCTGAATCAGCTTTACACGTGTGGGCGCTGAAACAGAGCGATACTAGCTTTCTAAATACAATGACAACTTGTCAAAGTTACTTAATTCCCTAGTGATCTTGGTGAATAATTTAGCGGTTTTTTAATACATATATAATTTGTGGCTTGCAAAATCGTAAGGTTTCAGGGGTATAGTTTCACAACTAACACCAAAATCTTGTGTCCCAGAAAAATTCTGGTTACCTTTTTTTTTGCAAGTTCATTTGTTTTAGTCATCTATATTACACATGTGAGTAAAATCACCTGATATTTGTTATTCTACTTTACTTATTTCACTCACCACAAGACACCCCCAACTCTATTCATTTTGTCCCAAATGATACAATTGCATCTATTTGGAAATTGCAGAGCAATATTTCAAGTCATACATGCCCTACAACTTTATTCAGTCACCTGCTATTGGACACGTTTTGTGCTATTGTGAATAATGCACCTATGAACATAGGAGCACATAGATCATTTCAAGTCAGCTGTTTCATGTCCTTTGGGGATATACCTGAGGGTGGGTATTTAGCTATTTTTAACAAATGACAAAAGTGGGCCCTATCAGAAGTTCTAGTCTCATTATTTGGGCTCATTACAGCTTTAACATGTTGTATCAAAAGTCTTTTTTAATATTTTATTTATGTATTTATTATTAGAGAGAAATTGAGAGGAGAGAGAGACAGAGAGACACCTGCAACACTGCTTCACCACTAGCAAAGCTTTTCCCCTAAAGGTGGAGACCAGGGGCTTAAACCTGGGTCCTTGCACACAGTACTGTGTGCACTTAACTAGGTGCGCCACCACCTGGCCCTGTATCCTAAGTTTTTATGGTTCTACTATAAAGTAGTTTGCCTTATTGGAAGAAGTCTTGAAAATGTCAGTGGTATGTACTCATTTCAGTGTAAAATAAATATTCTAATGCAATGGCTCTAAACCAGGAGTAATGTTACTACCCCTGGGGACATCTGAGGTGCTCATCTTGGTTGGGGTATTGTTGTTGTCGACTTGGTAGAGGACACTGTGCATGTCCAATAATGAGAACAGCCCCTCACAGCAAAGAAGTACCTAGGCATATTGCCGGTAATGCCAAAGTTGGGAGATCCTGTTCTAAGACAGGATAATGTCATAGGCATCGCAGCTCCACAGCTTAAACTGTATTTTCACCTCCTCCCACAAAATTCATCATTAGAAACATCTATGTTATTGTAACGTCAAATTGTTAAGCCTATGTGTCATCTGATTACCACAAGAAGGCCATTAGTAATCATAATTAGGTAAATATATGAGAAAACACATCTGACTAAGTGAATGACAGTTATTTCAATGGAGTGAAGTTAATACTAATTATACTAACTGATCTATTCATCCCTTTCATCTCAGGTTCTGTAAACAAGTAACATCTATATGACTAATTATCCTTTTTCATGCGAATTTGACTAAGAATCAGTTTATGCATCTCGAAGTAAGCCACTGGGGTCATATATTTTGAGCCAAATGATAATTACAGTAATTACACCTTGGGAGGTATTTGACTGCTTGGATATTAATCCCAAAAGCAAGACGGAATTGGGAATTTAAAAAGCATAGCATTCTTTTCTGTGAGCAGGCACACAGCCATTCCCTGAAATATTTATCCAATTTTATTTATTTCTAATTGCTCCAGAACTGATGGTTTTCCTGCCAAGTCCCAGCAGGCAGGAAACTCCAGCAACAAGATAAAAAATGACTGCAAATTGCATTTCAGAGTAAAAGTGCTGACAGATACAAAACAACCACATAAACAGACCACTTCAAGCCATCACCCCTGGTTAGACAAATTACTTGGAGGACAAAAATAACATGTGAGATAGGTGGAACAAATCAGGTCAAGATATCCAGAGCCTCAGGTAAGCTCTAGGAGAAGTTATAGAAAGTCCGGGCTGTATAAACTGGTGAGTTATGTCTATGTTTTAGGAAGCTGAAGATCTTAATATCTTGAAAGAATTTAATGTTCTAACTATGTGAAGTCCTTCTCTAGTCTATGTTTTTCACATAAAATCATAGCATATCATGACCACCATACATCCTTTCTGATAGGAGAACTTTTGAGTCACAAGTAGTGAACTCAGATATATAGTAATTTTGTTAATCCTTCAACTAGCTTGTGAGGTACATAGGTAAGTATTGTAGCACTGGCTAATTCTCTCCATAACTCTAAGATGGGTATCATCCTCAAATACATTTTACAGTTGGAAAACCTTCAACATAAGGGAATAAGTTATCAAAAAACAAAAACAAAAACCAACCAACATATAACATGAGTTATTATGCCAAAGTTGCAAAGCTATAGGTGAACAGATTGTTGGAGTCAATGTAGGTAGGGACAGACAGAAGAGAGCAAGGCCTGGGAATCTCCTGAAACGCAGACACTGCTGCACCAGGCCAGAACACATGTTCTCCAGGCAAACATGTTCCCTATGCCAGTAGGGAAGAAAACAAATGTTACACAGGAAATGGGAGTGGTAATGTGTGGGTCTGGCTTAGAAAAGAAGTGAAGGTGGGGCTTGGGAGTTCATAAAAGTCAATGTTATGAACATGGACTATTCTCTATATAGCTGGGGTCATCAACCTATGAGTAAATTCCTCTCTCTCTCTCTCTCTCCTCACATGTATTCCAGCTTAAAATTACTGTTTAAAATTCCTGAAGTTCATGATTTTCTCCTCAATTCTTTGGTGTTTTTGTGTATGAAAAAACTTCAACAAAGGGGGTAGATAATATAATGGCTATGCAAAACAGACTCTCATGCCTGAGGCTCTGAAGTCCCAGGTTCAATCCCCCATACCATCATAAGCCAGAGCTGAGCAGTGCTCTAGTTAAAACAAACAAACAAAAAAACAAAAAAACCTACATCCATGTGGTGGGCATCTCAGTTTACCCTTCCCCAATACACGCGTGGGCCAGCGAGTTGACTCAGCAGTAGAGTACTAGG
This sequence comes from Erinaceus europaeus, assembly GCF_950295315.1. NCBI lineage: Eukaryota > Metazoa > Chordata > Mammalia > Eulipotyphla > Erinaceidae > Erinaceus > Erinaceus europaeus. Next base: position 16,708,069 of record NC_080166.1, on the reverse strand, counting down.
TCAGGTGCTAGGTTCCATGCCTGGAAACACATATATTGGGGTGATGTTGTGATCTCAGTCTCTCCTCTCTCCCTCTCTTCTCCTCTCTTCTCCCCCCACTTCTCCCCTCCCCTCCTCTTCCCTTTTCTTCTCCTTCTCCTCCTGTCTCTCCCCACTGTTCCTCTTTCTCCCTCTCCTTCTCTCTCTCATAGAAATCCCCCAGTCGAAAGCAATTACAGAAGCCAGACCTTCCACCTTCTGTACCCCATAGTGACCCTGGGTCCATACTCCCAGAGGGATAAAGAATAGGAAAGCTATCAGGGGAGGGGAGGGGATCCCAGTCAACAGTGACTCTGATAGGCAACTGCATGTGGTTATCCCTACCTGTGAGTCATGGAGCATTCCAAGACATACTTTTTCCAGGAGAGAAAAAAAATTCAAAGTCCTCTTACCCTGCAGGGTCACTAGGGTCATTCTCACGCTGCTTAGCTACCAAAGGTTTAGTACAGCTGTCCTGCTTTGTTTGTCCAGATGTGTTATCACCATCCCCCACCACACTAGCTATAGCCCTGATGTTCTCTGAGAAGCATCACTCACTCAAGTCAACCTGTCTTCTTCTTCTAGCGTTTGCCCTTCTTCCGTAGCCAGTCAACAGCGTCAGGTTGAGCCTGATGTAAAGTTTCGAGACCTCCTTTGAATCTGGAGAGGTGGCAGTCGTTGACTATGTGGGTCATAGTCTGTCTGTAGCCGCAGGGGCAGTTCGGGTCGTCTCTGGATCCCCAGCGATGGAACATAGCGGCGCACCGGCCATGGTCTGTTCGATAGTGATTGAGGAGGGCCCAATCATAACGTGCTAGGTCAAAGCCGGGTTGACGCTTGCAGGGGTCTGTGATGAGGTGTTTGTTCTTGACCTCAGCTGACTGCCAACTCTGTTTCCAAGAGTATGGAACAGAGAAGTTCAGTGTAGGCGTAGGGGACCAGATTGGGTGACGAGACGTCAAGCGTTGGACAGGGTGGGCGAAGATCTCCGCGTATATTGGCAGGTCCGGTCGAGCGTAGACGTGGGAAATGAACTTAGATGATGCCGCATCCCGACGAATATCTGGCGGGGTGATGTTGCTAAGAACTGGCAGCCATGGAACCGGGGTGGAACGGATGGTTCCAGAAATTATCCTCATGGAGGAATATAATTTGGAATCGACCAAGTGGACATGGGGCTACGGAACCATACTGGGGCACAGTATTCTGCAGTGGAATAGCATAATGCCGGAGATGATGATCATAGTGTGGAAGCGCTTGCGCCCCATGAGGAGCTGGCCAGTCTTGCAATGATGTTATTCCTCTCGCCCACCTTTGCTGCCGTTTTTATGAGATGGTCATGAAATGACAGGGTGCGATCGAGAGTAACGCCAAGATAGACTGGCTGGGCTTTATGCCGGATTCTCGTATCGTCAAGCTGCACATTAAGCTCACGCGAGGCCGAGGCATGGTGTAGATGGAAAACAGATGATACCGTTTTTGCAGTGCTAGGGATTAGTCGCCATTTTTTACAGTAATCAGATATCAGAGACATGTCTTTCGTGAGTGTTTCCTCGAGGATGTCGAACTTGGATGCCTGAGTTGCACAACAGATGTCATCGGCGTAGATGACCTTCCTTGAAAAAGTTTCTGGGAGGTCATTGATGTAAATATTAAATAGCGTAGGAGCCAGAACAGAGCCCTGGGGGAGGCCACTTGAGACAAGTCTCCATCTACTAGACTTGTCACCCAGATTCACCCGGAATCTTCTGTTTTGGAGAAGAAACGATATAGTGTTGGCCACCCATGGAGGCAGGCATCTTGAGAATGACCTCTCCCTATTATACGATCCCAAACAGCCAGGCTCTTTTCACAGTGCTAGATGGAATAAAGACTCGTCACCCCACCTGTGCTGGATTAGCAGTCAACGGCCAAGCCTTTCCCGCTACGAGACAAGTTCTCAAGATCTTCCCGCACAGTCATCACCGCCCAGCTATCATCCACATTGGTCTCCAGCTCCCACTGATTCTGTGCTCGGAGAAACTAAGATGGAACTTTCGGAAAGCAAACTGGCGTCTGTTCAGTGATCTTACCAACAAATCTATTCCTGCAATTCCAATTAACTTTATCCCCTCTGAAGATTCCTACAGGCGCTTCCGCCAAGCCATCTTCAAAGCAGCTTCCCAAGCCATTCCTCGTGGGAGACGTGCTAACTATACGCCTTGTCTTGATGCTGAATGCGAGCAACTACTAAAGCAGTATGATGAGTCGGGCGACCCAGATGTGGCTGACCATCTCATTGCCTCCCTGGATGCAGCACGCCAAGCCCGCTGGCAACAACTCACGGAAAGTCTGAACTTCACCCACTCAAGTAGGAAGGCCTGGAAGCTTCTTCATAGTCTGGGTGCCGGTAGCCAACCCCCTCCCGTCTCCCATCCTCCTGTATCTCCAAACTCAGTGGCCAGTCACCTAACTCAAGTTGGACGTGCTAAGATCGACCCAGTCTAGAAAAGAGAAATTTCCCACGAGTGGTCATTCCACTTCCGTTTATCTTGTCCATCTCCAAAACTCTCTCCCTTTACACTGTCTGAACTGGAAGACGCTTTGAAGAGGGTTAAACCGGAACGGCTGCTGGCTATGATAACATCACCCCAGAACTCATTCTAAACTTGGGCCCCGCAGCAAAGAAGTGGCTCCCTACATTCCTGTCCCACATCTTGGAATCCCAATCTATGCCCAAAATTTGGCGTCGTGCGAAGATAATAGCAGTTTTGAAACCAAAGAAAGACCCAACACTGGCCGCCAGCTATAGGCCAATTTCTCTCCTCTCCGTGTGTTACAAACTCCTTGAGAGGCTGCTTCTGTCACGTATTTCTCCTCTTACAGAGAAATTCCTATCACCCGCCCAAGCTGGTTTCCGCCCAGGAAGATCTATCTGCGAACAAGTCCTGGCCCTCTCAACTTACATTGAAAATGGATTCCAGAAGAATTTAAAGACGGGTGCTATCTTTGTTGATCTCACAGCAGCCTATTACACGGTCTGGCACCGTGGTCTCCTAGTCAAGATCTCAAGTCAACCTGTAAAGAGCCACGTCTGGGCCGCATCTGCCTCTTTCCAGCTTCCTTCGAGAAGGTCCAGGAGAAAACCCTCTTGTGACTAATTTAGCATTATTTGGACAACTTTTTTGTGATGCTCTGACAACAAACAAGTATAAAATAAATTCGAGGGTGGGGAAGGTATATATCCCTCGATTATTAGAGGTAAAATAAATACATTTTAAATTGGAGAGATAGAATAATGGTTATGCTAAAAGACCATGCACCAAAGGTCTCAGGTTAAAATCCCCAGAATCATCATAAGCCAGATATCTGGTAAAAATTAAAATTAAATAAATACATACATATGTAAACACATTTAAAATTTTTAAACACACATAAACAAGTTCTGTGTCTAAAGTTTAAAGATTATTTGTAACGAGATCACCCTTCATACGAATATCAAGACTACTACATGGATTTTAATTTTTTAAATTTTTTAAAATTATTATTTACTTTCCTGTTGGGAACATGTGTGAGCCTGATAGAGCTTAGGGAGAACCACCCCCATCTTTGGATGGAGGTCTGAGAAGATAACCTCTTGGTAAGTCTCTCTCAACCGAGGTGAGCATAAGGGGGGAAACTCAGACTTGGTTCTTTCCTTCTTGACTCTCAGGCCCACAAATACCCCAGTACTTCCCTCCATTAACTGCAGGCCACATGGCCGCAGATTCACTTATTCAAAGTCACCTTCTGATCACAGAAGAACACACCTTATCACACACTTCATCACACACCTCAGACCCCAGACAAGAGAAATGCCAAACTATATGGCCTTTTGATATCCATCTTCTCTCTGTCTCACCCTACGGGTTTAACCCCTATGCTTCTCTCAGATACCTTTGGATAATTAAGTTGCTTGTGTTATGGAAAATAACTGTCTTGTATCTCATCAATTCCTGTCATACCAGCCCCCTACCTTGGGGGCATGCTGACTGTTAAGAAACCTGTAATTTCTGTCATATTGCAACAATAATTACCTCCATTGCTTTTCTATTTAACTCATGTCAATTTTGCTAATAAACGGACTCTAGGATTCTGGGACTCAAGGACTCAGATTCTAGATTCACGCTAAGAGTCCCCTGGTGTCTTTTACTTCATGTCACCCCTGTCGTGAGCGAGAAAGAACCAGCCCATTACCTTTCCCCTGGAGGACACCCTGCTGGAGAAGGAGAGAGATACCCCGAAACTTTCCCTTTTGTTGCCCTTGTTGTTTTTTTATTGTTGTTGTAGTTATTATTGTTACTGTTGTTGATGCCATCATTGTTGGCTAGGACAGAGAGAAATGGAAAAAGGAACGGAAGACAGAGAGGGGGAGAGAAAGAGAGACACCTGCAGACCTGCTTCACCTCCTGTGAAGTGACTCCCCTGCAGGTGGAGAGCCAGGGCTCCAACCGGGATGCTTAGGCCGGTCCTTGCGCTTTGCGCCACGTGCACTTACCCCGCTGCACTACTGCGCCACCACTCGACTTTTCTTACTTTGGGTTTCTTTATTTTATTTTTGACTCCAGGGTTATCACTGGGGGCTCGGTGCTGGTGCTATGAATTCACTACTCCTGGTGGGCATTTTTTCCCCATTTTCATTAGATAGGACAGAGAGAAGTTGAGACAGGAGGGGGAGATAGAGAGGGACAGAGAAACATAGACATTTACAGACCTGCTACACTATCTGTGAAGCGCCCCCCCCCCGAAAGTGGGGAGTGGGGGCTCAAACCCAGATCCTTGCACAGGTCCTTGTACTTAATACTATATGCGCTTAACTGAGTTCCTCACCAGCTGGCCCCTGGGTTTCCTTCCTGAGGCTCTATCTGTCTTCAGGCTCCTCTTCCTTCATACACCTTCTTCCTCCCCTCACACACAGCACAATTGTGCCTTTCACACACTCTAGTCCTTGGTCCTGGATAATTCCACAGCCCCTTCTTTCTTTGAATCTCAGTTCTGTGTTCTCTCCCAGCAAGGCATTCCCTCTACCCCCATATCATCTCAGTCCCTGGTGAGCCATGAGTCACTTGGATTTATACGAAGAAGCCAAAGCTCTCTGAAATCTGTCTGTCCATTTGCATTTGGTTCTCATTATTCATGGTACCTACGTGAACATCTATGAACACAGAACTTATGAGTATTGAACCATGGCTCCCAAAGGAAGTCAAAAGTCAGATTCCTGAGAGCTTCTGGTCATATTTAGAAAGCCCATCAGGGCACAGCTCTGCGGCATGTGGTTCTGCTTGAAGACACCACTGAAAATAGACATTGTTGACGCAGTACCATGGAAGACCCACAGCTATAGCCTGCACCTGTATGAAGTTTATCAAGCTTTCATATTTTCCTCCATGGGGTGCACTACAGCTCCCTGCACTCGGGAATTTAAACACATAAGCACTACACCCAGGAAGCCATTTCAACAGGAAATTACAACAACAAAAAAGGGACAAGCATAGCATTAGCTACAACCATGAGAAGGCCACGTTGAAAGTATGAAAGCTGAAGAAGGCAGAGTGTCGCCTTATGTGATTTCAGCTAGACGCAAGCCTGTCAAAGATGTTATCATTTTTTACTGTGCTTATCTGCCAAGGTGCATAAAAAGACTACACACACTGATCTGAGGGCTACAAATAAAATTTAACAGATCAACGAAGCAGAGAATCAACAAAGAAACAAGAGAATTAAATGAAGAGATGAACACACTAGACCTCCTAGACATTTTCAGAGTTCTTCACCCACCCAAAACTGGAGTACACATTCTTTTCAAATCCACACAGCACATCCTCATGGATAGACCACATGTTAGGCCACAAAGACAATATCAGCAATTCAAGAGCATTGAAATCATCCCAAGTATCTTCTCAGAGCACAGTGGAATAAAGCTAACATGCAACAACAAACAGAAAATTACTAACAGTCACAAAATTTGGAAACTCCACAACATGCTACTTAAAAACCGCTGGGTCAGACAGGCACTCAAGCAAGACATTCAAATGTTCCTGGAAACAAATGAAAATGAATGTACAAACTATCAAAATATTTGGGACACAGCTAAAGCAGTACTGAGAGGGAAACTCAGAGCCATACAAGCACACATTAGAGAACAAGAAAAAGCTCAAATAAAATTTAAACCTGCTTACTATATATGTAAGTGTGGGATACACACACCCATCATTATCCAACATAAGTCTGTATTACTAGGGATTGAACCCAGGGACTCATGCATTCTACCACTGAACTACAGCCCTGGCCCTGTACAAATAAATCCTAGAGTGGGCAACCTAGTGAATACAGAATCCATAAGCGGCAGGGACTGACTGTTTTGATTTTCTCTCTTTCACACTGAACTCCATGATAACAGAAACTCTACCTGGTCTTTTATTTATTTATTTTTTTTACTGCTCTACTCCTGGCACTACAGCAGTATATTCCAGATTTCCAATCACAGATAGGTAGGTATTCATTAAATGACTCCGTAAGCTGAAGCTACTTAAGAAAATCCCAGGGGCCAGGTGGTGGTTGAGTACATATGTTATGATGCGCAAGGACCCGGGTTCAAGTCCCCACCTGCAGGGGGAAAGCTTTGTGAGTGGTGAAGCAAGACTGCAGGTTTCTTTCCATCTCTCTCCCTCTCTCTTACCCCCTCTCCTCTAGATTTCTGGCTGGCTCTATCTAACAAATCAATAGATAATTAAAATTAAAAAAAAGAAAAGTCCAAATGAGGATTGTGACAGCTCAGCAGGTAAAGTGCTTGCCTTCCTTTGCGTGTGGCCCTGTTTTTGAATCCGGACACCACGCAGAAACACCACACAGAGTTCCACAAGGCAGTGCTACTACCTTGACTCTATGCTGTGTGGATCATCTACCAAAGGTGGAATTGTATTTTGGTGTCTCTCCTGCCCTTCTCCCCACCCCCATCAAAAATCTAGAATAAAAAACTGATGCTCCCAGGGAAGCCACCTAGTGGTATCATCATAATAAAAGCCCTGGGTTCACTGTGACCTTCCATCATGGCTCCAGAATCAAGTCAGAGGTCCCTGAAATTAGTCTGAATTTTACAAAGTGGTTGAGTTCTCCAAGACTGTGATACCACAGCTTCTAGGTGAGCCTTATGCAGCACTGGCTAAAGAGATGGCAGGGGAAGATGACCAAAGTGCTCTGAACTCAGCTTCCATCAGGATCCAGAGAGAGAAGAGGAAATAAGAAAGGACATTCAGAACTAGTAATAGGTGTAGGTGTGACTTAGAAGAGAAGTCAGCAACATAGGAAAAGGGGGGGGGGCGCAAATATAGAAAAGTAGTTACAGAAATAATAGTCAACCTCTATCTGTGACCTTGGGAGAACTACTGCACTTTCCAATGGGGGAATGAGGACAGAACTCTGGTACTCAGAAGGGTGTGGAATTATACCCCTGTTATATCATAATTTTGTAAATCAATATTAAATCACTAATTTTTTTTTAAAAAATCCTGCTTCCCACAACTTGTTCCAACCTCACCTTATGCATCTTTCTAAACTACCTGTTCTGAGGCCCTGTCCTCACCAATCCATCCCATAATTATCCCAGCATTTCTAGTAACTACTATTTCAAACACCTGCTCCCTATCTCAAAATATCGGTTAATATTTTGGGAATATTCCTATCTAAATCTATCTTTTTTTATTTTTTAAAAAAATTTTTTTATTTATTCCCTTTTGTTGCCCTTGTTGCTTTATTGTTGTAGTTATTATTGTTGTTGTCGTTATTGGATAGGACAGAGAGAAATGGAGAGAGGAGGGGGAGACAGAGAGGAGGAGAGAAAGATAGACACCTGCAGACCTGCTTCACCACTTGTGAAGTGACTCCCCTGCAGGTGGGGAGCCAGGGTTCAAACCAGGATCCTTACATTGGTCCCTGTGCTTTGCGCCACCTGTGCTTAATCTGCTGCGCTACAGCCCGATTCCCCATCTAAATCTATCTCATCTTCTTCCATAAATAAGATCTAGAACTATTGCCTCCCAGATAACATTCAGGAAAGTAAGTGCTTAGCAGATGATAAATATTCATCAAACAAGGTGTAAAAAAAGCCAGGTGACAAACTAGAATAGGCCTAATTACACCACAACAAACTATGAGAACCTGGGTTTCTTTGAGGCCACCCAACACGATAGTCTCTGAGCCCACAAGACAACTTAGACAACTTACTGCTGTTTTCTGCATAAATCCTTATGACGGGCATCAACTCAAAAAGCACTTTGGGTTTAGACTCAATAAGTTTCATGTTCCTCTTGTCCCAGCCAGCACCTTCCAGATACAGGCCATAGACATAAACGCCCTCCGTGGGTGGGGCTGAAATATCTTCCTTCATCCACTTGGTGACTTCGTTGCAAAGCACCATGTTGTCCAAAGCCCAGCCTTTGTTAGCCCTCGTGATTTCCTGGTCAAGACAAGCACAAGAAACAAGTTAGGGAGACATCAGAGGTTTGTCTTGACACAGAGAGCACAACCTCCAAATCAGCCTAGTTCGTGGGAGGCGGAGAAGCATTTAGAGAATCTAAAAGATTCAAGTGTCTTGATTGAACAGCTCACCTTTTAGAGAGAACTTGCAAAGCAAACATAAAGCAGGGGTGATTAATCCCTTTATGAGTACAGAGCGCGTAAGCCTGAGGCAAGAGTGCCCGGGGTTCAATCCCTGGTACCACCACATGGCAGTGCTGATCAGTGTTCTGATCTCTTTCTCCCTTCCTCCTCTCTCTTTATCTCTGATAACAAATCAGCTTATTAAAAAAAAAAAAAAACAGTAGTGGACTGGAAAGTGGTGCGATAGTGGAGCAAAGGATTTGCATGTGTGAGGTCCCAAGTTCAAGTCCTACATAGCATATGCCAGAGTGACGGTCTGGTTATGTGTCTACATCTATTCTCTCTATACCTGTGCAGACATATGCTTATAGACAGATGTACATGAACAGACATGCACGTATATGTCTGATTATCTGTATATCTGTATAGAATTGCCTATCATCTATCTGTCTCTATCAACTTGTTAATAAATTAATATATTTTTTCAAAATTTTTAAAATATTTATTCATTTATTTATTTTCCCTTTTGTTGCCCTTGTTGTTTTATTGTTGTAGTTATTATTGTTGTTTTTATTGATGTCGTTGTTGTTGGATAAGACAGAGAAAAATGGAGAGAGGAGGGGAAGATAGAAAAGGGGAGAGATAGACACCTGCAGACCTGCTTCACCGCCTGTGAAGCGACCCCCCACACACACACAGGTGGGGAGCTGGGGGCTCTAACTGGGATCCTTACACCGGTCCTTGTGCTCTGCGCCATGTGTGCTTAACTGCTGCACTACCTCCCAACTCCCAATAAATTAATCTTTAAACATAAACAAGTAGTCCAGATTTCACAATTAAGAATTGTTTTTAAGCCAATAACCCCCCTCTTTTCGAAAACAAATCAAAGAAGAATAGCAAACAATCAAAAATGAATTCACGCTAACTGCCTGAAACAAGTTGTTGGGTTGATGCCCAAGACAGTAGACTCGCTCGTGTCAAACAAGGAGCTCTTCTCTTGTTTTATTAGATGCTTCAGATCTCTAGCGGGAGGAGAGACCCTTATGGAGGAGACTTACAACGACACAGCATATCAGGGGTGTTACCTGTCGCATTGCAGTTAAAAATCCCTGGGGGTTAAAGAAGCCAGTCATCCAGAAGCAGTGGGGTCGGCCATTGAAAACCCAAGAGGTGAACTGGCAGTTTCTCTCCAGAAGTTCAGTGAACCAGAAGCCCAGTGTACTTGAAATCCACGATGCCTGGAAGAACACGTTCCCGTGATTAATTAGCCCAGAACTTCCGAGGGGGAACTAGCCAGATTCATTGGAGAAAGATTAAACCAGCAATCTCTCCTTTTACAACTTGAATGTCCCTAAGACATGAAATTCCCGTGACTTCTGGCGTTTTCTGTTCATCTACACTTCCTCCGGAGTGACAGTGAGATGTGACAGAGCTAGCTGAGCCACTTGGGGGTCCACGCATAACCTGCTGCTCAAGATGTCTGATGTCAACAGAATCGCCTTCCAGATCAGAACATACTCACCACCATGTCTGCTAGGAAGCAATTAAAGCAACTAACTGGATAAAAACAAGTAGGCTTCCCCTACGTTTCCTAAGGCCACAGATTCCCGTAGGTAGACTGTCTAACTGGATTTCTAGTTACCTAAATGTGCCTGTGTCCTCGTCAACACGTAAAAACATATTCAGTGGGTGATGAATTCATGGAAGCCTCTCTCCATTTATCATTTTTAAGGAGGCAAGCTACAGTTATTTTCTCAAGGTTTTGTTCCTAGGAATGCACTTTTCTTCACTCTGATGAAGCAGCAGAAACAATCGGATGCCTTTCCCACCCAACAAATGAATCACATCTCTCAACCTGTTCACGCTTTGCTTGCATTCACGTGTGGAACTTAGGACTCTCCGAATAAGTGTGTCATCAGTAGTAGCTGCATGTGGGGATATCTCCAAATCATCTTTTATAATAGTCACCATAATTGCATCTAGAAATGTATATTGCATATAGATCTGTCTTTATAGGCATGTCAGCCTGGGCACATACAGTGTCTCTATTTCAGACATATCTCAAGTAATTTATCTTGGTCTAGAGTATGGTAGAGTGAAGAATTTAAAAGCATGAGTCCCCTAGTCCCACTCCCAGTATTTCATGTGCCAGTATGAAGTTCTAGTGTTCTCTCCTTCTCCTTCCCCTTCTCCTTCCCCTTTTTCTCCTTCTTCTCCTTCTTCTCCTTCTTCTCCTTCTTCTTCTTCTTCTTCTTCTTTTTCTTCTTCTTCTCTCTCTCTCTATCTTTCTCTCTCTCTCTCCCTTCTGTTGCCCCCCTCTCTTCTCTGTTAATAAATAATTTAAAAAGAAATAATTTGTGGGGCCAGGGGGTGGAGCACCTGTTTGAGTGCACATGTCACCATGTACAAGAATCCAGGTTCAAGCCTCTGGTCCCCACCAGCAGGAGGAAAACTTCCTGAGTGGTGGATCAGTTCTGCAGGTATCTCTCTCTCTCTTTCTCTCTCTCTCTCTTTCTCTCTCTCTCTTTCTCTCTCTCTCTTTCTCTCTCTCTCTCCCACTCTTTTTGTGTCTCTCTCTCTCCTCCCTTCTCTCCCTTCTTTCTTGAATTCTCTGTCTCTATCCAAATAAATAAACTGATATAGTTTAAAATCATAATAATTAATTTATCTTTCATGACTAAAGTTCTTGAAAGTTTTAAAGACTGACAGTAAATTGAATAGGAAAAATGTACAAAAAGATTATACATTTTTATTCAGATTGAGATAGCTGGGAGTGGGGGTACAGGGTTCAAGCCCCAGGGCTTCCCACATTGTGGGGTTAATGCTCCATTGGGCGAATGATCGTTCAATTCTACTTTTGTTTTTCCTGTAAATGTGAGCTTCTTTTTTGGAAATTTGTTATTACTGAAAATAGATACTGATGTAGAACTCTTGTAAAGGTGAAGTGGGATGGAATGATGAATACCAGATGATCTCACACAAAGATGGGATCTAAGAAACAAAACAAAGGACAGTACAGGGTGTGCCCTCAGTGGACTGTGGTCCATCACGGCAGAATTAGGGGCTCAGAAGGGGAAGGAGAAGGAGGACTAAGGGGAATTTGGGTACCTAAGTCCCTGCGGTGGAATAAGATGATGGCTGGGCTGAGGATGGAATGTACTGCTGCCTATCTTAGGGCAACGTGGACATGAACCCAGCCAACGACGACGACAACATCTGTAAATTAGCATTTCCTCAATAAAATGGCATTGTAGTTGAAAAGTTTTTTTTAAAGACAGATCATACTTTTTGTATGTAGGCAGTGCATTCTATGCTACCCTTACAGATATTTTAACTGGAACTGGCATGTTTCCAAATGGCATTGGGTTGAAGACACAGGGAGGGAGCCATTAAAAGGAGGACGTCTCTAGACAGGGACTCTTGTTTCAGAAGCTCCAAAGTCCCAGTCAGACTGCATGAGCTGGTTTTGCAGATAATGAATCTGCAGTTGCCAATAACCAAGTAAGTTCTCTCTCTGTTGTTGAGAAAAAGGAAAAGGCAATTCGGGTTTAAAAAATAAAATAAAATATACAGAAAATCTGGGGGAGGTAGAGCCAAGATGGCAGCCAGATGCCAAGCCTAGGGAACATCTCCTTGGGAAATTTCTTTGAATCTTGACTTTTTTGTCCAGAAAGATCACAAAGACTGTGAGGAGCTTCAGAGACTGAGAGGCAAAAAAAGCTGCAAAGGAAATCTCTATGAGGGAGCCTGGCTAAGCACATATGTTACAGTGCACAAGGACCCAGGCACAAGTCCCCAGTCCCCACCTGTAGGGCGAAAGCTTTGCAAATGGTGAAGCAGTGCTGCAGGTGTCTCTCTGTCTCTCTCCCTCCCTACCACCCCCTTTTCCCTCGACTCTGGCTGTCTCTAGCCAATCAATAAAGATAATATATAAACATTAAAAAAAATGTAACAGATAAAAGACAACTACCAGATATCTTTGCCCCTATGTGAATTCTGGAGAACTAATACATATGAGCTTGCAAAACAAAACAACAGAAGCAAATAAATAGTTTCTAAGACTTTGTCAGAACTACAGTGGTTATCTTTGGGAAGGTGGAAGAGTGGAGACACAGAACTTCCATGGTGGGTACAGTGTGAAGCTATACCTTGTAATATTAGAATCTTATAACCCACTATTAATCACAAATTAAAAAAAAAAGATCTGATTTTCTCAATAAGCTCAATGAACACAGAAGAAAAGGCTGTGGTCAAATCTGATTCTGAGTTTGAACCCTATGACGACACGGATGAATGGTTATGTTGTCAAGTAAGAAGGAGGTTTCAACAGGTTCAAATGCTGTTATGGGGTGGATGCCTGGCTGGGTGAGGTTTTGAAGGTTCCACAGTAATTCCTTCTCTCCTAACCAGCCATTCTCACCTCCTTACACCATGCTTTCACATTCACTGGAATCCGAAGAAGGTCAAGTCTCCCATCGCTTCTGACCCAAGGACATTTATTTATCTTTAATTTTTTTCCTTTTTTTTTTTTTGTTATCCTGGTTATTTTACCATTGTTGTGGTTATTATTATCATTGTTATTGATGTCGTCATTGTTGGATAGGACAGGGAGAAGTGGAGAGAGGAGGGGAAGACAGAGAGGGGGAGAGAAAGATAGACACCTGCAGATCTGCTTCACCGCCTGTGAAGGCACTCCCTAGCAGGGCTCAAACCGGGATCCTTCTGCCGGTCTTTGACCTTTGCTCCAGGTGTGCTTAACCTACTGCGCTACCGCCCGACCCCCTTATCTTTAATTTTTAGTGGTTGACTTTTTATTATCTTTATTTATCTATTGGATAGAGAAAGCCAGAAATCAAGGACAGGGGTAATAGTCAGAGACACCTGCCACACTGCTTCACCACTCGTGTAGCCTTTCCCCTGCAGGTAGTGGCCAGGGGCTCAGAACCGAGTCTTTGTGCATCATAACATGCACTCAGACAGGTGCAACACCACCTGGCTCCCCCCCAAAGACGTTCACATGTGCTTTCCTGCCTGTCTAGTCCCCAACCCAGCCCCAGCTATCCTGCTCCCCATGTCTTACTAAAAACAAGCTCCCCCAGCTCCATCCTGAACATTTGCTGGATCTCCACAGAAATCGACTGCATTCTCCCTGCCAAGGAAAGATACCTTCCTTTGTTCCATTGGCAAATGCAGGGTTGTGTTTATAGCACATCCCTCACGGTCAGGAGAGGAGATGGTACCTGTACAAGATTCATTTGCCTCTGGTCAAAGCTCTATAATTAAATTGTTTAATTTGTTCATATAAAATCAATGTAAATTGACTCATTAAAAACTGAGCAATTTTCTTTTTCCTTTTTTTGCCTCCAGGGTTATTGCTGGGGCTCAGTGCTGGTGCTACCAATCCACTGCCCCTGTGGCCATTTTTTCCATTTTACTGGGTAGGACAGAGAGAAGTGGAGAGAGGTGGGGGACATAGAGAGGGAGAGAGAAAGACAGACACCTGCAGACCTGCTTTACCGCTTATGAAGTGACCACCCCCCGCAGGCTGGGAGCCAGGAGGTGGGGTGGGGGCTCGAACCAGGATCCTAGTGTGGGTCCTTGCGCTTTGCAGTGTGTATACTTACCTGGTGCACTACCACCAGATCCCCAGAAATGAGCTATTTTCAAAAGTTTAAAAAAAAAAAAGAACCTTTACCACATATGATTTTTTAAAAAATCATCCTATTGTCTGAGAGGTGACCCCAGCCTCAGTTCTTGAGGTTTGATACATAGAACCGTACATGGCAGAGTAATATTGGGGTTTTCTTTCTCCCTCTCCCTAGTCAAAATAAATAAACTACTGTCTGTGAGCAATTACCACTCCCCAGCCTTCTCTTCTTTGGATTCTCATGTCATTTGGACATGCTCCTCTTGTCATTATTTCTGTCACCTACCAGTTTCTCCTTCTACTTCATGAGGGAACTAGGCTCCTGGTCCATTCTTCCATTTCCCTTCAGAATAATCACAAGATAGAGAATGAGGGAGATGATTCTGACAGGCTAAAGTCAGCAGTAGAATTAGTGGTTGTGGTGATGATAGAGATGAGGAAGGTGAAGAGGACTGTGGTGATGGAAACGTTGAGTGAACCAGGTAACAGTGACCCAAGTGGCAATGGGGGTGGAATCAAAATGGCGGTTTTATAAGCACTGATGGTGGAGTAGAGCTAGTTGGATGAGTAGTGCCGGGCCTGGTGACAGTGGTAGAGAAAGAGGGGCAGGGGTGTGGGGTGTGGGGTGTGCTGGTATGGAGGGGGGTAATGACACTGGAGATATATTTTCACTAATTTTTTTTTAAATTTTATATTTATTTTCCCTTTTTGTTGCCCTTGTTTTTCATTGTTGTAGTTATTATTGTTGTTGTTGATGATGTCATCGCTGATGTTAGATGGAACAGAGAGAAATGGAGAGAGGAGGGGAAGACAGAGAGGAGGAGAGAAAGACAGACACCTGCAGACCTGCTTCACCGCCTGTGAAGTGACTCCCCTGCAGGTGGGGAGCCGGGGGCTCAAACCAGGATCCCTACACTGGTCCTTGTGATTTGCACCACGTGCACTTAACCCACTGTGCTACTGCCCACCCCCATTTTCATTAATTTTTAATTGACAAGATTATAAGATAATAGCCGTCTAGTTCCACACCACTCGCACTATTTTTCCACCAGATGGCTTTTGGTATAGCCATGTGTTATCTAAGACTGTTCTCATCTACACAACTAAAACTTTGGATTTTGAGGTCCAAGAACCTGGGTTTAAATTCTGATTCTGAGCTTCTATGTGACCTGGGAAAAAGATTTAACCTCTCCCAACCTCAAGTTACTCATCTTTCAAAATGAAGACAAAAGCATATACGATTTAAATGCCACGGTGCATGTAGTTGCCTAGAGCAATGCCTCGTACGTCTGAGAAGTTGAATAATTTTTCTTCTGATCTACCATAAAAATGGCTGGGCTAGCAGAGAAGTACCTTGGACAAGAGTCCTTCCAAGTCACTCATCCCTAGGGGTTTTCCACAAGTCCATCACAGCTACACAGAACAGCAGGCTGGTGAGGCAGGCGGGGGGCGGTGTAAAGGACCCTGAAGCCTACCTTCTTCCACTGAGCAGGGATTCTGGCATCAAACATGCAGTTCAGGGCGTCACGGAGATTTTCGCTCATGATGATGGTACCGTCGATAGCAAGTTTCAGCTCAGTGAGGGAGCTTCGGACCAGGGTGAGAATCCTCTGCATTCTATCTATCTCCTGCTTTAGGAAAATGTTCATCGGCTGGAATGGCCCCATCTTCTGCAGTCTCTCTTTAACCTGTTGTGGGGACATTCAGCACATGTTAAATAAAATAAAATAAGATAAATAAACATTTGTAGGCAGAAGGGAAAGAACTCAGCCAACAGAGTGCAGGACTTTCTTTCTTTTTAAACTTTAATTGTGAGTTAATGGCACAGACTGAAGTTGCTAACATGTAGGTACAGTGTCTCAGCTCCTAGTGAGAGCTCCCTCTCACCATCCTCTCAGGCCCCGGAGGCTCTCGCCACCTCTTCCTGCCCTCTCATTCCCCCGAGCCCTTTGCAGTGGTGCAATACACCACACCCAATCCAAGTTCTATTTTGTGTGTTCCTCTCTACTCTTATGTCTTAATTTCCAGCCATAAGTGAGATCAATTTGTGTTTGCCGTTCTCTTTGTGGTTCATCTCCCTTAACATGATGTCTTCAATTCCATCCAAGAGGATCCAAAGGTGATTTCATTTTTAACAACTGGTAAATATATATATATCGCAGTTTTAGCCATTCATCTGACATTGGACACCTGGGCTGCTTCCAAGTTTTGACTATGACAAATTGTGCTGCTGTGAACATTTGGGCATTTAGATCTCTCTTTTTTTTAAATTTCTTTTAATTTCTTTATTGGGGGGATTAATGTTTTACAGTCAACAGTAAATACGATAGTTGGTACATGCGTAACATTTCCCAGTTTTCCACATAACAGTACAACCCCCACTAGGTCCTCTGTCATCCTTTTCCAGGGCCTGGACTCTCCCCCTCACCCACCCGAGAGTCTTTTACTTTGGTGCAATTATAGATCTCTTCTGAAAGATGTTTTTGATGCTTTGGGTAAATCACTAGGAGAGAAATTGTTAGATCAAAGGCTAGGTTCGTTTCTAGTAGCCTGAGAAATCACCAAACTGTTTTCCACAAGGGTTGGAACAATTTACACTCTTGCCAGAGCGCAGAAGTACCCCTTTCTCCCTACACCCTCTCCAGTATTTGTTGTTCCTGTCCTTTTTTAACGTATAACATTCTCACGGGTGTAAAGTGGTGTCTTATTATTACTGTTTTTTATTTGCATTTCTCTGCTGGATCTCTTCCTCAGAAAAGTATCTGTGTCCTTGCCCCATTTTATAATTTTTTGTACTAAGTTTTCTGAGTTCTTTTTGCATTTTGGTTATTAGTCCTTTATCTGCAATTCGTTGTATAAAAAAAAAAAATCTTCTCCCATACTACAGGGGCTCTTTCTGATTTGGTGATGGTGTCCTTTGATTCACATAAGTTCATCAGCTGGATGTTGCCTCATTGAATATTTTTGGTTTTGCTTTCTTGGATGTTGCATTTGCGTCTTTGAGGACATTTCCGAAGCATAGGTCATGAAGTGTTCTGCCAATGTTTTCTTCTATGTATTTGATGGTTTTTGGTCTCATCTCCCTGTCTTTGATCCACTGGTTGTTGACTTTTGTTCATGATGTATAGTGGTACAATTTCATCCATTTGTGTGTGTCAACTCAGTTTTCTCAACACCACTTGTTGAGAAAACTCTCCTTCCTTCATTTAATATTTTGGGGTCCTTGTCAAAAAACTCCATAGGTGTCAGAACTTATTTAAAATTTAAATTTAAATTTAAACAGAATTTAAATTCTGTTCCCCTGATCTACATGTCTGTTTTGGTTCCAGTACCAGATGGTTGTGGTTACAGTAGCTCTGTATTATAGTTTTATGAGTTCAGGAAGTGTGATGCCTCCAGCCTTGTCTTTTTTTGTGTGTTTGTTTGTTGTTTTTTACCAGAGCACTACTCAGCTCTGGCTTTTGTTGCTTTGTTGTTTTATTGTTGTAATTATTATTGTTGTTGTTATTGATGTCGTCGTTGTTGGATAGGACAGAGAGAAATGGAGAGAGGAGGGGAAGACAGAGAGGAGGAGAGAAAGACAGACACCTGTAGACCTGCTTCACCACCTGTGAAGTGACTCCCCTGCAGGTGGGGAGCCGAGGGCTAAGAAGTAGGAGGAGGAGAAGGAGGAGAAGGAGTTGGAGAAGAGGAAGAAGACAAAATGATGATGGCAAAGAAAATGACTTGGTCCTGAAGCAGTGGATTCATCATGCAGCTACTAAGCCCTAGAAATGACCCTGGTGGCATGAAGAGAAGAAAAGAGAGGAGGGGAGGGGAGGGGAGGGGAGGGGAGAGGAGGGGAGGGGAGGGGAGGGGAAGGAGAGGAGGGTATTTGTTAGATGACCAGCCCACTTTTCATCCCATGTAGGAAGACACAGACATTTACTAATTCACTGAAGAATATAAACTACATGACACCAAACTTGCAAGCTTCTACAAAGCAGCCTTACTGCAGGGAAAGACAGACAGCAGATCTCAGCAGTTCACCAACATACGGACGCTTACAGGAGACACGCTCTCACAGCCACGCTGGTTGTCTCAAAAGATGAAATGTGTGTTGTGACCACTTTCAGCTGCTGTTTTCCTTCAAAGCATCCATCTGTCCATCCACCCACCTTGCATGTATTCATTGAGAATCATCTATGGAGCAGATATCATACTAGGTTTTGTCACTGTAACCTACGGTCACAGTGACTGATTCAGTAAAAGAAGAAACCCATTATTCGAAACACAATGGTCTTGCTATGTTTACCTATGAAATTATTAACATGCTCTTAGATGTTTTTATTGCTTCATAAATATTTAACCACTTTTAGATGTGAATGGCCTCTCTCCCAATATGACCGTGAAAGCTGATAGCACTAGTCATGTTTGTTCTCCAAGGTAACAGAGCATCTTCCCAAGGAAATGGTTCCCTTAGGGGAAGATTCTTGAGTTATGTGCGGGCAGCCCAAGTGGAACAACTAACACAACAGAAAATAAAGGATGCAAAAAAAAAAAAAAAAAGCTGCAAAACCAGGTGGAGAGAGAACAACATAGAGAGAAACATCTGAGGAGCCTCACTGAGTAAAGCACACGTTAGCATGCACAAGGTCCTGAGTTCAACTCCAGGATCCCCACCTTGGGGTGGGGGACTTCTTGAGTGACAGAAGAGTTCTGATGGTGTTTCTTATTTTGTCTTTCCCTCTCACTCTCACTCTCCTCTACCTTTCTCTGTCCCTCAGCCTCTCTCTCTCCATATATATATATATATATATATATATATATATATATATATATATATATAATGATTCCCAGGAATGGTCTAGCCACACTAGTCTGAGATCCAGCTCTAACCCCAGTGACAATAAAGTAAGTAAATAAAAACAAATTAGTCCGCCTCTTATGACAATAGGGAGGGACCGAGGAGGTCGCTCATCTGTGGTGTACATATGCTGTGCACGCATGAGGCCCTGGGCTACATCACCGGCACCACACAGAGACAAGAAAACACAAACAGTCCATCATATACGACAGTGTGATCTCTCTCTCTCAAAAAAAAAAGACTACAAGGAGGGGCTGGGTGGTGGTCCACCTGGTAGAGTACACACGTTACCAGGCACAAGAACCCAGGTTTGAGTCCCTAAAGGAGGAAGCTTCACATGGCATGTGGAGGCTCAGAGCTCCAGCTCTCTCTCCTGTTCTCCCCACCCCCCAAACCCCCCAGAAAGACAAAATGACCACTAGGCACAGTCAAGTTTTTTAAAAACATGACTAGGGGGGAAGTAAATGACTTACTTTTCTTTTTATTCAAGATGCGAAAGGGCCAGGCAGTGGTGTTCCTGGTAGAGCACATGGCATAATGTACAAAGGACCTGGGTTCAAGTCCTCTTCCGCCACACGCAGGGGGGAAGTTTCATGAGCAGTGAAGCAATGTTGCACGTGTCTCTTTTCCTCTCTCTTTCTATGTTCCCCCGGTTCCCTCTCAGTTTCTTTCTGCGTCCATCCAAATAATCAAATAACTTAAATAATTTTTTTAAAAAGTGACCAGGGTAAATATCTTCATCATTTCTTCCTACATTGTCTAAAGATTTAACTTTTATCATCATATGTTTTACTTAGAAGCTGCTCACATGTTTAAAAAAAAAAAAATCAATTTTCAAAGTCCAGAAGCTGAAAGAGATGCAAAGAGTTGAGATAAGAACGTAGACCCTGAATTGTAATGTGTGCACTACACTGCATGATGTTTTTGCTTTAAAGAACCAGGCGGTCTGCACTACGAATACATCCTTTTCCTTTGAACAAATGACAGTGTGAACAAAGTTCTGCTAATGCAGCCCAAACCCATCAGTACATACTCGTAGTCATGGAAATTAACGAACTCAGCACGTGCCTTTTTTAATCTTTTGAAATGATTACATTCATAGATTCAAATACTTTTTTTTTTTGGGTTCTGCAAGAAATGAGTTTTATTTCAGTCGTGTTTCTTATTTCAGGAACAATATGTTTTTGTACTCCTTCCTTCTTTTAAATGTCCCCACTCAGGCCACCGTACCTATAGTTGACCCTGTCACCACCCCTCACCTCAAAAGGGCTGTAGTCCGGAGGCAGTTTCTCCAGCATGTCATCAGCCAGCCTTGCCACCACCACCTCCCGGGTCTCGTCCCCTCCACCAGAACTGTCCTTGGGTTGGATGCCCAAGATGGTGTCCAGAACGTCCTTGGCCAGCTTGCTCTGGTAGGTGATGTCAGCATTGGGGTGCAGCCCAAACACCTCAGGACTGTCGTAGGTTGGCAAGCTCTGAAAAGCAAGCCCTCAGGTAAGCACAGACAGAAACCATTGAAGGATACTCCCTTAAGAAGTAACAACACACCCATCTAAAAAGCTCTCTGTGCACCTGTGCTCACAGCAGCACAATCTGTAATAGCCAAAACCTGGAAGCAACCCAGGTGTCTGTCAACAGATGAGTGGCTGAGCAAGCTGTGGTCTAGATACACAATGGAATACTACTCAGCTATCAATGATGAATTCACCTTTTTCACCTCATCTTGGATGGAGCTTGATAGAGTCATGTTAAGTGAGAGAAGCCAGAAGGGGAAGGATGAAGATGGGACGATCTCACTAACAGACAGAAACTAAGAAATAAGAACAGAACTTGGACTGGGTTTGGTATATTGCAACCAAAGTAAAGGACTCTGGGGGTGGAGGGGCTGTCATGTCCTGGTGCCTGACAGTGGAGGAGGACTTAGGCTGGGGGTGAGTGTCTCTGGGGGTGGAGGGGCTGTCATGTCCTGGTGCCTGACAGTGGAGGAGGACTTAGGCTGGGGGTGAGTGTCTTGCAGAGAACTGAGAAATCTTACACCTGGACCAACTGTATTTACATTATTTACATTAATCCCCCAATAAAAAAATAAAAACAAGAAATAACACTTTGAGTCAGTGAAGTATCTACCCTGGTGATTTTTTTAAAGATGTTATTTATTTATTAATGAGAAAGATAGGAGGAGAGAGAAAGAACCAGACATCACTCTGGTACATGTGCTGCCAGGGATCGAACTCAGGACCTCATGCTTGAGAGTCCAAAGCTTTATCACTGCACCACGTCCCAGACCACCCTGGTGAATCTTGTTCTGTTTCCGTCTACTGGCTCCACAACTCCTCCAGAAAAGAATATAAATGTGCTTTAGAAACTAGCCTGGAGAGACCAAGGACTGCCTCTTAGTTCCTTAAGGTCTATGCTGCTGGCAGATCTAATCGGAGAGATGAGCTCACGCCTTGCTTTACAATATGCGGTGTAGAAGGGGGGCTGCCACTGGCATTCTGTTGACTAAAGATCTAACCTAGTTCCAATCAGCAGTTTAAATAAATGTTGCATAATTAGTGGCAACTGTGTTTTTAAGATACCAGAAAAATGACAGTTTTTCACAATTATGGTCCGAATGAAGCTGCAGGTAGGGTTTTATTCTCCTAGGAAGAGAGAAACCAGGAAAAGAAGTGCTGAGATAACAACATACTTAAAGACAGTGACAGTTAAGAGGCCAGCAGAGACAAAAGCAGAACAAACAGGGAGAAGTTTCCCTTGGGTATTTAAAAAAAAAAATGAAATTAACCTATAGCTTGACATATATTCCTACGCCAAGCATTTCTGTGCCTAATATAGTTCCAAGTGAACAGGGATGATCTTGATGGCAGGGAAAATAGAAAAAAGAGAGTTAGGGAAAGGAAAGAAAAACAAGAAGAAAGAAAGGGAAAGAGAGGAGAGGAAAGGAAAGGAAAGGAAAGGGAGAGGGGAGGGGAGGGGAGGGGAGGGGACATAGAAAAAGAAATGAGCAGTGGAAAACAGGGCCAGCGATATTGCTCAGTGGTACCACACAGGTATAAGGCTCTGGGTTGATTCCCTGGTACCACATTTTTCCTTTTTATTTTTTTAAACCTACATTTTCTCTTAGAACAGTGCTTCTCTAGCAGAGGGTGACCGTGCCCTCCCCAGTCCCCAGTAAGGACAGTCCTTGCTGTCTGGAGATATCTGGGGTCATCAGCGCTGGGCTGGGGATGCTCCTGACATCTCGCAAGCAGGAGGAGGGATGCTGTGAGCCATTCAGCTCAGACGGCCCCACGGGGAAAAAGGGGCCCCGGCTGCATGAGACGGTGCTGAGGAGAAAGGAAAGTCTTCTACATACGTCAAGTCTCCGGACAAAACCACATGCCCATGCTATGCAGGGAGACATGGCTGAGGAACAGACAGAGAAGGACTGAAAAATAGAACAGAGTCTAGAGGTTCTCTCTGCACTATTGTCAGGAGGACGGAAGTCTTACAGTCATCAGCTCCAAAGGATTTGTATAAATTCCTTGGCTCAAAATCTACCCAATCTATCAAGTCCCCAAAGAACATTCCTCACCGGGAGTCGGTCGGTAGCGCTGCAGGCTAAGCACACATGGCACAAAGCATAAGGGCTGGCACAAGGATCCCTGTTCAAGCCCCCGGCTCCCCACCTGCAGGGGAGTCACTTCACAGGCAGTGAAACAGGTCTGCAGGTGTCTGTCTTTCTCTCCCCCTCTCTGTCTTCCCCTCCTCTCTCCATTTCTCTCTGTCCTATCCAACAACGACGACAATAATAACTACAACAACAAGGGCAACAAAAGGGAATAAATAAAATTTAAAAAATAAAACAAAGATGTTAAAAAATAAAAGTTCAATCCCTGGCATCACATGTGCTAGAGAGATGCTATGAAAAAAAAAAAAAAGAACATTCCTCACCAAGGCACGAAAACAGAAAGGACGAAGGGGAGGTGAAAAGACATCCACACAGGATAACTCAGTAGAAAATACAAATGCTGTGATTGTTGGATAAACATTAACATGAAGAAAACGACTCTGGGAGAAGGTTTGTCACGGAAGTGCACCACCCTGAAAATTGATTTGAAAAGAGCTAAACACCAGAGGCCAAGTGGCAGCACAGTGGGTTAAGCACAGGTGGCACAAAGTGCAAGGACCTACGTAAGGGTCACGGTTCGAGCCCTCGAATCCCCACCTGCAAGGAAGTCGTCTTGCAAGTGGTAAAGCAGGTCTGCAAGTGTCTATCTTTCTCTCTCCCTCTCTGCCGTCCCTTCTTCTCTCAATTTCTCTCTGTCCTGTGCAACAACAACAGCAATAAAAATAATAACTACAATAACAAGGGCAACAAAAAATGGGAAAATGGCCTCCAGGAGCAGTGGATTTATAGCGCAACCATTGAGTCCCAGCGATAACCCTGGAGGCAAAAAAAAGCTGGACACCCTGGAGATGAGTATCAAAATCATGAGAGGGCTACAGTGTGTATTTGCTCTGTATATAAAATTCAGAAGTCAGCCAACCTGGATGTAGTGAAGGTAGTTGTCCACTGTGTTACATTTCGGAATGTTATATCCTTGGTAAAAGCTGAAATCCGGCCCAAACATATTTTCACTGAACCAAACCTTAGCAAAGGTGTTCAACAATCTTTTGTCGTAATCGTCTGTGACTCTGCCTCCATATTGAATCTCTCCAATCATGTAGCAGACGGTGGTCCAGGAAACACCCTGGGGGGAAAAAAAAAAGTGAGGTGTGGTTGAGAGAAATGCTACCGTCTCTTCCGCATGCCTTTGCCAAGTGTCACACAGTCATCTGGGTCAGCGTCACTCAGCCACACATCCACTGTTCACCAGTCATGCGGCAAGAAAATGAAAGGAGCCAACATGCAGGGCTGACTCACGATCTGAAATCCACTCTTATGACTGATGCATTCCCATCGTTTCAAGTTTGAATAGCAACATAAAAATGATCCTTTTGAGACTACTGAGGCTGTTCATTAGAAATTATATTCCGAGGGAGTCGGGCAGTAGCGCAGCGGGTTAAGCGCAGGTGTCTCGAAGCACAAGGAGTGGCGTATGGATCCAGGTTCAAGCCCCCCAGGTTCCCCACCTGCAGGGAGGATTGCTTCACAGGTGGTGAAGCAGGTCTGCAGGTGTCTGTCTTTCTCTCCCTCTCTCTATCTTCCCCTCCTCTCTCCATTTCTCTCTGTCCTATCCAACAATGAGGACATCAATAAAAACAACAATAATAACTACAACAATAAAACAGCAAGGGCAACAAAAGGGAATAATTTTTTTTAATTCTTAAAAAAAAAGACAGAAATTATAATCCAAAAGTTATCTATGAGCCAGCAAGTGACACATCAGGTAGGGGACGCACATCATCACGCACAAGGACATGGGTTCAAGTCCTGGATGGCTACATGGGAGTGCCTGCAAGAGTGGAGCACTGCTTTGGTCCCTCTCCTCTCTGGGTCTCTTGCTCCCTCTTTATCATTCTGTCTCTCACCCTCTATGGAGAAGAAAGGAAAAAAAAGTGTCGGCCAGAAACCGCGGTGTTGTGTAGGCACCAAGCCCCAGCTGGGGTCAGTGGCAAAATAAAATAAGTCATCTGGAGAGGCCTTTTCATTGGTTAGGGGTAAAAAAGCAAGCTCTCCAGGCCAAGTCAGTTACTTCCTTCCAGGCTGCCTTCTATGCAATACCATCTTTCCTTTGCAAAATAAAAGTATGATCAAAATATATCCAGTCTTGACCTGAAATCAAGAGGGAAACATGATCCGAGCAGCTATGACTTGAAGATAATGATTCATAGGCATTGACAACTATCACTTTCCCGGGATTTATCCTGAGCTGCTGTTCCTGAGGTCTCAGGTCCAGTCACCAGCAGCATGAAGCAGCAAACACACACACACGCAAACACACACAGACACACATAGAAACACACACACAGACACACAAATAGACACACACACACACAGACACACACACAGTACCTTCTTTATATCCATGTCATCTAAGTGGTTTTGAATGAACTGCACAGTGGCATTAAAGTCAGCTTGATTGAACTCATAGGGGATGTTCCACCCCAAAGGACCAAACTTGCGCCTCTCCTGGACTGTGGAGTGAAGAAAGGCGACTGCGTACAGCATGGGCTTCCACTGGGCCACTGTGCTCACGTCCAGCAGGTCCTGACTCACACCTGTTGTGGTCAGGTGGTTGAAGACATGAATCATCTCCTAAACATCTTTTGTAAAACCACTTTTACATTCTACTAGTTGCTCTTAAAAAATCTTCAGTAGTAAACGTCAATTGTTCTGAATACATTTCATCATAGTCATTGTTACATTAAAAAAAAACATTTTATTTGATACGATAGAGAAAAACTGAAAGGGATGGAGACAGAGACAGAGAGGGAGACAGAAGTAGACAGACACTTGCAGCACTGCCTCACCACTCATGAAGCTTTCCCCCTGAAGGTGGAGACCTGAGGCTTCAACCAGGGTCCTTGAACCTGGTTTCTTGTACATGGTAACATCTGCATTTAACCAGATGCAGCACCACCCACAGCCTCTGATAGTTATAATCTCAGGAGAACCTAGCAGTGTTTGAATTGTTACCTGGAAAACTGGAAAATGTTATGCATGTACAAACTATCGTATTAAATGTCAACCTCCAATAAAGAAATTTTAAAAAGATAATAATAAAAAGTAAATTAAAATAATTTCTGGGGGAAAAATAACAACAACAACAACAAAAAAAAAGAAATTATTAAAAGAAAAAAAACGCTATGTTCCCACTTATGTATGCAAGGAGACCATGAACAATTAAATCATCAAATTTATCTATTTATATAAAAAGCAGCTATCTAGCCAGAGAGTAGCATGAGCCAGAACAGAGCAACCTGGGGGACCAGAAGGTGCAAACTCTTGTCTCTGATGTCCTCACACCACCGGAGAGGATTCCCCACAAAACATGATGAACGCGCTATCCCCTGCCCCCACGCTGTTCCGTAGCACTGCTATTGGCTATGACTATATCCCAGATTATTGCTTTTATAATTCCTTGAAGGAAACAACACTGGAATCCTCTTAAGCTTGAACGAATCCCAGGACTCACCACCATATGTTCTTTTTAATCCTGCCCGGAGGCCCTGGGGTGGCTCATTGGCAAATCTAACGGCCATCTGAAGGAGTGTGATAGGGAACTGTCTGTGAACCTCGGTGGTCATCCACAGGCGGAAGGCGTCATGTACAGTCTCGGTCTCTGTGATGATGTCCATGAGCTCAGCCATGAAATCAAGGCCCAGGTGGCAGTTCTGCAGCAGGACCCATCCTCCCTGTGGCAACAACAGCAGGTGAAAATCAGGCTACTGCATATTGAACCCAGAGCCTGAAAGGAGTCTGGGAATTAAATTTTAAGAGAGGAACATCCTTAAGCACTTTGAATTAATCTCCCTTGAGTCTGAGAACCCAACAAACTTTAAGATAAGCTCTATTTTCGCTTCTTCCATGTGTTTGTCTCCTCACTTCACTAGCGTGACAACTGCAGACATGAGAGATGACAGAAATCATGAAAATGAACATCCAGGTGAGACGCAAAAAGAGAACTGTGCTTCCAAGCAAAGACAGTTAGCTGGAGACAGTTTCTTTCCTAAGTTCCACTAAAGCCACAGTGAGGGAACTTTGTCTTCAAGGTATGAACCAAGGACCAAGGCTGAGAATGAAATCAGTAGTATCTGAAAAGAGCATCTAAGGGAGCAGATGCTAAACCGGCTACCATGTGGGAAAAGCTACCATGCAGCCTGACCTATGTCGTCTGTAACTCCCCAAAGACTCTAGATCAAGCGGCATGAGGTCCTCTGGAAGCAGGAAGAAGACGGACCCAACACAAGGAGATTCAAAGTCCTGATTCCGATAGAAACAGAAAGTTGATCTGTAGAAGACAAAGCAGACAGAGTCTGTTCTGGAGGGCATCAGCAAGCTTGACTACAGGGACCTTACCAAAAACTGGTGAAATACAAATCCCCTACTGAATTTTTGACACCTACTTCTCCTCTTTTCCCCCCATCCATCCTCGCACTGAGTGCCCAGAGTACTGTCAGCAGCGCATCTCGCACTCTAGAATGAGGGAGAAACGTCTCTGTGGAATCTGAGCACTCTATGAACGAGAGCCTTAGGAAGTGATAATCCTTATCTCATGTAGAAACTATTCTGTAAGTACAAGACAAAGTCCCCCCCAAACAGAGCACCACAGGCATAAAAAAAAATTAAGTGCTACAATAACCATTTACTCAATAACCTACAGAACAGCTGTGCTAAAGTCATCTAGAATATTCTGATCAAAGTCTGGAGTCCCTCTGTTGACTCCACAACCGGAAATTATTTATATCTAACTGGTATAACCAGATTTATTTCTCTCTCCAAGAAAACAACAGCCAACCACCAGACCTAACCTTGTAGAAGAACTACATATAAAGAGAAAGGCTTGGAGTTTCACGTGTTCTTATATATTTTCTCTGGAAGTACACTGCACTGGCAAGTCAATAAACTACCTGGTTTTTGCACTTGGAAAATTGTCAACTGACACTATCCACAGTTCAAAACAAATAAACAAAAAACATAGTTAAGAACAAAAAGACTGTCCTCCAGTATAAAGGTGAACTGTGACCTACGTTTCTTAGGTGAGAATTCTGAAGCTGCAGTCTTCACTATGAAATCCCTTCTCTAGTAGGGTTCTTTGGTGTCGTCATATTCTCTAACAAATATCTTGTTTTCTTCTTACTGAGAGATCATCATTTGCTATTCTCAGGGAGCTTCTTCATTCTGCCATATTACCTCAGACTTGGAAACTCACCATTTTTTACTGTGTACACTTAACCTGGTGCACTAACACTCGGTCTCCATACAACATACCATTTTTATTAAGCTTTTTAAAACTATTATCTGTGACAAGTTCTAAGGATGCTAATAAGAATTAAGAGTTGGGAGTTGGGCTGTATCACAGGTGGTTAAGCACAGGTGGCGCAAAGCACAAGGACCGGCATAAGGATCCCAGTTTGAGCCCCCAGCTCCCCACCTGCAGGGGAGTCACTTCACAAGTAGTGAAGCAGGTCTGCAGGTGTCTGTCTTTCTCTCCCCCTCTGTCTCCCCCTCTTCTCTCCATTTCTCTCTGTCTGATCCAACAACGACGACATCAATAACTACAACAATAAAACAAGGGCAACAAAAGGGAATAAATAAATATTAAAAAATTTTTAAAAGAATTAAGAGTCCTTTTAATTGTTTTTATTATTGGTTAGAGATAAATTGAGAGTAAAGGAGGAGTTAGAGAGGGAGGTGGGGCATGCAGCAGTGTACTGCATTACGTGCAAGGACCCACTCAAGAATCCCAGTTTGAGCCCCAGCTCCCCACCTGCAGGGGAGTCACTTCACAAGTGGTGAAGCAGGCCTGCAGGTGTCTATTTTTCTCTCCTCTCTATCTTCCTCTCCTGTCTCAACTTCTCTCTGTCCTACTCAATAAAAATTAAAAAAAGGAAAAAATGGCCACCAGGAGCAATGGATTTGTAGAGCTGGCACTCAGCCCCAGCCATAACCCTGAAGGCAAAATAAAACGAGAGAGAGAGAGAGAGAGAGAGAGAGAGAGAGAGAGAGAGGCAGGCCTGCAGCACTGCTTCACTGCTCATGAAGCTTCCCCCCTGCAGGCGGGGGATGGGAGCTGGAACCCAGATGCCTGGGCATGTTGAGCTCAACTGGACTGCCCCCACCTGGCCCTGATTCCTCTTCACCTTACTATAACTACTAAGCTGCAGGTGGGTACCTGTAGGTTAAAGTCTTCTACCTGAACTCACAAATATCTGCTACATAATTACTCATTTAAAATTCAAATTAAGCAAGTTCCCTGCTGATGCCAGTATCTTTATTATAAACATACTGATATTCATATAATGCAAACTGCTTGGGGTAAGCGGTTGTGGTTGAGTAAGTTTTCTGTAAGCCATGGCTTGGCAGAAACACTTCTGTAGAATATTTCTTAAAGGTTTGTGTATTTTTATGAATGAAAAAGAGAAAATGTGTGTTCTTGAAAGAGAGAGAGAGAACTCAGCTCTGGCATACCATAACACCTGTGATTGAACATGGGGTCTCTGAGACCTCACGTATTCAAGTCTGTACTGTAATTCTTAGATACCTCCCCAGTTTCAGAAAAGTCTTAAATTGTATCTGTTTTTTTCACAGAAATTCTCTAACAGGAGCTGTAGAGATAGCATAATGACTATACAAAAAGACTTTCATCCATGAAGCTCTGAGGCCCCAGGTTCAATACCCAGAATCACCATAAGACATAGTAGTGCTCTGGGGTCGGTCTCTGTCTCTCATAAATGCATTAAGTAACTAGCATCCAGTGTGTATATTTTAACTCCCAGGGATCCAAAGCTCCTTTCTGCAATGCTGGTCTATGACCTGTAGCATCAGCACATCAGCACCATAACACAAGGTAGATATTTGGTCTCACGTTTGCCATGGTCTGTTGTAAGAGTTTCCGGGCATGCACTTCCTGGCCCTGCCCCATGGACACATAGCGGGTCTCGATTTTCAATCTCTTTCCCAAGGCGATGATGGAATCCGTGGGGTCTGAACCCATAGACAAGAGGCAGATGAGTGGTGTCCGAGGGTCTGACTCCTCCCACGTCTTTTCCAAGTCCAGGATAACTCCTTCAGCGTATTTCTCTCCCATGGAGTCCATGATGTACTTGCGGGCCTGCCAAAAAGTTACAGGAGTCAGAAAGAAAGAGTTCCAGCTCCTCCATGTGGACCCTGAAGTCTCTCAAAGTCATGTTAAAGAAGGTTCCGGTGATGTCCACAGGGTCCCTCCCAGTGAAACAGAGCAGAGAGACCTCTACCAAACACACAACCACACAGTGAAGAGACCAGAATTTGGGGGCTGTGTGGTGATGCCCCTGGTTGAGAGCACATATGGCCCCTGTCTTTCAAAGATCCAGAGTTTGATTTCAGCCATTATCTTGAGGCCACCTTTCATTGCGAATATTTAACTATGCTTTATATCAACATGAAGCTTTGTATCAACTCCAGGACTTGAAGCTTATGTCAGAGTGATGTCTCTCCATAAGTCTGTCCTCTTTGCAAGCTCAAGTGAGACTAGCTCCCTGTCTCCTCTTAGATCCCATAAAGGGGGAATTGTGTTATCTGCACTTAGGTTACTGAATGCCTGCAGGTGTGTCTATTTCTTGCTCTTTCTGGATCCTGAGAGCCATTTTTCTCACAAGAACACACATGCCAAGATGAGTATACCCATTCGCAAGACTCAAAACAGCGACCTTAGAAAGGATTTGACCTATTACAAACTGGACAACCAGGAAGAGAATCCATACTGAAGACTCTCACTCAGAGGTGCAACCTAAGCAGCAAGGGCAGGTAGGGAAAACGTTAAGTGGAACTTGGACTGGGTGTGGTTATTGCGCCAAAGCAAAGGACTCTGGGGAAGGAAGCAAAGGGATGAGATGGAGGGGTGTCGGGATCCAGGTAGACGATAAGGGAAGGGGTCCTACACTGAGGGAGCAAGTAGCTTCCAGACAAACATCATGGGGAGAATAGAGTTTAAACCTATGTGTCAGCAACTATACTGTAAACCGTAAACCCCACCCCATAAAATATATATGGTAAAAAAAGAGAGGAACGAGGCCGGTGGTGGTGCACACAGTTGAGTTCACACGTCACCATGCACCAGGACCTGAGTTCGAGTGCTCCCCCCACCTGCAGGGGGGAAGCTTCACAAGTAGTGAAGCAGGTCTGCAGGTGTCTCTCTCCCCCTCTCTATGTTCCCCTCCCTTTTCAAATTTCTCTCTGTCCAACCTAGTAAAAAAAAAAAAAGAGGGGGTCGGGCGGTGGCGCAGTGGGTTAAGCACATGTGGTGCAAAGCGCAGGGACCAGCATAAGGATCCCGGTTCTAGCCCCCGGCTCCCCACCTGCAGGGGAGTCGCTTCACAGGCGGTAAAGCAGGTCTGCAGGTGTCTGTCTTTCTCTCCCCCTCTGTCTTCCTCTCCTCTCTCCATTTCTCTCTGTCCTAGCCAACAACGAACAACATCAACAATGGCAATAATAATAACTACAATGAGGCTACAACAACAAAGGCAACAAAAAGGGGGAAAAAATGGCCTCCAGGAGTGGTGGATTCATGGTGCAGGCACCGAGCCCAGCAATAACCCTGGAGGGAAGGAAAAAAAAAAAAAGAGAGAGAAGAGAAAAGGAAAGGAAAGAGGAGAATCAAAAGATAAATAGCCACTAGGAGAGGTGGATCGCACAGACACCAAGCCCCAGAAATAACCCTGGTGGTAATAAAAAATAAATAAAAAATAAAAGACAGAAAGGAAGGAAAAGGACCATCTGCTATGAATATCCTCCCTTGTCAAGTCATAACTGCAGCTCCAGTTCTCAGGCCACCTTATGAGTGGCAGTTTGAGAGACATCTGTTGTAGAGTGTATGCAGACTTGGGGGGAAATGCACCCCACCTGGTTTCCCAGGGGCCCAGGAAAAGGCAGTGAGAACCCTTCCTGACAAGGTTAAGCCAGCAATAATAAAAGAAAGAAACAAGAAAAAAGAAAAAGCCAGTGACCTGACCCTTCAGCTTTCCTCTCTGACCATCTTCTCCTTGATAAGTTCCAGTGGCCTGGGAGAAGCTGTGAGGAGATGGGGTTTAGTCCAGTATGATTCGGAACACAGAGTGCCAGTCATCTGGGGATTCCTCAATACTTTTCTAGGTTAGCGGGATCCAGCATCCAAGCCCCTCACCTGAGTATAATCGCCAACACATTGTTCTGTAGTCCTCTGACCTGTATGATATAAGCTCTCCTGACGCACTCTTAGGCCGCACTGAACATCTAGTCTACACAGACATTCAGTCACCCCGCTGGGACTATGTGATGGAGAAGGACTCCTAAGGTGGTGTGCACAGGCACTGTTCCGGTAGCAGTCCTTTCCCAGCCTTGGCTCCCTCCGTGGATGCATCTCGTCAAAATCCAAGTGTTTTCGACTCCAGGATCGCAAGAAGCTCAAAAAATGCCCAGTGTTGCAATGGAAGGAACACAGTAGTGACTCACCACAATCACTGTCATCCAAACTCTAGCCAGAATGCCCTGTTACACACATCAGAGCCCAGATGGTCAACAATTTGAAAATCTGATGCCCGCATAGCCTCTGTTGCACGGCAGCTCCAAATCAGCCATAGCCATCTATAAACAAGCTAATGTGACTGAACTCCAGCAAAGCATGGCGGACACTGGAATTAGAAAGTGGCACAGATTTCACGTATCACAAAATTTTGATTCTTCTTGTGACTGCTTTTCAGGAAACTCAGGGCTGTTCCAAAGAATGTCACAGTGGATAAGAAGAATGTAGTAGATAAGAAGCTGTGGAATACTAGCCCTGGGCAGACAACCTCACCAGTATGTCCTGGAAGCCCACCTCCCCAGAGCCCTGCCCCACTAGGGAAAGACATGCTCAGGGTGTGGATCCACCTGCCAAGGCCCATGTCCAGCAGAGAAGCAATTATAGAAGCCAGACCTTCCACCTTCTGCACCCCATGAAGAATTTTGGCCCAAACTCCCTGAGAGATAAAGAATAAGGAAACTTCCAATGGAGGGAAGGGGATATGGTGGGAATTGTACCCGCTCTTAATCCAGAATCTTGTCAATCATTATTAAATCATGAATAAAAAAATTAAAAAGAAAAAAATGGAATCCTGCCTTTGACTACAATGTGGATAGAATGGGAAGGGGTGATGCCAGGAAAACAAGTCAGAAGAGAAAACAACAAATGCCAGGTGTCAGGACAGGATTACACGCCGACTCGAGGCTTGCGACAGCTTTGGCTTGAGTTTTGCTCCATCAAAGCCTGTTACGCACACAGCATCTTTGCACCTGCTGCTTGATGTACCACCTGGCCCCCTCCACAGTGAGAACTTTATAATAAGGTTTTCAAGCTCTGTGACTGAAAATCACAAAAAGGAAATGAATCCAGGAATGAGAATTTGAGAGGGCAGGATAATTATTTTTTTTTCTCCAGAGGGACCTTCTAGATCTCATTTAAGACCTCAACATTATCAAAAGGTCCATAACCATTCATTAAATAAATATCCTAAGGGAGTCAGGCAGTGGAGCACCAGGTCAAGCACACATAGTAGGAAGCACAAGGACCCACACAAGGATCCCATTTAGAGTCCTCAGCTCCCCACCTGCAGGGAGGTCGCTTCACGAGCAGTGAAGAATTTCCCTGTTCTTTATCCCACTCTGGGAGTATGCATCAATATTCTTTTTTTTTTAATTTTTTATTGATATAAGTATGAATAACTAGTCCACTGGATAAAAGGGGTACAATTCCACACAATTCCCACCATCAGTGTTCTGCATCCCATGCCATCCCATAACATCCACTGGGCAGAAAAAAACTGAGAAAGGAGGGAAGATAGGGAAAGAGACAGAGAGATACCTGCAGCACTGCTTCACCACTCATAAAGCTTTCCCCCTGCAGGTAGGAAAAACAAACCCTGGTCCTTGTGTATTGTAATATGTGCACTCAACCAGGTGTACCACTACCCAGGCCCTCTGGTTTTTGTTTTTTTTTAATCCAATAAAAAAGGAAAAGAGAGGGAGTCAGGCGGTAGCGAACTGGGTTAAGCGCACATGGAGTGAAGCACATGGACTGGTGTAAAGATCCTGGTTCGAGCCCCTGGATCTCCACCTGCAAGGGAGTCGCTTCACAAGCGGTGAAGCAAGTCTGCAGGTGTCTGTCTTTCTCTCCCCCTCTCTGTCTTCCCCTCCTCTCTCCATTTCTCTCTGTCCTATCCAACAATGATGACATCAATAACAACAACCATAATAACTACAACAATAAAACAAGAGCAACAAAAGTAAATAGATAAAAAATAATCTTTAAAAAAAAAGGAAAAGAGATAAATGAGCCCTGGCAATAACCCTGGAAGCAAAAAGGGAAGGAAGAGGAGGAGGAGAAGGAAAGAAATATCCTAATAATATTTCAACTGTTCTAGAACATACTAGACTATAACAGCAACAAACTAACTATAGAAGACCAATCAAAAAGTCATGGCTGTCATCACCCTACAGACGAAGGGGCAAGAACAAAGATGACAATGACACAAAATAACAAGGGCGATTCAAATGTCGGCAGTGAACTAAATGCAGCTCGTATGAAAATAAGAGACAAACAAAGGAGAGAGAAAACAATGAAGCAAAGACGGAAAACAGAGAAACTTCCTGAACTATGTACACTGCCCTTACACAAGATGACTATCTGAAAACTCATTCGGGCAGGAGAAAAGTCCTAAGTTTGAGAAGAAAAACCAAAGGAAGGGTGACCTTGGCACCTTAGTTACAAACCTCATTTTTCTTTTCCCAATAAATCACTGAATCTAGTTGTTTTCATGACTCCACAGTGCCTATGTGAGTTTCGAGGTGGTAACTGTGTTAAGTTTTTAATGTCCCCTCTAGAAAACAATGAAGAAAATGTCCTACATTCTATTACAAACCCAACCTATCGTTACCCCACAGCTGTAACGGACAAACCCTTAAGGAATCTACCTGCTTGGAGACTGGGGTTAGACTTGTAATCATGCTGGCAAGCAAGGATGAATATTTTGCAGAGAAATTCCTATGATGGTAGACTGACAGACTTAAGGTCTTTGAAAAGATAGGTTTTGGGGAAGAAGAAATCACACTGAAGCTACGCACAAAATTCTCAGAATTTACAGCAATCTTCTTCCTTTCTCTTTCTCTTTTTCTTTTCTTTTTTTCTTTTCTTTTTTTACCAGAGCACTACTCAGTTCTGGCTTATAGTAGTGTAGGGGATTGAACCTGGGACTCTGTAGTCTCAAGCATGAAAGTTTCCTTGCATAACCATTATGCTATCTACCCCACCTGGAAATCCACCTTTTTACATGCAAGGTTGTAACATGTTCTGGTTAAATGACTCCTTCAGTATACTCTCTGCTCACGTACCATCTAGATAGTTAGATCATTAAACCCCATAGCCTAAATGTCTGAATGTACATCACAGTATATTTATACGTCATCTACTTTTCCACTTTTAAAATATTTTATTGCTACAAATTACATAAAAGCTTATAAGAAAATACTCACTGAAGTTAACAATTTATCTCTTTAAGCTTAGAGGAAACTGTCCCTAAAAGAATCTCCTAATCTTTCTACACTGTTGGTGAGAATATAAGCTGGTATAGCCCCTGTGGAAAACAATACAAAGAGTGCTCAAAATATTTTTAAAACAGACTTATCATATAACCCAGCAATTTATTTCCTATTTATTAACCCAAAGAACACGAAAACATGCATCCCAAGAGAAGCATACACACGTAGATTTATCAAAGTACTATACATAGTGACCAAGCTTTGGAAACAATCCAAGTGCCCAACAACAGAAGAATAGGTAAGGCAATGGTGGTCTATTTACATAATGGAATAATATTCAGCTGCAAAAAAATATGAGCTAAAATAAAAATATTTTTCCTAAAATATGAATGAACCCTGGAAGAGATTTTATCAAGAGTGAGAAGAACCAGAAAGAGAATGACAAACACCAAGTGATCTCACTTATATGTGGGATTTAAGAAACAGGTCAGGGAGTCGGGCAGTAACGCAGTGGGCTAAGCGCACGTGGCGCAAAGCGCAAGGACCGGCGGAAGGATCCCGGTTTGAGCCCCCGGCTCCCCACCTGCAGGGGGGATCGCTTCACAAGTGGTGAGGCAGGTCTGCAGGTATCTGTCTTTCTCTCTCCCTCTCTGTCTTCCCTTCCTCTCTCCATTTCTCTCTATCCTATCCAACAATGATGACATCAATAACAACAATAATAATTACAGTAATAAAACAAACAAGGGCAACAAAAGGGAATAAATATTTTTGAATAAAACAGATCAAGGAACATATGAGGTGAAACTAATAAGTCAGGTTCTGTCTTCCCTTCCCTTTCAGCACATCTGAAAATTCAAAAGACAGGGGGAGATGTTAAGAGAAGGTTAGGCTGGCTGGCAAAATAGCTCATCTGGACAGTGTGGCTGCATTTCTGTGCATTAGTCAGCTTTGAGCCTGGCCACTGCATTTAAGGAAGCTTTTGTACTGTGATTTTTTTTTTTTCATCACGCCCTCTGTCTTTCTGTCTCTGTCTATGTAAAAAAAAAAAAAAAAAAAGAAAAGAAATCAAACTGGAGTGGTGGTGTCCAGCCAAGAGGGATGAAGAAGGGAGAAGGAAAGTGGTGGAAGAAGAGGATTGGAGGGAGATGGCATTTTGGTGGTGAGTAAGAGGTGCTGACAGCTATTTTGAGGTGGAATGAGACTGCAGCCTGTGAAATGATAGTAATGTGAAATGACACTTGCTCAGCAAAAGTAAATTAGTTTATAAGCAAAAGTAAATTAGTTTATCATTGTTAGACATAGGGACCAGGTTTGAGCCCCCAGAGATGCCACACAGGAGCCCTAGAGGACTGTAGTGCTCTGGTGTTTGTCTCTCCAGCTGCCTTGGTCTCTCTCCATCTGACAGAAAGAATCTGCCCAAAGCTATGAAACTTCACACAGATGAAACACGAACACCCTCCCCCAACTTGCCCTGCTCATTTTTTTGTCACCAGGGTTCTCACTGGAACTTTGTACCCACCAAACTCCGCCATTCCTAACAATCATTTTTCTTACAGAGGGAAGAAGGGACAGAGACAGAGAGAAGGAAACACACCTTCAGCACTGCTCCACCATTCAAGTCAAGCTTCTTTCTAGCAGCTGGGGTCTGGGGACTTGAACTCAGGTCCTTTCACACAGTAATGCATGTGCCTTATGAGGTCTGCCACCTCCCCTCCCCCTCTCCTCAGTTTATAGCAGGCGCTTCTTACTTGAGCTATCGTTCTGTCTGGACACCAGGATCTAATAAGAAGAAGACGTCGAAAGCAGTCAAGAGACTTATCGTAGGCATTTGGCAGTGGTTCCTCTTCTGGGTTTTCTTTGTCAAACCAAATCTTCCATAATTTCTCATTTCTTGAGATCTGAAATACCAGGAGAATAAGGTTATTCTGTCACATCTCTCACATCAAGGACCTCTCAGTAATAGCTCTCAAATGCTCTCCACCAAGCCTGCTGACCATCTCAGACAGGTAAGAGTGATCATATTTGGAAGTCGGGAGAAAATATTTTAGTGTCATGTGATTTTCTCCAAAGTTCATCTGTGTCAACAACAACCTATAGCTAGCTTCCCAAGTAGGAAAGCCCTGATTTGTTTTAATTTCTTTTATTTGATTTTTCAGATAGGAAGAGAGAGGAGACACAAAAGGGCAGAAGGAAGGACAGCATAGCACTGAAACTTCCTTCAGTGTTACAGGAGCTGGGCTTGAACCTGAGCCATGAACAGGACAAAGAATGAGCACTCTCTAGATGAACTATCTTACCAGAGCAAGCCCCCAGCTGAGAGAGAGAGAGACAGAGACACAGACACCTTCCTGGGACTTTGCCATTCAGAGCCAACTTTTTCAGAGAGAAACTAAGATGCAGAAACAGAATGAAAATACCGCAGCTCGTAGTCGACATATACAGTGGAACACTACTCAGCTACTAAAAGTAGTGAGTTCACCTTCTTCACCTCATCTTGGATGGAGCTTGAAGGAATCATGTTAAGTGATAATCAGTCAGAAGAAAGAAAGATGAATATGGGATGATCTCATTCATAAAGACGTTGAAACATCAGAACAGAAGGGGAAACACCAAGCAGAACTTGGACTGGGTTTGGTGGCCTGCACCAAAGTAAAGGGCTCTGAGGTGGGGGTGGGAGGGAGTGTTCAGGTCCTGGAACATGATGGCAGAGGAGGACCTGGGTGGGGGGTTAGAGTGTTGTGTGGAAAACTGAGGAATGTTACACATGTACCGACTACTATATTTTACTGTTGAATGTAAACCATTAACCGCCTAAATAAAAGGGGAGGGGGGAGGGAAGAAAGAAAGAAAGAAAGAAAGAAAGGATGAAAGAAAGAAAGGAAGAAGGGGGAGGGAAGGAAGAAAAAAGAGAAAGAAGAGAGGGAGAAGGAGAAAGAGAGGGAGAGAGGGAGAGAGGTACAGGGAGAAGGAGGGGGAGAGAGGGAAAGGGAGCGGGAGAGAGGGAGAGGGAGGAGAGGAAGAGAGGGAGAGAGGTACAGGGAGAAGGAGCAAGGAGCGGGAGAGAGGGAAAGGGAGCAGGAGAGAGGGAGAGGGAGGAGAGGAAGAGAGGGAGAGAGGTACAGGGAGAAGGAGCAAGGAGCGGGAGAGAGGGAAAGGGAGCGGGAGAGAGGGAGAGGGAGAGGGAGCGGGAGAGAGGAAGAGGGAGAGGGAGAGAGGGAGAGGGAGAGGGAGAGGGAGAGGGAGAGGGAGAGAGGGAGAGGGAGAGGGAGGGAGAGGGAGAGGGAGAGGGAGAGGGAGAGGGAGAGGGAGAGATGCCACAGTACCATATTTCCACCCAGTGGTGAAGAACAGAGCTCACACCTGCCTCACATTGACTTGCACCAGGAAGCAGGAACCCTCCCTGATTAGTTATCTTACTAGCCTTTTTTATGCCTCCGTGGTAACAAATTGTAAAGAATAAAGAAATCAGCAAAAATTCCTTTTCATGCTTGTAAGGGAAGGTGGTATGCTCCCTGAAGTCCTTTCACCATCAGGAACCTGAGTCTCATTCACTGAAATTTCCTCCTTTCCCAGGACAACTCTTGGCACAAAGGAAGATATTCAGTGAATGCTTGCTATTGAGTGAAAGGATTTCTGGTCAATACCCTATAAATTTAGAGTGATTCCAACAACACCACTTAATATCATCACCGAATGTCTAATCAGATGTATTTTTCTTTAGACAATTGATGAAAACAATCCATTATCCTTTGGAGCTTAAAAAAATCAAAAAGAGACAAGCACTGCATGGTTAAGCATCTAATAAGACATGAACAAATAAATAATGCCCACAAAAAAAAAGCATAATCTTATGTTCTCTGGTATTTTCTTTGATTAAAGCCCCAAGTACATTTCTTGAAGACCTCATCAAAAGAAAAATCTTTCAAGATTATAACAGCAAGCACTATATAATAAAGAAACAGCAACTTTTTTCAATCATGTAAGACAATATATCGTGCAAGGATTTCAGGCATAAGATACACTTTCTATTTTTTTAAGAGTCTTTATTAATGAAAGAATAGAGGAGAGACACTACTCTGGTACATACTCTTCTGGGGATTGAACTTGGGACCTCTTGCTTGGGTGTCCCAACAATTTATGTACTGCGCCACCTCCCAAAGTATAACATACACTGTCTAGAAAAATGCAATTTCAGTAGCACTTAGTGTCCCAGGGCCAGGTGGTAATGCATCTAGTTGAGTGCACGTTACGATGTGAAAAGGGCTTGGGGTTCAAGTCCTGATCTACATCTAAAGGGGGAAGGTTTTGCAAGTGGTAAGATAGTGTAGCAGATCTCTCTGTTTCTTTCCCTCTCTATTTCCATTTCCTTATGGATTTCTCTGTCTTTATCCAATAAATAAATAAGAAAATAAAATAACGCACACACAAATGTTTAATAGCCCAGGTAAGATCACAGGAGTCTTCCCATGGAGAAGTAAGTAGAGTTCATTAAGATCCCCCAAATGAAACCTATATAATCTATAGTAACATTTCTCAATTATATCATCAAAATGACATATTACTGGAGCCGGGTGGTGGCACACCGGGTTGAGTGCACATGTCACAGTGTGCAAGGACCCAGGTTTAAGGCCCCAGTTCCCACCTGCAGGGGAAAGCTTCACAAGTGGTGAAGCAGGGCTGCAGGTGTCTCTCTGTCTCTCTCCCTCTCTATTTCCCTCTCGATTTCTGACTGTCTCTATCCAATAAATAAATAAAGATAATAAAAAATTTTTAATTAAAAAATAACATTACCACTTGCACGCCAAAATATAAAAATATAATAGACCTTGAGTTTTTGGTCAACTTAAACTGTGTCAAGAATATCACTTTGAAGATATTTTCTTGCCATTAAAGTCTTCCACTTGTAGCTCACCAAAGTCATCTTACTTCAAATGTGATTTCTCTTTTGTCATCTGACCAGTTAGAGGGTGAGAGAAAAGGATGGAGAAAGAGGCAGAGACAGAGAGAAGAGGAGCTGCCACAGCATGGCTCTAGTCCTGCTGAAGCCTCCTCGTGCAAATTCTCTCTCAGTGGTAGCCGGGGGGGGGGGGGGGGGAACTATGCACATGGTAAAGTGTGCAATTTACCAGGTGAGCATCAATCTAGCCTTTTGTCTTCTGGGTTTTTTTGTTTGTTTGTTTTGTTTATGAATCTGTTTCCTAGTTTATTTCAGTGCAACTCAATACCTGATACCCACTTCCCATAACCCCAGCATATACAAGGTTTATGAGATACTGAATGGCCAAGCAAAAATAATAGCTTCTAAAGCCACTAGGCCATGCGTTTGCATTAGATTTACATGCGGATGCCTAGGCAAGACTGTATATCAAAAGAAGTACTGAAAAGAAGATTATTCGTAGTTTTTCTCATTTAATCTTGATAAAGGCAAAAATATCACAAGTATATTCTAATTTTTTTATTTAATTGGGCCTATCATGTGTTCCGCTTGCGGATTCCTCATTGGTAAGACTGACATAAGACTCGGGAGAACCTCAGTTCAATTTCCTGAGCAAATCACTCCTTCTCCTAAGACCAAGTCTGCAAAAGACAAAACAGGTATTCATTCTCAAGAGTATGAGTGAACTGTGAGGATGGTCAAATGTAGGTGGTAACATTCCAAGACCGGCAATATTATGAAATCTTCATCCCAAGCAATCAAACGCACACCCATCCCAAGAGATCTGTGTAGACCTATGTTCACAGCAGAACAGTTCGTAATGGTCCAAATCCTGGAAGCAACCCAAGTGTCCAACAGATGAGTGGCTGAGAAAGTTGTGGTCTAGAAACATAATGGAATACTATTCAGCTATTAAAAATGAGGAATTCACCTTTTTCACGTCATCTTGGATACAGCTTGAAGGAATCATGTGAAGTGAGATAAGCCAAAAAGAAAAAAGATAAAGGGGGCCGGGTGGTGGTGCACCAGGTTAAGTGCACATAGTACGAAGTACATGAACTAACACAAGGATCCCAGTTTGAGCCCCCAACTCCCCACCTGCAGGAGGTCACTTTGCAAGTGGTGAAGCAGGTCTGCAGATGTCTATCATTCTCTCCTCCTCTCTAACTCTCCCTGCTCTTTCAATTTCTCTCTTTCCTATCCAACAACAATGGCAGCAATGGCCGCCAGGAGCAGTGGATTCATAGTGGAGGCAGATTAGTAGTCTAGGCACAAAGCCCAGCCATAACTGTGGAGGCAAAAAAAGAAAAAAAAAAGAAAGGAAGAGAGAACGAGAATTATGGGATGATCTCACTTGTGGACAGTAGTAGAGAAATTAGAACAAAAAGGGGAAACACAGTAGAACTTGTGTTGGGGGTGGGGGGACTGGTGAACTGAACCAAAGTAAAGCAGTCTGGGTCAGAAGAGGCTTTCAAGTCCTGGTGCAAGATGGTGGAAGAGGACATAGACTGGGGGCGAGAGTGTTTGCAAAAAAAAAAAAAAAAAACCTGAGAAATTTACACATGTACAAACAACTGTATTTACTACAAAGCCCTAAAAATAAAAAAGCTTTAATAAAAGAAAGAAAGAAATCTCCCTCCTCCATAAACACTGTAGAGTTAGTGATGAATCAGGAAGCTACACTCACTGTGACATTATCATGTCTCAATTCAAAGCACACATAAGTTACCTGATCAAGGACATCTGAAAACTGCCGAAGTTTACTGAGTTCCACCAAATTCAGCCAGGTCATGTCCAGGATCCACTTAGATGGTTTTGGAGGACAAGCTTTAAGGTCCAATGAGGCACCTCCTTGAAAATGCAAGAGGGAAAGTTACTAGATTTTTCTTTCTTTACTATGAATCAACCTATTTATTACCAGCATATGCTCAGACCACTTTCAATTCCTATTGTTTTACTTACTACCTTGGCATTTTGTAAGTTCAGCAATATAAATTATGATGACACAAGCAAGCTATAAAATTTAGCCATGGTGGGAAGGCCGGGGTAGTGGCGCTCCGGGTTAAGGGTACATAGTACTAAGAGCAAGGACTCCTGCAAGGATCCTAGTTCGAGCCCCAGGTCCCCACCTGTAGGGGAGTAGCTTCACAAGTGGTGAAGCAGGTCTGCAGGTGCCTATCTTTCACTCTTCCTCTCTGTCTTCCTCTCTACTCTCAATTTCTTTCTGTCCTATCAAAAAAAAATTAGCCACAGAATAGGTGATATTAAGAGTCAGTAATACATTTGGAGTCATTCAGATCCTGGATTCTAGCCTAGCTTCATCTGGTCAAGGTCTGGGATGATACATCATGACTGACTGCCAGAGCCCAAGCCCTGTTTCTAACTGCGTAAAAGGGGAGAGGGAGCCACTGGATGGTGGCTCAGCTAGTAGAGTGTACAAGTTAACATGGCAAGAGGACCCAGAGTTATCCCAGGTCCCTGCCTAGGGCAGGTTTCATGAGTTGCAGGAGTCTCACGCTCCCTCTCTTATTTTTGTCTCTCAGTCTTTCAACCATCATCATCATCATCATCACTCACTCACTAGTTAGTACCAGTGGAGTTGTGCAGAAACCAAGCCCCAGCAATAACCCTGGGGGCAATAAAAATAAACAAGTAAGAAAGAATCAAGAGGCACAGTGCTGTGACGTTGGCAGAGCAGCAGAAAGTATATGTGCAGCATACATACACACAACAGGATTAGGGAGAAAGAAGG
Organism: Erinaceus europaeus; assembly: GCF_950295315.1. Lineage (NCBI taxonomy): Eukaryota > Metazoa > Chordata > Mammalia > Eulipotyphla > Erinaceidae > Erinaceus > Erinaceus europaeus. The sequence continues at coordinate 16,665,077 of NC_080166.1, read as the reverse complement.
CCACTACATGAGCAGCTATTGTTGGTATTAAGAAGCAGCCAACACCGCAGCTGGGATACTTGCTTTCAAGCATGAGACCCTGAGTTCAGTCCCAAGCACTTCACGTAGTAGAGTGATGCTCTGGCTCTGTCTCCAAATAAGCCTTTAAAACAAGTGCAAAGCCACCAGGGAGGTGGCACAGTGGATAAAGCACAGAACTCTCAAGTTTAATCTCTATCATCACCTATGCGAGAGTGATGCTCTGATCTCTCTCTCTGTCTCTCTCTCTCTCTCCTCCCTGTAGCCTCCAGCTACAAGAGAGAAGCTTCATGAGCAGTGAAGTAGGGCTGGAGGTCCCTCTTCTGCTCCCCTGTCTTTTTTGTTTCTTTTTGCCTCCACGTTATCACTGTGGCTTGGTGACAGCACTATGAATCCACTGCTCCTGGCAGCCTTTTTTGTTTTCTCGTTGGTTTGTTGTATTGGACAGGATCAAGAGAAATCCAGAGAGGAGGGGAAGATAGAAAAGGGGAGAGAAAGACATCTGCTTCACCACTTGTGAAGCGAACCCCTGCAGGTGGGGAGTTAGGGTCTCGAACCAGGATCCTCACGTGGGTCCTTGTGCTTCGTACTATGTGCACTTAACCCAGTACGACTCCGCCCAACCCCTCACTTTCCCTCCCTAACTCCCTCTTCCTCCTCAGTTTCTATCAAATAAATGAGCCACTCAATGAAATTTTAAAAACATAAAGAAAAATAAAATAAAAAGTATTTAAAAAGACCGACCAGATGTTGTGACAAACTCATTTTAAAGAGAGAATTCTCTGCAAATGTCAGCAGCACTAGATGTGTTGGAAAGCTCTTCTCTGTAAGTAGATTATTTACACCCCAAAGCTACTGTGCTGTATCACTGAGGTTTGGTCAAAGTAACCACAGCAAACATTCCCCTGGGTGCTGAATCTTTCGCTGATGATTTACCTAAGTGCTCCTCACTCATAGGACTCACATGGCTTCATAAAATAAAAGACACTTTTAAAATGTTATTGTTACCCATCTCGGAAAAACTGGATGTGGGTACTGTCATATTTCATGTCAAGGCGTTAACAAGCCTTCTGCAGAATAAAACATAGCGTTGAATAAATAACATCTATTAAAGTGCTTCAGGGAAAATATGCTGCAATCATAATTCTTAGAAGAATAAAGTCAATCCATTTGGTTACCTCTAAAATTGTTTTATGAGCAAAGCAGACTGTAAACAAATAGTCACGTTCAAAATATCTATTGAGCTCATCTCTACTTTATCCACAACCCCATTAAATTGTGATCTTTCCCCCAAACCCATGTTACACTATCTCAGGAAAAGTAATTATGACCTTGAAGTCATCCCAAATGAAAATAGGCTGAGGACCGGGTGGTGACGCACCTGGTTGAGCGCACACGTTACAGTGCGCAAGGACCCAGGTTCGAGCCCCTGGTCCCCACCTGCAGGGGGAAAACTTTGCAAGTGGTGAAGCAGTGTTGCAGGTGTCTCTCTTTCTCGCTCCCTCTCTATCACCCTCTTCCCTCTCAATTTTTGGCTGTTTCTATCTAATAAATAAATAAATAAAGATAATTTATATATATATCGGGTTACAAATCAAACAGATTGCTTAACACCAGGGATTAGTTAAAGACTTTCCCTGCGGCTCCAGACAGACTATGACCCACATAGTCAACGACTGCCACCTCTCCAGATTCAAAGGAGGTCTCGAAACTTTACATCAGGCTCAACCTGACACTGCTGACTGGCTACGGAAGAAGGGCAAACGCTAGAAGAAGAAGTTAAAGACCTACGATTAGCAGCAACATGTTGAACAACATCACATTAATTCCCAGAGAAATGTACACTTTCTAACAAGCTGAAGTGAATAACAGATTCACCCGAGATTTCATAGATAAGTAAGGGTCTTGTAGCAAACTACTATTAAGTCCAGGGTATCTGAGTCATGGATAGCTTATCTGTCTTGAATGTGCACAGTGGTCCACAGAGAACAACTACAATGGGAGAGGCTGGTCACAAAGGGAAGAGACCCCTGGCTGATGGAACTGCAGATTAGATGGGCTCCACTGGGGAGACGGGGAGGCATCAGAGCACAGGACTCGCAAGTCTGAGGCCCCAGGCTTGGTCTCCAGCTCAGCACATTCCAGGAGGTCTTCTGGTTTCTCTCTCTCTCTCATTTATGAAAATTAATAGATACATTTAAAGTAGAAGTTAGGAGAGCTAGCGTAAAGGCAATCTGAATGGCTTTCATCTGTAGTCCCAGGATGAATCTGCAGCACCGCTGTCAGCCAGAGTTGAGCAAGGCTCTGATCTCTATCTCTCTCTCCATATGTCTCTCTCTTATTAAAATAAGCGACATACATGTCAGAAGCCGGACTTCCCACCTTCTGCACTCCATAATGACCCTGGGTCCATACTTTCAGAGGAATAAAGAATAGGAAAGCTATCAGGGGAAGGGAGGGGATACGGAGTTCTGGTGGTGGGAATTGTGTGAAGTTGCACCCCTCTTATTCTGTGGTTTTATCAATTTTTTTTAATATTTATTTATTTATTCCCTTTTGTTGCCCTTGTTTTATTGTTGTAGTTATTATTGTTGTTGCTATTAATGTTGTAGTTGTTGGATAGGACAGCGAGAAATGAAGAGAGGAGAGGAAGAGAAAGACAGACATCTGCAGACTTGCTTCACCGCCTGTGAAGCGACTCCCCTACCAGTGGGGAGCCGGGGGCTCGAACCGGGATTCTTATGCCGGTCCTTGCGCTTTGTACCACGTGCGCCTAACACACTGCGCTACCGCCCGACTCTTCAATGTTTCCTTTTTATAAATAAAAAATATAAATAAAAACACATGGCATAGAGGCAGACAAATACATTAATTAGGGCAGGAGAATTAGTTATGCTAAAAGATCTGCATGCCTGAGGTCCTAATGTGCCAGGTTCAATCCCCCACACCACCTTAAGTCAAGAGTTGAGCAGTGCTCTGGGGTCGCTCTCTCTCCTTCTCCCTCTCCCTCTTCCTCTCCAACTCCTTTTTTCCCTCCCTCTTGCTCTCTTCTTTTCTTTCTCTCTCAAATATGCTTTTAAAAAAAATAAATAATTATTAAAAACCAAAACTAGCATAAGTTAATGGGCACATAATAAATGAACCACTAAGATAGGAATCTTTCCAAATAAAGTTAACGATGGTTGCCAATTATGCTATTCCTACAAACTCTTGTTTTGAGGGAAAGTTCCCTTTGAACTTTTGCCAGGACACTTTGTAAAATGATGTAAGAGACGTGTGCACGCCAGAGCCTGCAGCAAGACAGTGGAGAGCTGTGCGCGAAGGCAGATTCATAAGCCCGTCTGGGTTGTTTCTTTCCCATCTTAGAGATGAGGACATCAAAAGACTAGTACCAAACACTGCTACTCATCCTCTTAATTTTTGTATCACTGGACTGGAGACTTGCCGGGTTACAGTACCACTGTCCATCCACACAGGGCTTCCTGTCCTTTTAGGTCCACTCTTCTTGAGGTCCTGTTGTTATTTCCTGTCTGCAAAACCCTTCCTCCAAATGCTCCTTCTGACCTTTGTTCACCTGGCAGGACCTCAGTAGAGATGCCACTAATCATCCCATCTACTTGGTAAATGCAAACTGGGGGTTAATCCAGGCTTTTGCATGGGAAGTATACCACAGAGCACTGTCCAATATCAAGTCTGTGCTTTAGAGAGAAAGAAAGAGAAGGAAAGGACTAGAGAGAAGAAGAAACACTGAAGTCTTACTTCACCGCTCGTGGTGTCTTGCCTGTTGTCCATGGAGTCCCCGTGAGGTTCTGGGATTTAAACCCAGGACCTCAGAGTGGGAAGGTGGTGGGTAGATACCATAATGGCTATGCAAAGAGATTCCTGGCCACCATAAGCCAGAGCTGAGCACTGCACTGGTTAAAAAATAGGCATGTGTACATATGCCCTATCTCATAGGAAAGCTTTCAAGGGAGGGGATGGGATGCGGAGTTCTGGTGGTGGGGACTATGTGGAATTGTACCCCTCTTATCCTATGGTCTTGTCAATATTTTCATTTTATAAATAAAAATTTTTTAAATAATGTTGCAGTAAACATTGGGGATAGACATAAAATTAAAATAAAATTTAAAAAAACAAGGGTCTCATACATGCTAAAGTGTGCATGTGTGTGTGTGTGCTCTGCCTACTGAGCCTTCTCTACAACCCCCCTCTAGAATGTTTTAAAGGTTCATTTTTCTTTATCTCATGAAAGATAGTTTCACAGGAGAGTGAATGAAAAGGAAAAAGAGAAGCCAGAGCAACACTCCAGTACATGAGAGCTCAGGGCCGAAGCAAGGAGCCTGGGGTATAGAAGTCTTGCACTTGAACAAGGAAATAAAATATTGCCCTGACTGTAATCCCATCAAAAAGCTTAAATCTGCAGCTTGGGGCGGGGGGTGCAGTGAACAAAGCACTGGGCTCTCAAGCATGAGATAGTGAGATTGATCCTCAAAACCACACAGAGCAGAGTGCTCTCTCTCTCTCTCTCTCTCTCTCTCTCTCTCTCTTTCTCTCTCTCTCTGTGTCTTACTCTCTCTCATTCTCTCTCCCTCTATGCATCCCTTTCTCTCTCATAAGTAAATAGATAAATAAATAAATAAATACATAGATAAATCTTTTAAAAACACATTTTTCAGGGCCAGGTGGTGGCTCACCTGGTTAATCACACACATTACAGTGCACAAGGTCCCAGGTTCAAGCCCCCAGCCCCCACCTGTAGGGCGAAAACTTTGCCAAGTGGTCAAGCAGGGCTGAAGGTGTCTCTCTGTCTCTCTCCCTCTCCTCTCAATGTCTCTCTGTCTCTATACAATAATAAATAAATAGAATATTTTTAGAAAGGAATGAACTTAAAATATGTTATAACACATTTTCTTTATGGGAAATTAAAAGACATGTTTAGCCCTCTGCCATCACACACTATGCCTCTTCAATTCCCCTTATCCTGGGCCGTTTCACCCATAATACTGACCAGTACCTCACATGCGATATAATCTAAGTGTTTCAATCTTATTTCTGCATCTGCCCTCCCAAATACAGAAACTCCGCCATAACCTTAGGAGAACTGTAGTAGCTTCTAGTAGAGAGAATGGGACACACAACTCTGGTGGCGGGAACAGAGTGGCGTTATAACCCTGTTATTTTGCAATTTTGTAAATCACAAAAGTCACTAATAAGATTTTAACAAAGAAAGAAAAAAATAAAGACCCTGCCAGGAAAGGATTTCTCCTGTTGGTTCACTGACATGTTCCAGGTATCTAGCCTGTGCATTGACACCAAGCAGGCCCTCAATAAACGGAGCAATAACACGAGACACGCACAGCAGAGCAGATTGGCTATTATTATTATTACTATTATTTACTCTAATGAGAGAGAGCTATAGAGAAAAAGACACAGAGGGAGTCGGGCGGTAGCGCAGTGGGTTAAGTGCACGTGGCGCAAAGCGCAAGGACTGGCGTAAGGATCCCAGTTCAAGCCCCCGGCTCCCCACCTGCAGGGGAGTCGCTTCACAGGCGGTGAAGCAGGTCTGCAGGTGTCTATCTTTCTCTCCCCCTCTCTGTCTTCCCCTCCTCTCTCCATTTCTCTCTGTCCTATCCAACAATGACGACATCAATAACAACCATAATAACTACAACAATAAAACAACAAGGGCAACAAAGAGGGAATAAATAAATAAATATTAAAAAAAAAAAAAAGGAAAAGACACAGAGAGAAAGACCAGAGCACTGCTCAGCTCTGGTTTACAGTGGAGCAGGGGATTGAACCTGGCACCTTGGCGCCTCAGGCAGGAAAGTCTTTTGCAGAACCGTGATGCTGTCTCCCCAGCCCCACAGAAGTGCACACAGGCACTCAATGGACAAGTGCAGCTTCACCGACACGTAAGTAAACTGCTCCAGCCCGGAGAGGGGGGAACAAACGTGTCTTGCAGTCATCCCCACACATACCACACATACTGTCTACAGTCCCACTGACCTTTGATCAGCGTGAGGAACTCTTCGTGCTTGACTCGGCCCCTCTGGATGTCAATCTTAAGGGTGAGCAGCAGGGTGAAGAGGAACTTGTGCTCCTCATACAGGCCGCGGGACGTGTACCTGAAGACCTCGTAGGTCATGTGCTCCATGATGTTAGAGATGCGCTTGCTGGTGATGGGGCTCTTGGCAGACCTGAAGCAGAGAACATTGAAACCAAAACCTTCCTGTCCCAACTGGCTCTTGCCAACTGTCCATAAAGATAACTCGATGGGGGCCAGGCGGTAGTGCAGTGGTTTAAGCGCACATGCCGCAAAGCGCAAGGATCGGCGTAGGGATCCTGGTTCGAGCCCCTGGCTCCCCACCTTCAGGGGAGTCGCTTCACAGGCGGTGAAGCAGGTCTGCAGGTGTCTGTCTTTCTCTCCCCCCTCTGTCTTCCCCTCCTCTCTCCATTTCTCTCTGTCCTATCCAATAACAAATGACATCAACAACAACAATAATAACCACAACTAGGCTACAACAAGGCCAACAAAAGGGGGGGAAATGGCCTCCAGGAGCAGTGGGTTCATGGTGCAGGCACTGAGCCCCAGCAATAACCCTGGAGGAAAAAAAATTTTTTTAAGTAAATTTAAAAAAATTTTTAAAAAGATAACTTGTTGGGGGCCGGGCAGTAGCGCAGTGGTTTAAGCACACATGGAGCAAAGTGCAAGGACCGACATTAAGGTTCCCAGTTCCCGGTTCGAGCCCCCTGCTCATCACCTGCAGGGGGGTCACTTCACAGGCGGTGAAGCAGGTCTGCAGGTGTCTGTCTTTCTCTCCCCCTTGCTGTCTTTCCCTCCTCTCTCAATTTCTCTCTGTCCTATCCAACAACAGCGACAGCAATAACAACAACGATAAACAACAAGGGCAACAAAATGGGGGAAAATAGTTTCCAGGAGCAGTGAATTCCTAGTACAGGCACTGAGCCCTAACAATAACCTAGAGGCAAATATATGTTTTTTTTTAATTAAAGAGAAAGGTTATTTATTTATTTATTTATTTATTCATGTTACCAGAGCACTGTTCAGCTCTGGCTTATGGTGCTGCAGGGGATTGAACCTGGGACTTTGGAGTCTCAGGCTAGGGAGTTGGTTTGCATAACCATTATGCTATCTACCCTCTGCCCGAGACAAGTTCTTTAACAGTGCTTATTGCATCCACCTCGAGAGCACGCCATGGGAATCTGAAAATCATGGGCCTTCTCTCAATGTGAAACAACATCCCTGTTGTCCAAATCGATTTTTCCTGCAGAGAGTTAGCACACTCAAGAATGTCTGGGGGATTGGCCTATGTTACAAGAGACCCAGGAAAGGGAAGAAATCGGGAAAAAAATCTAGGGATAAAGAATTGGTGGCGATTTCGTGGAGCACAGAAGAGTAGCACTGCAGAAAGATATGTTAATGCAATGGCCATTACGTTAATCTTAGATTAAAGAAGAAGAAGATTTAGCAACAGAAAAGGGAAACTATAAAAGTAACATCAGCATTCTACACAATTCTATCCCACAGATAAAGAATTCAGCTCAGCTACCTGAGTCCGGACATACCTGGCTAAGGAAAGGTCAAACAAGCCCAGGAACTGGCGGAGAGACGTCTGATACATCTCATTCACCAAACGCAGCTCCGTGATGAGGAAGTAGAGGACGCTGCCCCGTGTGGCCACTGGAAGACAAAGACCAGGATGGTGTGTGCTATACAGGGGAGAGCGACTGACTCATGCACAGGCTAGATGGAGGGCTAAATGAAAACAACAAGATTTTTAAAAAAAATTTTTATGTTTATTTATTCCCTTTTGTTGCCCTTGCTGTTTTATTGTTATAGTTATTATTGTTGTTGTTGTTGTTGACGTCGTTGTTGTTGGATAGGACAGAGAGAAATCGAGAGAGATGGGGAAGACAGAGGGGGGAGAGAAAGACAGACACCTGCAGACCTGCTTCACCGCCTGTGAAGCGACTCCCCTGCAGGTGGGGAGCCGGGGGCTCGAACCGGGATCCTTGCACCGATCCTTGCTCTTTGCACCACGTGCACTCAACCCGCTGCGCTACCGCCCGACTCCCAACATGCTTTATTTTTATGTCTGATCAGTGACTACAGACCAGCCACACGTGTGTATGTGTGTGTATCTGCTTTAAGATCGTTTATTTGTATCATATGAGATAGACAGTTCCACATAAGAGAGGGAGAAAGCCACAGCACCAGCCCGTACGAAGAACTCACCTGGGAGCCTCAGGTTTTCAAGTCCAGTTCTCTACCAGCTGAGCTATTTCCCCAGCTTCTGTTTACATTGAATCCTTACTTATAAATGTCATGCAAGAAGCTGCCATGTGTGTTTATCTAGCGGTATTATCCATGGTAGAGCTCCTAGATACTCTGTGGAGATAGACTGCTGTTTTTCATAGGTGGGAAAACTAGCTGATGGGCTAGGAAAGATGGTGACATCTAGCAAATTGTGTGGGCTTCATAACAACCCAGCTCTTTGTCTTTTTTTAATTTTTTAAAAATATCTTTACTTATTTATTGGACAGAGACAGAAATCGAGAGGAAGGGAAAGACAGAAAGGGAGAGAGACAGAAAGACACCTGCAACCCTGCTTTACCATTCATAAAGTTTTCCCCCTGCAGGTGGGAACCGGGGGCTTGAACGTGAGTCTTTGCGCATTGTAACATGTGCGCTCAACCAGGCGCGCCACCACCCGGCCCCTAACTTTGTCTTTCATTTCCAAACTCACCAGGTCTGTATTCTTCCCGGGCTGAGTTAATCTGAATTTCTGTCTCAGCTGAAATCTCCAACTTCTGCGTCACCTCCTCAGCTGTCTTCTTCGTATTACTCAGCACAACGATAAGACTCTCGTCTTCCACCAGGGACCCCTGAGTACTGGTCAGGCGGTAAAGCAAATTGTCTTCTAGCTCCTTCATCCTTCTTTTGTTTGCTGTCACGTCTTCCATGAGATGAGTTCTTTCTTTCTCTAGTTCCTGTTAATTCACATGAACATATTTCCCTTCCTTAAGTAACACTAATGGTTTGACCATTCCTTAAAACATTAACCTGAATGGCCACGTTCACGTTCCTGTGCTGATTCACTATGTTTGACGACAGGAAATATGCAGACGACCTCACCAATGTTTCCCAGAATTTCCCCTCTCCAGAGCCCCACCACACTAGGGGAAGATAGAAACAGGCTGGGGGTATGGCTCGATCTGCCTACATGTCCATGTCCAGCAGAGGGAGCAATAATTACAGAAGACAGAACTCCCACTTTCTGCAGCCTATAAAGAATTTTGGTCCATACTCCCAGTGGGGGACAGATAATAGGGAGAAGGTGGTCAGAGGGCTCTGAGCTCCAATTTCATTAGGAGCCAGAGAGATGAAAAGGGAGGGACATTTGGATGTAGTATAAGAGAAGAGAAGATGAGATTGTAGAAAAAAATGGGCAAATATATGCAGATATAGACAGTTGTAGAAATAATAGTCAACCCATAGCTACATAGGAGAAGGACTGTAGCTTCCAGTGGAGGGAATGGGGACACAGAATGCTGGTGGTGGGAATGGTTCACAGCTGTACCTCCGTCATCTTATAATTCTGTAAATCAATATTAAGTCACCAATAAAAAATTTTAAAGAGGAAATACAGCCACATAATAGAAGGAGGAGAATAAATGGGGAGAAAAGAAATTGGGCAACTGGGGGCCGGGTGGTAGAGCACCAGGTTAAGCGCACACAGTATGAAGCATAGGGACCGGTGCAAGGATCCCGGTTCGAGTCCCCAGCTCCCCACCTGCAGGGGGGATCACTTCACAAGCGCTGAAGCAGGTCTGCAGGTGTCTTTCTCTCTCCCTCTCTGTCTTCCTCTCCTCTCTCCATTTCTCTCTGTCCTACCTAACAACAACAGCAGCAACAACCACAACAATAACAGCAACAACAATGGGGAAAAAGGTGGCTGCCAGGAGCAGTGGATTCCTCATGCAGGCACCCAATCCCAACAATAACCCTGGAGGCAAAAAAAGAAAGAAGGAAAGAAATTGGGCCACTACAAACCTTAGTAATGTCTCATCGCCAGCAAGCGATATAGACATGAGAATTCTCATTCTAGTGGTACATCAGGTTGAGCATACAAGTTATGATGCACAAGGTTCTGGGTTCAAGTCCCCCAGTCCCTAGCTTTAGGAATCGTGAAGCAGTGTTACAAGTCTCTCTCCCTCTCCCTCTCCCTTTACCTCTGCCCCTCCCTCTTTATCTCCCTCCTTCATCTCAATTTCTGGCTCTCTCTATCCAATAAATAAAATTAATGAAAATTCTCATCCTGTAAATAAAAACCAGGAATCCAGCCATAATGGTATGTGCTAAAAATACAGCATGAAAGGGAAGTGTGACGACCCCAGACGACTGCTTTTGTTTCCTAGTCAGTCGACACTGCCTGAACTCTTATGGCAAGAAGCAGCCATCAGACTCTCGGCTCCTGCTCTAAGCACAGGAGTCAGGCATGAAGATGGGATGCTCTCACTCAAGAACAGAAACTGAGAAGTAAGAACAAAAGGGGAAACGCAAAGCAGATCTTGGGCTGGGTTTGGCATGTTGCGCCAAAGTGAAGGTCTCTGCAAGGGTGGAGTTTGGGTCCCGCTGTATGATGGAGGAGGATCTAGGTTGGGGGTGGGAGTGCTCTTCAGGAAACTGAGAATTGTTTTTTAATTATACTTATTTACTTATTACTGGCTACAGACAGAGAGCAATTGAGAGGGGAGACAGGGAGGGAACGAGACAGAGAAACACCTGCAGCCCTGCTTCACCACTCGTGAAGCTTTCCCCCTGCAGGTGGGGGACCAGCGGCTTGAACCTGGGTCCTTGTGCATTGTAATGTGTGCACATAACTGGGTGTGCCACTGCCTGGCCCTGAAAACTAAGAAATTTTACACATATATCAACAACTGTATTTACTATAAGCCATTAATCCCAAAATAGAAAGTAATATGTATACATATATATATACATATATATATATATATATGTGTGTTCTGAAGAACAATTCTTTCTCCCAGGAAAACAAAAGCTCACATCTTGCAATGTTTCTTAATTCTTCAAGATGCTGCAACTCAAGCAAAACCTCGTCTTAACCATCTTTGCGTCTACCTATTATCTGACTGTATTTGAAAGCTCCCTTGGTGATTATTTTAATGGATTTATTCATGAAGCAGGAGTCTCGGGTTTTGAATTAATGCGCAAATTCCTTTTCATGAGCAGTTGTAAGAAAAGCACTTGCAGTATGTTTATACTAGGAAATGAAGTGATGATAAAAGTGGAATGGCTTCTTATTAACATATTGTTCAGTCTCACACCTCGGAGTCCTGCTTCTGAGCGGCTGGCTCACCAGGAGAACTAAAAGAATCTCTCCCTAAAAAAGAGGTAAGGAAAGCCGTACCTGAAAGACTTCCCAGCTTCTTCCAACATGAAGACTTCAAATCTCACCTGCTATACTCTTCCCTTTAGGTTCCTGATTATAAAACAATTTGTTCTGCTTTATATCTTAAAGCTTTTCAGCCACCAAGTTACAGATGCTACCATGATGCCAACCTGCCTTCCCTGGGCAGACGACCTCATCAATGTGTCCTGGAGCCCCACCTCTCCAGGGCCCTGCCCCACTAGGGAAAGAGAGAAACAGGCTGGGGGTGTGCATCCACCTGCCAACACCCATGTCCAGTGGAGAAGCGATGACAGAAGCCAGACCTCCCACCTTCTGCTCCCCATAATGATCCTGGGTCCATGCTCCCAGAGTGATAAAAAACAGGGAAACTGCCAATGGAGGAGATGGAACACAGAATTTGGTGATGGGAACTGTGTGGAATTGTAGCCTACTTATCTCACAATCTTGTGAGTCATTAAATCGCTAATAAAATTTTCTTTAAAGAATATACAACATAAAAAAATAAAGACAGGGATGAACCCATGAAACTGTTGAGAATCTGTCTCTCTCTGACTATTCCCTCCAGTGACTCATTCCCTGTGTGGATTTTCAGCAGTGCTGTGCTGATTCTGGAAGATGAGAAGATTGAATAAAATAAATAAATAATTAAGTAGGCACAAAAGAAAGCAGACTTGAGAATTTCACATCTCATCGGGAAAGCTCAATCTAATAAAAGGACCCTAAAAATAAAGGACTTTCTGACCTTGCATTTAGAACATGAAAGATGGCTGCTGGGGGAGGAGGGTTAGGGCAGGTGGTAGTGCACCTGGTTGAGCGCATATGTTACACTGTGCAAGGACCTGGGTTCGAGGCCCCGGCCCCCACCTTCAGGAGAAAGCTTTATAAGTGGTAAAGCAGTGCTATAGGTGTCTCTCTTCCTCTCTCTCTCTCTCTCTCTCGCCCCCTCCCTCTTGATTTCTGGCTGTCTCTTTCCAACACATAAATAAAGATAATTTTTTAATTAATTTATTTATAGAATGGAAACACTGACAAGACCATAGGATAAGAGGGGTACAATTCCCATCACCAGAATTTCGTATCCCATCCCTTCTCCTCTGATAGCTTTCCTATTCCTTATTTCTCTGGGAGTATGAACCCAGGGTCATTATGGGGTGCAGAAGGTGGAAGGTCTGGCTTCTGTAATTGCTTCCCCGCTGAACAAGGGCCTTGCAGGTTGATCCATACTCCCAGCCTGTCTTTCTCTTTCCCTAGTGGGGCAGGGCTCTGAGGAAGCGGACACATTGGTTGGGGTCATCTGTCCCAGGAAGTCCAGTTGGCATCATGCTAGCATCTGGAACCTGGTGGCTTATCCCAGGCAAGAATAAAGATAATTTTCAAAGAAAGTGAGGACCCAAATTCAAGCCCCTGCTCCCCATCTGCCGGTCTTTCCTCTATCTCCCCCTAAGAGTGAAGGCTGTCTCATCGAAAGTGTTCCAAATCTCAGAGAACCCTTCAGTACAGTAATTTTTCATCTTCAATATCCCCCCCCATTTTATAACCACTGTCCAACTCAAGCTTATAGGGAGTCAGGCGGTAGTGCGGCAGGTTAAGCGCAGGAGGCGCGAAGCACAAGGACTGGCATAAGGATCCTGGTTCGAGCCCCTCGCTTCATAGGCTGTGAAGCAGGTCTGCAGATGTCTATCTTTCTGTCCCCCTCTCTCCATTTCTCTCTGTCCTATCCAACAACAACGACATCAATAACAACAATAACTACTACAATAAAACACAACAAGGGCAACACAATTAAAATAAATAAATAAAACTCCAACTTAAGCTTATACTGTTCCTTCACGGACTACTGTAGCCATAAATACTCTTCAACCAACCCTTTCTCAGTCATCACCCATTTTTCCGCTGCTAGCCTCCGGAGGTAACCAAAATCCTCAGCATGGTTATAAAACCTACCATAACCTGCATTTCCAACCTCACCTCCTCGAGAATGCTGGAACCGGGATTCAAAGCATACCTTCAGTCATCACTAGTAAGACAGGCACAGTTGTTGGTGACATGCTACAGGCATATTGTTACGTTTTATGCACAGAATGCACACAACAAGGGGAGAATGATTCAAATCCTAATTTAAGAAAAACAGTAAGTAAAGCTTTGAAGTGTATTGATGCGGTTTTGATCGATTTAATGACACTGTTAGGACCACTAAATACACTTGTCAGTTCAAGTGACTAACTGCCTGTATTTCCAAAGGATTAAAATAAAGCTAAGAAACCTATCCCCACCCAAGTCTGAGACGGAAGAGAATTCTATGCACTGAAGTCAATAGTATAAACTTAAATATTGATGGGTCCGCCGGTAGTTTGCTCAGCACAGCACACATGTGACCACACATGAGGACCCAGTTCCAGCCCAGGGCCTTCACCTGGTGGCAACTGCAGGCCGTTTGGGGTGTGTGTGTGTGTGTGTGGAGGGGAAGCTTCACAAGAAGCAGAGCAGTGTTTCGGTGTCTCCCCTTCTCTGTCTCTCGCTCTCTGTCTAGAGGAAAGAAAAACATGGCTACCAAAAGCAGTGGAGTCAAGCAAGCCCCGAGTCCCAGTGATAACCCTGGTACCCAAATAAAGCAACACTGGCACTCCAGCAGCAACCTCCTCACGACACAGAAGGCATGCGGCCAAATGCTAGAGCCCTGGTTATGTGGAAAGTTATTTTTGAAAGCTTATAGAACAGTGCAACTTACTTTTCATTCAAGATTATATATGTGATATAGTTTACTTTTTTATCTCACTATTGGGATTAATGGTTTAGATTCAACAGTAAAATACAGTAACATTTCTCAGTTTTCCACATAACACCCTAACCCCCCTCCTAGGTCCTCCTCTGCCATCATGTTCCAAGACCTGAACACTCCCCCCCACCGCAACCCAGAGTGCTTTACTTTGGTGCGATACACCTCATGCAAGATTTTAAACTAGAATAGAAGTCCTTTAAGTAAGGATTCAGACATGTTTTCACTGGTGTGGCTTATTTCTGCTACACTGTGGCTCGCTGATTCCATCAGTATCTCTTTTTCAAACTAACTTGAAGGGACAGCATTAGTAAATAATGACTGCATATGTGCTGCATATTACCCTGTACACTCAGACTGTAAAAAATCGTATAAGCCCAGATCTAGTTTAATTTGGAGATGAATGCCCCCAAATGAGTACAACAGATGGGGAGTGGGGGCTCAAACCCAGGTAGCTTTGCGAATGGTAAAGCAGGGCTGCAGGCATCTCTCTGTCTCTCTCCCTATCTCCCTCACCCCTTTCGATTCCTGACTGTTTCTATCCAATAAATAAAGATAATAAATAATAAAAGGGAAAGGAGAGGAGATAGCTCAACAGGTAAAATACACACCATGCCTCAGGGACTGGGTTTCTGCGCCAGCAGCACGTGGGAGCACTGTGAACAGTACCTGGAGATTCATGGATGGTGAAGTAGCATTGTGGTGTCTCTCCCTGTCTCTCTTTACTTTTTCCCTTTCTTCTCTTTCTCTATATCTCCCTCTCAAATAAACAATGAAAAGTTGGCCTTAGAATGTCCTCCAGAAGTGGTATTCTGCATGCATGAGGTCTTGCATTCATGCCTCCAGTATCACAAAGAAAGAAGGGGAAAGAAGCA
Source organism: Erinaceus europaeus (assembly GCF_950295315.1). Taxonomy (NCBI): domain Eukaryota; kingdom Metazoa; phylum Chordata; class Mammalia; order Eulipotyphla; family Erinaceidae; genus Erinaceus; species Erinaceus europaeus. The sequence goes on along the minus strand of NC_080166.1, from coordinate 16,649,949 downwards.
GAGAGGGAAAGACAGACAGATGGAAAGACTCCAAAGAGCAAATATGGGGGCAGACAGTGGTGCACCTGGCCACGCGCACAGATTGCCAGCCCAGCTCCCCACCTGCAGGGATGGAAGGGGAGAATCACAAGCAGTGAAGCAGGTCTGCTGGTATCTCTTTCTTTTCCTCTCTCTATCTTCCCCCTCCTCTCTCAATTTCTCTTTGTCCAACCTAATAAAAATTTGAAAGGAAAAAAAAATGGCTGAGGAGAGCAGTGGATTGATTCATAGTGCCAGCACCAAGCCCCAGCCACAACCCTGTTGGCAATAAAAATAAGCAAGCATGACAAGATAAAAAGATACACTACAAGAACTTGCAACAATTAGAACCTACAAGATACAGAAAAAGTAAACCTAGCGATAAGAACCAATTCTAAAGATGCTACCAATAGTTTTCATCTAAGTAAATCCATAGGTTAGTGTCAAAGAAAGCCAAGATGAAAAGTTCTCATAGCTCTTGAAACCAAGACAAAATCAATAGCAACTTTGAGGGTTCATGTAGTTTCACCAAGGCAGTGCTATTAAAATCCTCAAAGTTTCTTTGCTTAAGACTCAAATGTTTCCGGAGAGAAATGCTGACTCAGAGAAGAAAGTCTATAAATTATTGGTCACTTTTCACGAAACATTAACTAAGTCCATAAAACAGGAGTAGAAAAGACAGAGGGTTGGGTTTCCAGAGCATAATTACGGTAATGGTCTCTGTAAGAATACAGTGAAAGTCTATGTCACAGACTTCTTTCTCTTCCCAACAACCTTAGAAAACTCTTAGATAACAAGAACTGACAATGTTGTATATTATCTGGGGACACAGTTTTAATTTTGTATTCCCAAAGCAAAATAGTAACCTGAGAGAAGGAATGGCCCAGACATGCACTAGGAAAAAAATAAAACAAAAAAGGCAAGAGCTCACAACAGAATAAACCCTGCAGCAAAGGAAGCAATCAGCCTATAAAATGACACTGAAGATTGCTGTGCTCTGAGCTATGCCATCCATCTAAATAAAACAGTTGTGGGAGGGGGGAACACATCTGGTTAAGTGCACATGGTACTGTGTGCTAAGAGCCACCCAAAGAGCTGGGTTTGAGCCCTGGCTCCCACACCTTTTTTTTTTTTGTGGGGGGAGGTCACTTCAGAAGCAGTGAAGCAGGTCTGCAGGTGTCTATCTTTCTTTCCCGCTCTCTGTTTTCTCAACTTCTCTCTATCCTAACCAATAAAATGTAAAGGAAAAAAAAAAAAGGAAAAAATGGTCACCAGGAGGTGTGGCTTTTAGCACCAGCACCAAGCCCCAGCAATATCCTCGGAGGCAATAATAATAATAAACAACTGAGGACATATGGGAACAGTGAAAGTAGCATAGGGATAAAAGGAGCAAATACAATTCCATTACATATGTAGCATGTACTTTTCTTTTAATTTTTAAAAAATTATCTTCATTTACTGAATAGAGACAGCCAGAAATCAAGGTGTAAGGGGATACAGAGAGGGAGAGAGACAGAGAGACACTTTGCAGCCCTGTTTCACCACTCATGAAGCTTTCCCTCTGCAGGTGGGAACTGGGAGCTCAGACCTGGGTCTTTGCTCATGGTAATATGTGTGCTCAAGCAGGTGTGCCACCGCCCCACCCCAGCAAGTAATTTTTATCACTGAGAAATCACAAGGGCAGTGGTGCACCTGGCTGAGTGCAAGGACCTAGGTCCGAGCCCCCCATCCCCACGTGCAGGGGGAAAAGCTTTGCGAGTGGTGAAGCAAAGCTGCAGGTGTCTCTCTGTCTCTCTCCCTCTTCTGTCTCTCCCTTCCCTCTTGATTTCTGGCTGTCTCTATCCAATAAACAGAAATAAAAAGAAATCACAATACATGCTAAATGAAATAAGTCAGGAAGAGAGTGGAAAATACCATGTGAGTTTACTCAGTGAAGGTTATACAAATGAGATCAAATGAACCAAGTAAGACAAAGATCAAGCTCTTAGATTATGACCACAGAAAGGTGATTGTGAAAGGAGAAGTGGCCGGAGCAGGTGGGCCAGTGAGGTGAGGCTGATCGTTTGATGGTGTCTGGGAGGTAGGTAGCCAGAACTGTGCTGTTGGGCTTGATGCCTGTCCATCCATCCGTTGAGGCTGAAGTCACACCCTTGAAATGCCTCGGGGGGTCACAGTCTGATGGTACTGAGCACACTTTTTTTTCTCACAGAGAGGTGATGAGGTTTCACTCACCTGCTTCTCAGTGAGAATGACTCTGCCCAGTAACTGGTCTTCCAGACCTTTCATGGTCACTGTAAAGTCGATGATGGAGGTGCGAGCACTGATTTCGGGAGTATAGGCTGGGTTGGGCAGCTTGGTGGTAATGTAGAGTCTAAAACCATTCATCACGTCCACTTCTTTGTCACCAACTTTTACCTTTTGTAGTACAGAACGTTCAGAGTAATGAACAGGATAAAATCTACACCACCAAAAATATCTACGTAGACCTATGTTCACAGCAACACAGTTCCTAATAGCCAAAACCTGGAAGCAACCTAGGTATCCAACAGAAGATGAGTGACAGAGAAAGCTGTGGTCTATATACACTATAGAAGTGTACTTGGTGATTAAGAATGACAGGTTCACCTTCTTCACCTCATCTTGGATGGAGCTTGAAAGAATCATGTGAAGCCATGGACAGAAGTGAGAAGGATGGACAGAAGTTGAGGAATAAAAACAGAAAGGGAAAACACAAAGAAGAAATTAGACTGGATTTGGTGTATTGCTCCAAAGTAAAGTACTCAGGGGGGCTGGGTGTTGGCATATCTGCTTGAGCATACATGTTACAATCACAAGGACCTGGGTGCAAGCCTCTAGCCCCCACCCGCCTGGGGAAATCTCTGTGAGTGGTAATGCAGTGCTGCAAGTGTCTCTCTGTTTCTCTCCCTTTCTGCGTCCTTGCCTCATGGGTAAAGTCTCTCACACTGCCTGGTGGCACAGTACCTGTTCTGCATCTGGTCACACACATACTTAGCCTACCTTAAAGGTAGACCCAGTCTTGATGAAGTTTCTCTCCAAAACATTATCCAGGGCTGGATCTAGTTCCTCTCCAACGTCTTCAATCAACAAGGGTCTTCCAAGAGAAAGGCTGTCCTCCAGATGGTTTCTGAAGTACTTGTGATTGAGAGATGTGATCTGGAAATCAGATCCAAAGGACATTCTTAAAAGACACCAGCTTTCTAGTCCTATTCCCAGCTCTGACACCATCTTCCTAGACAATACTTTCAGCCCACCTGCATGTTAGATGTAGGGCTCAGGCAAAATTAGCAAAGTCATAGGTCCCTTGGAATAAACCTAAAATAGACTTCCTAGCTTCTTCCAACATAAAGACCTCAAATCTCATCTGCTCTATTTTTACCTTTAGGTTCATGATGACTAAACAATTTGTTCTGCTTTATATCTTAATGCTTTTCAGCCACCAAGTTGCAGATGCTACCATGACGCTAACCTGACTTCCCTGGGCAAATGACCTCACCAGTGTGTACTGGAACCCCACCTCCCCAGAGCCCTACCCCACTATGAAAGAGAGAGACAAGTTAGGAGTATGGATCAACCTGCCAACACCCATGTCCAGCAGAGAAGCATTTAAAGAAGCCAGAACTTCCACCTTCTGCACCCCATAAAGATCCTTGGTCCATAATCCCAAAGGGATAAAATATCTCCATTGTTATCGGTCATCTCTATCAGGAACAACAAAACAGACCCCTTTGTAGAACCCCATAGGACCTTGCCTTCAACTTGGATCAACAAAGGTAGAGAATGTTCCATCTTCTGAGGGGAGGCTGGACAACACACTCTATGCTACACCTGAGGAAGATGGGTCCTGATATTGGGGCAGCCTGGAATGTTCCTACTGATGACCACAGAATGTGAGCTCAGATCTACATCTCAGTCACATAGGCTCCTAAGCTGAATATGGGCCCCAGATCAGATCAAATTGATGAGGTTTACAGTCAACAATATTTACACACCTTTCCCATGTTTAGGAGCTACTCTCTTCCCAGATCCAGCTTTCTGGTCCTTTTTCCAGCCATGACAGCCATGACCCCAGACAATAACTAGGATCCACCTGCATATCAGATGTCAGGCTCAGGGGGAAAAAAAGTATAGCCACAGGCCCTTTGGAATATAACTAAAATATGCCTACTAGCTATCTACAGAATGGAGACCCCTCCCAACTCTTCATCTGCACTACTCCAACCTTTAGGTTCACAGTTAGTCAACAACTTGTTTGGCTTTGTATGTTAACTCTCTTTTCAGCCACCAGGTTCCAGAAGATAGCATGATGCCAACATGACTTCCCTGGACAGACGACCCCACCAATATGTCCTAGAACTCCGATTCCCCAGAACCCTGCCCCAGTAGGGAAAGAGAGAGGCAGGCTGGGATTATGGATCGACCTGTCAATGTTCATGTTCAGTGGGGAAGCAATTACGGAAGACAGACCTTCAACCTTCTGCATCCCACAATGACCTTTGGTCCATACTCCCAGAGAGTTAAAGAATAAGAAAGCTATCAGGGGAGGGGATGTGATGTGGAGTTCTGGTGGTAGGAATTGTGTGGAGTTGTACCCCTCTTATCCTATGGTTTTGTAAGTGTTTCCTCTTTATAAATAAATAATAATAATAATTAGGAAAACTTCCAATGGGAGAGATGGGCTATGGACCTCTGGTAGTGGGAACCGTACCTCTTTTACCTCACAATCTTGTCGATCACTATTAAATCAATAATAAAATAAAATAATGAAGACTATCATGGTGCAATTCCCAGAGAGAACTGTTGTTAAATGATTCAGTCACAGAGGTTTTCAAGAGGTTTACTTAAAACCTGTACCTGGTGAAATAGCACAAAAACTTTAAATCGCTTCTACTCTTTCTTTGCCAAACTCATTTCCTTCTACTGGGAAGGATGTATAGATTCTGTTCATCAAGGCTGCCTCTTCTTCACCTCCACTTCTGTGATAAATGATGTAGTAAAGATGGAACACTGAATAAAGTGTTACATATCAAGTGTGACACAGTTCCCTCTGTTAAGTAAACTTTGGGCCTTCACAAAAGAGCTTGCACCATATATCTCATTTGGTTTTTGATTAATTGGTGATTGATTGATTGAAGCAGGACCTGGTGCTTGTGCAATTTCACCACTCTGGACCATTTTCTGTCAATCAGCAATAGAGACAGACCACAGCACTGAAGCTTCCTCTGAAGCTATGACACCATCCATGTAGTATCTGAACTCAGACCTGGGTTACCTGCACAGCAAGGCAAACACTCTACCCAATGAGCTATTTCTCCTTTAAAATATGGTTTTGGGAAAGACTGGCACAAATGCAAACAATGCAGCTTTTAGAAAAGATATGGAGAGGCGGGTACATGTTACGTGTCACAACGCCCAAAGAACCAGGTTCGAGTCCCTGGTTCCCACCTGCAGGGGGAGAGCTTTTTGAGTGAAGAAGCAGTACTGCAGGTGTTTCTCTTTCTCTCTATCTCCCCTTCTCTCTTGATTTCTGGATATCTCTATCAAATATGTAAAGATAATACAAAGAGAGCGAGAGAGAGAAAGAGAGAGGATTTGGATATTAAATTCTAGATTTATGTCTCTCACTGCCCTACCTAGGATTATAAACTATCTCTAATAGTTTTCATGATATCTCTCCTCTTGGGTTCTTGCTGATATGAGTAAGGAAACATGACAAGGTCAAAGTACCTGTAGTTCATTCTGAATTTCTTTATTTTTAATCCAGATCTTGCCTTGAGTCTGTGGATCGATTAACAGAGGGTAGCGAGATGCCTTGGTGACGATAATCCCATTCTGGATGGACAGATCATCATTTGGCAGACCCTGGAGGCTCCATTCACTAATCGTAGGGGCATCAATCAGCATCTCGTTGAGATTGAGATCAGCTCCGAATGGGATCTCCCGGGCTTTCATTTCCTTCTGCCAGTCATTTAACAGCAGATTGCGGAATTCTTGGTTAAATGGACCAGAATAAGATAGGAAAGCTGTCGCCAACAATACATCCCCTAAAAGAAAAGGCAAGATACTATGTAAATACTTTATGTTCATCCCAGCAATTGTGAAGACCATTCAAAAAATAAATTTAAAAAAAAAAGAGGGCCAGATGGTAGTGCACCCGGTTGAGTGCACATGTTACAATGCACAAGGACCCAGGTTCGAGCCGCCAATCCCCACCTGCAGGGGGAAAAGTTTTGCGGTGAAGCTGTGTTGTTGCTAGCGTCTCTCTGTCTCTCTTCCTCTCTGCATCTCCCTACCTTCTTGATTTCTAGCTGTCTCTATAGAATACATAAAAATAATTTAACAAATAAACCACCTGATCGCACACCTGAAAGACTTAGAAGAACAACAACAAAAAGGAACCCCGAAGCATCCAGAAGGGCTGAAATAACTAAAGTTTGGGTAGACATAAATAACACTGAAAGGACTTGCATGCTGAAGACTCCTAGTTCAAGCCTCAGTGCTGCCTGTACCAAACTTCTTAATCTCTTTCATATAAGAAGATGACTTCTAAATTTAAGACAGGCAAAACCTCAGAGAACAGAGCTTCATTCCAAGTGGTCTTGATCGACTTAACCATGCATTCAAAGGAGAATTCAAAAGTGACTTACTTGATCATAGAACTTCAAAAGCCACTAACACAGGACCTGGGAAATGGTGCGGCATCAGCACAAAGAACTTGCATGCAAAACGTCTCGGGTTATTTTTAATAACCTGGCATTATTAATAGCCAGAGCTCAGTGGTGCTACTTAAAAAAGAAGTAAAGGTCACTAACACATCTCATAGGAATTGCATAGATGGCAGACCAGTATCCATGCTTCTGAAATGGACATAAACATGTGTACAGAGGAACTGGAAGCCATTCAAGTGTTGGTGTGTATTGTGACCAAAGCTTAAGCTGGTTAACTTCCTGTCCCACTCAATACATAAACCTGCTATAAAGGAATTTACATACCAACAAGTCTTTTTGTTTGGGCAGCAAACTCTTTACTTTGCTCTGTCCATCTTTCTTTTTCTCCCGCCAGGCCCCCAATGAGTGCAGAAGCAGTCTGCATCTTGTGTCTGCAACGTTCTGCATCTTCAAGCAAGGTCTAAAAATAAAGCCAGGGTCAGGAGAAAAGCCATCGTCCCATAAATAAAGATGCTAGCTCAAAAAATAGTCTAAGACATTACATCTTGCCTGCCTACTTACATATCATGTGAAACGTTATGTGTAAGTTGCAAGGAGTTTAAAGTTGAATTTCCATGTGTCTATGCGCCTACATAAAACCAGTCCTTCAAATTTGGTTGAATTTTTTTTTGAAGGGGGCTCAGAGCCAATTGGTTAGACCCTCCCATAATGTTAATAATTTAGAGATCATGAAAATGTGCATCATTTATGATTTCCTATAATCAGAGTAGCAGAATACAAACAAAGATACAAATAGCATGTAGCATGAGAACACAAAGAAACACAGCTTCCTACTTAATTTGAAGATAATTTCTCATGATAAAGGTTTAGCCTCCATAGTGTTTTATCTAACCCCATGGCTCCCCCTATTGTAGGTGGGATTGTAGATTATCTTCAGATATTCTGAGGCTCATTCACAAAATCCAGTCACGCTGGACTTGAATGGGTCCCTTTCTGCTGCTCCTTATATCAATGAAATACATGAAAGCCAGGCTCCCACAGAACATGACCAGTGGCTGCCTAATTCTTAGAAAATGAATTTTACTGTTCTCTGCTCAAGAAAGGACTTCTAATTCTCTCAATATATTTTTTAAACTTTTTATTATGGATTCAGTATTGATTTACAAAATGACATGTCAACAGGGGTATAATTCTACACTGTCTCCAATCCCAAGTTCCTCCACTGCAAATCACTGTGGTTCTCCCAAGGCTGCAGGCACAGGTTAACTGTCATTTCTACAGCTGTCCGTCAACATTTGTACATAATTGCCCCCTTTTTCTTCCAGGTCCAGTCCTCTCTTCCCCTCCCAGCGACACATAACCCTATTACTACACCATATATCTCTCCCCTTTTTATCCTCTCTCTCTGGGACCTGATGGAGTTAGAGTTCACAGCCCTCTCATCTTCTCCCCCACTGGGAGTATGGATCAGAATTGTTTGGGAGGTGTGGAAGGTGGGAGTTCTGGCAAAACCGTAATGGATATGAGTAAATATTTAGCTATGTGATCAGTCCCTAGACATACATTTAATACCTATTACATGTCTAGCAAGGCAGAATTACGTAAAAAAAAAAAAAAACATACACATGGCTTATCAGTGACAAAGAGTGCTCAGTGGAACACAGGACTTGAACGCCTGAGGTTCCAGATTCAATTCCTGACATTAAATAAGTCACAGCTGACTGAAGAATAGCCCTGCTGTCTTCTTCTAGCTCACTTCCTCACAAAAATAAAATGCAATTTAGAAAAAAAAAAGGATGATATTGTATCCTTTGGGAAAAAAACAAATGGAGGTAGAGATAATAATGCTTAGTGAAATAGGTAAAGAGATAAAAGGAACTACCAGATGGTTTCACTCAAATGTGGCAGCTAGAGAACTTAAATACTTGAACTTGGGAGGGGAAAAAAGAAGCTATTTTTTTAAACCATGTAAGAACTTTCATGGTTATCTGTTATCTTTGGGAGGTGAGAGGGTGGGGACACAGACCTTGGTGCTAAGTGCAGTGTGGGATTACCCTGTAATCTTACAATCTTCTAATCCACGATTCCTCATAAATAAAAAGTGACTAGTAAAATATAAAGTGGGGCTGGGCAGTAGCACAGCAGGTTAAGTGCACATAGCTCGAACACAAGGACCCTCTCAAGGATCTCGGTTTGAGGCCCCGGCTCCCCACCTGCAGGGGCGTCGCTTCACGAGCGGTGAAGCAGGTCTGCAGGTGTCTTTCTCTCCCCCTCTCTGTCTTCTTGTCCTCTCTCAATTTCTCTCTGTTCTATCCAACAACAATAACAACAACTATAAACCAGGGCAACAAAAGGGAAGAAATAGCCTTCAGGAGCAGTGGATTCATATTGCAGGCACTGAGTCCCAGCGATAACCCTGGAGGCAAAAAAAAGTCAAATAAAATAAAATAAAATAAAATAAAATAAAATAAAATAAAATAAAATAAAGTCAGGGACATGGCATAATCGACAAAGCACTTGAACTCTTAAGCACAAGGTCCTAAGTTCAGTCCCCAGCATTACAAGTGCCAGAGTGATGCTTCAGTTCTCTCCCTCTTTGCCTCTCATAAGTCAATCGATGTTCAGAATAAAATAAAACATAATCAGGAAGTGGCTCAGTGGTGGAGAAACTCTGGGTCCTTAGAACAAAAAAACAGTAAGAATAATAAAGTGATGTGATCAAGCCCAGGTTCTACAGTGCCTTAGATAACCAAACCCCGTCAAGTGTGTTTTTTCTTAATGTCCTCGGACATTTGCTGAGCTTCTGCTATTTAGGGGATGTGTCCTGATTTGCTTTGTTCTATCATACTAAATTGTCTCTAACTTTGCTGGAATATTTCAATCTGGAAGAAGGCAATAATTGTTTAGCCTTTCAAAATGTTCCCGGACAATGACCTGTGTTAGGAAGACAAGTCTTGCTGAAATAGAAATCTGAAGTGTTCTAGGATATCGCTTTCTTGACATTTGTAAAAAGATAACTTGACTAATGCTAAATCAGTCATTTTACTGTTATGAGTGATGGAGGTATGATTCTGCCACTTGGCTTGAAAACAAAGCAGCTCTCCTTCCTGGACGGGATTCAAAGGCTCATCGCTTTAAGAAACTCATTGGTTATTTTATCAAAACCCCTTTGGAGTCAATGTATACAAAACACTGGAATACTTTCACATGTCATGCAAAAAGTTAGACAAAAAATGTAATGAATATATTTTACTATCCCAGTAAAAGAAATAAAGTGATAAATCTGTTATTATCCAAATTGAAAAAAATACAAAGTGATAAAAAAAGCATGTGACTCTTGGAGATTTTTATTTAAATCAACTGTACACTAAGCAAGTTGCCACGGCTTCAATATGGAAGAAAAAGAATGCCACCAAGTCAGATAATTCACCAGTCACTCATCACGCACGCACGCACGCACACGCCAGAGGTTACCTGCTTTTCCGTCATGGCCTTTTCATACTCTGCCTGCACCACATCCAGCTGTGTTTGCTTGTCGTCCAGCTCAGCCTGGGCCTTCTGCAGGTCCTGCATGGCCAAGACGTGGCGATTCTCCTGCACCACCAAGTTGGCCTGCACAGGACACAGGGGGAGCGGAAAGGCAGCAAACCAGCCCCACAGCAGTGCAGACGCTCAGCACCCAGCCGGACAACTCATTAGGACACCTAACCTCTGTCCCTCTCCTCAGGCCTTTCCAAATCTCATTCAATTGAGGCCAAGTCTTCCTGTGAACTTGACATCTCTACAAGCAGGAAGTCCCAGTCCACTAAGGAATTACTTGTTACATGTTACAATGCGCAAGGACCCAGGTTCGAGCCCTCAGACCCCACCTGCAGAGTGAAAGCTTTGCAAGTGGTGAAGCAGGGCTGCAGGTATCTCTCTGTCTCTCTCTTTATCTATCTGCCCCTCCTCTCTCTATTTCTGGCTGTCTCTATCCAATACATTAATAAAGATAATTAAAAAATTATCACAATCCAAGGTTTTAAACATTTCCTAGGGCTTACCCCATAAAGCATAATTTGAAAAATCATAAGTTCTTAAAAACTAGACAAGGAGTATGGTATCCTTCAAAAATCTTCAGTGTCTTATTTAAGATTTTAAATAACTACCACCTTGAGAGAGAAAGAGAGAGAGAGAGAGTGTTGGATAAGATAACATCTGTAAAAGCCCAAGTCTACTATCTTACATGTAATGAGAGTTCAATAAATAATGGATACTGTTATTTTCACATGTTTAATATTTTAAAACCTTACTGTTCTATATGTCCTATATATGTGTGGACTAATAGTCTCTGATTTTCAGGGGGTGTCAAGGAGTTTCATTATAACGAACCTGACTAGAATCTGAATTGCTATTTTATCATGAATATTTGATAAGGTGCATTCACTCCGAGAAGTCATCTGCCCATCTCCATCAATCATACAGTAAAGAACAGTCTCTGAAGAAGCCTTCTGAAGAAACTCCAGTTAGAGCTTGGGAAATGCCCTGAGTCTCTCCTCGCTTAAAAGGCAGTCCACACCAAAGAAGAAAGAAGCTTTTGCAGGTACAGCCCTCCAGAAATCCGGGAAGTTAGAGAACTCCATCTGCATTGCTTAAAATAACAAGCAAAGTTGCCCAGTGATGGCTTGTACACTGTCCGTCTCCTGCTTCACCCTATGCAGAGACTATGTGGGATTTATGGAACTGTATGTATTTCTTTGGCAGATATTACAAGAGACCTGGCAATCTGGCTGTTCCCAGCAGCTGGGTGCTCATAATAATACAGGAGAGCACTCTTGGGCAAGGTTTCCTAGAAAGAGCTGCACAGATTTCAGGAGCAAGTAATGGCTTCTCCCTTCTAAGGATGCCCCCTTCATTTCCTTCTCTAGATCTGTGGGACACCAGCTGAGAGGAACAGCTAACAGTGGAAGGGGTTTTGTAGCTGTCATGTCAGCTTTGTTCAGTATGTCCCAGATGTTGCTCTATGCTGGGTTCTTTCTGTTTACAGTTGTTACAATAAAGTTCTGCTTTACATCTTAATGCTTTTCAGCCACCAAGTTGCAGATGCTACCATGACGCCACCCTGACTTCCCCAGGCAGAGGACCTTACCAATGTATTCTGGAGCCCCACCTCTCCAGAGTCCTGCCCCACAAAGGAAAGAGAGAGACATGGCCACGTTCAGCGGAGAAGCAATTACAGAAGCCAGATCTTCCACCTTCTGCATTCCACAATGACCCTGGGTCCATACTCCCAGAGGGATAAAGAATAGGAAAGCTGTCAAGGAAGGGGATGGGATACGGAGCTCTGATGGTGGGAACTGTGTGGAATTGTACCCCTCTTATCCTATGGTCTTGTCAATATTTCCATTTTATAAATAAATTTAAAAAAAAAAAAACTAACGGGAGTTGGGCGGTAGCGCAACGGGTTAAGCACACGTGCTGCAAAGCGCAAGGACCGGCATAAGGATCCCGGTTCGAGTCCCTGGCTCCCCACCTGCAGGGGGGGTCGCTTCACAAACGGTGAAGCAGGTCTGCAGGTGTCTTTCTCTCCCCCTCTGTCTTCCCTTCCTCTCTCCATTTCTCTCTGTCCTATCCAACAACAACGACATCAATAACAACAACAATAATAACTACAACAACAATGAAAAACAAGGGCAACAAAAGGGAAAATAAATAAATATTAAAAAAAAGAAAAAAAACTAACTGCCACGAATTCAGCTGCACTGAGCATCAAGACACTACAGGAACCTAAATCGCTGGGGGGAAGTAGATATGTTAGTGATGCCTTGTATTTTCCGCTTTATACGGTGGTTATAACTCAGTTATATTAGAATGCCAATTTTGAGCCATGCCAGCTTCTCCAAAGGCCCCAAAATCTTTAATGGCTGGCAGCAGAACATCAATTATTTGCTCAAACATATCCTGAGCCAAATTAGTCCGGTATTTCCAGCTTCCCCATGACCCCAAGGGCGTCAGCGATGAAACAGATGATGCTGGCACGGCAGCCAGCCGAGAACAGAATGGGCAAATCTAGCTTTACAGCCCTTCCACTTTTGATTGTTTTTATGATGATTACCAAAATCCTTGGGTTATTTATAAAAGTAGGTTGACTTAAGTTGGTTGAGAGTTCACTCATATAAAAGCAACATAGCCATCCAAGCCATAACAGATGATTCTTTAGAGGTTACTATTTCATTTTTAAATATATACTTGAGCTTTCAGTTATAGAAGACTGGGTGTCATTCACTGCTAACATGTATAAAGGAAGCTAAAACGTACCCAAAGAGAGACAAAGTCTGTTCTGTAAATTATAGGAAACAACAGATGACATTTGGTTTCTTTTCCTGCAAGACAAAGGAACTAAGACGAACCACAAACATGGATGTGTGTTGAACACTGACTTACTTTAGAATTCCCTAGAATCCTCAAGAGATGTGGAAAACTATCAGGGAATCATGTGCTTTAGTTTTCGAGGTGTCTTTATTCAAGTTGACATTGCGGAAGAAAAAAAGCCAGCAATTCTCTCCTTGTTGAGTCTGTAATCAGAAGCTCATGCAGTTCTGACTGGGGGAGGATTACTGATAAAAGAAACACCCTGTTTCCAATCTTTCTCTTGCTTGCTCTCCCCATGGGTTTGAGTGGAATAGCCCACGCAGTATGGAAAGACAAGACCAATGACCTACAGTCCCCTTGTGTGAGCCTACCCTGCACTTCCACCTGGGATACTTACCTTCAGAGGCAGCACCTCTTTGTTTATAGAAAAGAAGGAAGCCATGGCTTTGGTCCAAGAACAAAGTCCAGCTACGTTCCCACACACACGCTTAGCAGTTTCAATGTTGTAGTCTGACATTTCAAAGTAAGGATTCAAAAGCTCAATCACTTCTTCATTGATTGTGTCTTTGGGAAATTGCTGTGAAAGAAAAATCAAGTCCAAATACTTCTGTACATCGAACTCATACTGTGCATGAACGCACATGCTCAGAGTGTCATGGAAACGGTGCATCGCAATGTACCGAGACCCAAGGACCCTAATCCGAGCCCCACTTGCATCCCACCTGCAGCCGGGATGCCACACCAGGGTTGAAGCAAGTCTACAGGTCTCTCTCCCTCTCCCTCTCCCTCTCCCTCTGTCTCTCTCTCTCTTTCTCTCTCTCTCTCCCCTCTCCTTCTCTCCCTCTCCCCTCTCAATTTCTCTCTGTCCAATCAAATAAAATAGAAAGGAAAAAAATGGCCATCAGAGGATTCTTTTTTAAAAATTTTTTTATATTTATTTATTTTCCCTTTTGTTGCCCTTGTTTTTTTTATTGTTGTTGTTGCTGCTGTCGTTGTTGTTAGATATGACAGAGAGAAATGGAGAGAGGAAAGGAAGACAGAGACAGGGAGAGAAAGACAGACACCTGCAGACCTGTTTCACCAACTGCCTGTGAAGTGACTCCCCTGCAGGTCGGGGACTTGAACTGGGATCCTTATGCCAGTCCTTGTGCTTTGCACCACATGCGCTTAACCCACAGTGCTACCTCCCAACTCCCCCGTCAGTGGATTCTTAGTGCAGGCACTGAGGCCCAGCAATAACTCTAGTGGCAATAAAAAAAACTTTTATTTAAAATAATTTTTTAAAGTTCTGAAGATGAAAGGAGTGTAAAGAGAGACAATCAAGAACTCAAAGCACAGGTAGCCCTAAATCAATTCACTGGAGTCCAGCTTAAAAAGTAAAATACTGATCCTGTTATCAACACTTCCAAGGCAAACCCATTTCCATATCGTCAACCTTGAATAGGTGAGTTCCAAATCCGTAAAATCAATACTGAAAAATAAACACGCAGAGACACTCAGCCTAAGGACGTAGATATGTAGCAGCAATCAAACACTTAATATGCTCAAGTGGGGGTTCTATTAAATTCACCTGAGATGTAAAGATAATAACATGAACATTAGGCCCTGAGGGTAATGTATTAATTTTTAATCATAAAACTATCAAGAATATGAAAGAATGTTGCCTTCTGGCAGGATAAATTTTAAAAATAGTAACAGAAATGGATTAAGAATGCATCAAAAGAGAAGACTAGTCAAACACTAAAACTGAACCTCGTAAAAGCCTATTTGATCATCTAAAAGAAGATAATTAAATGTTTCCCCAGTAGCAAGAAATGTAGCAACTAAATAATTCAGTGAAACGATCCTTCACTGAATGCACACACTGTAGGTAGAACACAGGCATCTAGAACTGTCTCAATGCAAGTTTCTTTAGTGAAAGATATATATCTATATATATATATATATATATATGTCTATATATATATTTATGTCTGTCAAATCATACACCTTAAATAAATGCAATTTAAGAGTCTATTATATGCCTGATAAAGATGGAAAAAATTAATAGGCAAAATATGTAGATAGAAACTTAAGACTATTGAAGGACTTGTAACGATTTTGAGTTCCTCTAAATTCCGCATTACTGTAATCTCGCAGAAAATATATTTTAATTTGGACCTCGGTCACCATTCACTATCATCCCCACTCCGCACTTTGCCACGTCTTTCTTACTCTGCCACAGCAACCCCCTCTATGGTTTTCGCTTCATTCTTTCTCATGCTCTTTACTCGGCTCTAAGAGGCAGAAAGGTCCCCCTTCACGATGTCTGTGTGTCAGATGAACTAGCAGCTATCCACAGGTAGGAGACAGAAAACAAATAAGCAAGGTCCTCCAGGGAGGTGCTGGATGCCCAATACAAACATCTCCAGATGCATTTTATTATTATTATTATTATTATTATTATTATTATTATTATTATTATTTTGCCACCAAGGTTATCGCTGGAGCTCCGTGCTGGCACTATGAATCTGCCACTCTGAGTGGCCATTTTTTCCTCTTTTTCTTCTTTCTATTTTATTTGACAGGGCAGAGAGAAATTGAGAGGGGAAAGGGGGAGAGAGAGGGAGAGAGAAAAATAGACACCTGCAGACCTGCTGTTTCGCTGCTTGTGAAGTGTGCCACCCTGTAGGTGAGAAGTGGGGGCTCGAACCTGAGTCTTCAGCCTGCCATCTTCTCCGGTTGCTAACACCTGGATAAACCTGCTTTCCCTCACCTCCCCTTGCCTCTCAGGTGTTGGCTATCAAGCAACCCAGAGCTCAACGTCTAGTAACAGAACTACCCACCTGCAGGTTCTGTAAAAAGTTCCCCGCGGTCATCAGTTTTAAAGACTCCTGCCATGAGGGGATGGTGCAGCTTTTCTCCAGGTCAACTTTCACAGTGTTGACTTTCCTCTGAAACAGCAGGAGCACACAGTCCATTATCCTCATGATGAGATGAGGGGGCCGGCCCAATGTGCGGACAGTCGCGATATCTGAGGGCTTGATGGTCTAGGGGAGAAGAAGGGGATTAGCATCCAGTCTCAGAAGATAATGTGCAGGTGAAAAAAACATGGAAGCTGCCCAGGTGTCCAACAACAGATGAAGAAGGCTGAGGAAGTTGTCATCCATGCACACAATGGAATACTACTAGGCTGTTAAGAAGGATGGGGTCACCTTCTTTACCTCATCTTGGGTAGAGTTTGAAGGAGTCCTATGGAGGGAAATGAGCCAGAAAGCAAAGAATTATATGGGATGATCCCTCTCATGGACACTAGTTGAGAAATGAGAGCAGATGGGGTGGGGGCTGGGTGGTAGCTCAGCGGGTTACACACACATGGCGAAGCGCAAGGACCAGTATCAGGATCCTAGTTCGAGCCCCCGGCTCCCCAACTGCAGGGGAGTCGCTTCACAGGTGGTGAAGCAGGTCTGCAGGTGTCTATCTTTCTCTCTCCCTGTCTTCCCCTCCTCTCTCCATTCCTCCCTGTCCTATCCAACAACAACAACAACAAGAATAAAAACAACAATAATTACAACAATAAAAAAACAAGGGCAACAAAAGGGAATAAATAAATAAATATTAAAAAAAGAAAAATGCTGTAGCCGTCAGTGAGGACATTAAGGCCAGGATAAAGTCATATAATATCTGAGTGGAACATGCTTATTTTACTTCAGTTTCAAAAGAAGTTTTCTTTTACTTAATTATTTGTTTATTTATTAATTTATTTGAGTCAGAGAGAAACAGAGAGGGGAGGGGAAACAGAGAGAGACAGAAACAGAGAGATACCTGCAGCCCTGCTTCACCACTCATGAAACCTCCCCCTGCAGGTGGGGAGCTGGGGGTTCGAACCGGGATCCTTCCGCCGGTCCCTGAGCTTTGCACCACCTGCGCTTAACCCGCTGTGCTACCGCCCAACCCCCGCTGATGTGACTTTGTTACAGCATCACATACTTGTCTGGTGATAAGGCAGGAGATTGGACGACTACTCTCTGGCACTGCTGAGTGAAGAAAGTGAGGTGGGAAGCAGCACTAGCCGTATCTATGAAAAGCCAATAGCTCCGCCAAGTAGAAAACGCTCTTTGACATGAGGAAGGTGCGTTAATCTGATGCAGTTGGGTCTTTCCTCCTCGTTCTTCATGATTTCCACTCCAGTCCTCTCCCCAGTCCCCGAGAGCGGACATCTGCCACATCCCAAAGATTCACCTGCAAAGCCGCCTCTGCTTCCTCCAATGCTGGTTTGGCGGCTTCCAGCTTTTCCTCGGCCACGGCTTTATCTTTAGAGATGCTGTCCACTATGGTCTGGGCTTTGTCCTTCACCTTCTGCACCTCAGCTTTGACCTTTTCAGCAGCCTGGGCTTTCATTGTCACTTCTTTTAAGACCTAATTCAGGAGAAGACAAAAAAAAAAAAAAGCCTCATTGAATATTTGCAAAGATGCATCTGAAAATGTCCCCTTTCTGATGTGCTGGTTTCGTTCCCTTGACAACTGTCACATATTCAGAGCGCTTCAGCCTGGTGGCAGCAAATAACGCAGGGGCTGTGAGTCAGAGAGCAAGGACTGTTCCTCATTCGAGCTGAGGAACTGGGAACTCGAGTCCCACGGGACGTGACACCAGGGCCGGTGTCCACCCACCGTGTCGGCTTTGTCATTGGCCACTTGCAACTCCTTCTCCTTCACTTCCAGCTCTCGGCTCAGAGCGGCAACAGACTCCGATGCTTCTTTGAGCTTTTCCAATCCGGTCTTCATTCTGGGATGGAAGATGCCAGGGCGTGATGTTACAGTTCATGGTACTTGGTCACAATTCCCACATCCTAGCACACTTATATTGGTGTCACGGTCCTATGTGTTGTTGCTTTTTGCTTGTTTGTTTTTATTATTTATTTAAAAAAGGAGACATTAACAAAACCATAGGATAAGAGGGATACAACTCCACATAATTCTCACCACCAGAACTCCATATCCCATCCCCTCCCCTGATAGCTTTCCTATTCTCTAACCCTCTGGGAGTATGGACCCAGGGTCATTGTGGGATGCAGAAGGTCTGGCTTCTGTAATTGCTTCCCCGATGAACATGAGTGTTGACAAGTCGATCCATACTCCCAGCCTGTCTCTCTCTTTCCCTAGTGGGGCAGGGCTCTGGGGAAGTGGAGCTCCAAGGTACATTGGTGGGGTTGTCTGTCCAGGAAAGTCTGGCCAGCATCTTGCTAGCATCTGGAACCTGGTGGCTGAAAAGAGAGGTAACATACAAAACCAAACAAATTGTTGAACAATCATGGACCTAAAGGCTGGAATAGTGCAGATGAAGTGTTGGGGGGTACTCACTGCAGACTATTGTGTACTTTTGCTTTCAGGTATATATTTTGCCCTAGTTTATGGATATATGTGAACATATCCTATGTGTTGTTTTAAAGGTTCATTTATGACAGAGAGAAAGTGAGAGGAGGAGGAGGAGGAGTAGAAGCAGGAGGAGGAGGTGAAGGATGAGGAGAAGGAGGAAGACGAGATCAGAATATTTCTCTGGCCTATGCTATGCCTAGGGTTGAACTTGGACCCATGTCTGTAATTCTTGCACTCAACTACTAAGCTATCTCTGCAGCCTTCCCTGCTATATTTAAAGAATAAAGATTCCAACTTCTTAAGTCCTCGTTTAACATCACCCATGAGCTAGTTCTCTTAGAAACATCTAGGACATTACATATAACAAATTCAGCTTCACAACAGGTTCTTTGACATAAATAAGAGCCAAGTTTCTACACCATTTTCTGGGTCACAAAAGCATCACCAGGGTTGGAACCATAGCACAATGGCTATGCAAAAACCTTTCATGGGGTCCCTTCACAAATGGTGGAGCAGGTGTGCAGGTGTCTGTCTGTCTGTCTTTCCCTCCCCCTGTCTTCCTCTCCTCTCTTGATTTGTCTCTGTCCTATTCAACAACAACAACAATAGCAATAACAATAACAACAAAATGGGAAAAATGGCCTCCAGGAGTGATGGATTCTTAGGGCAGGCACCAAGCCCCTGTAATAACCCTGGAGGCAAGAGAAAAAGAAAGAAAGAAAGAGAGAGAGAGAGAGAGAGAGAGAGGAAGGAAGGAAGGAAGGAAGGGAGAAAGAAAGAGAGAGAGAGAAAGAGAAAGAAAGAGAGAAAGGAAGGAAGAGAGAAAGGAAGACAGAAAGAAAGAAAGAGAGAGAGAGAGAGAGAAAGAAAGAAAGAAAGAAAGAAAGAAAGAAAGGGCAAAGAAATATGCAGATGGGGCCAGATGGTGGCACACTCTGTTGAGCTCAGATGCTATAATGCTCAAGGATCAGGGTTCAAGCCCTCAAACCCTACCTGGAGGGGGGGAAACTTTACTAGTTTTTCCCAAAATGGAGACCTCAAATCTCATCTGCTATATTCTTGCCTTTAGGTTCCTGATTATTAAACAATTTGTTCTGCTTTAGATCTTAATCCTTTTGCAGCCAAGTTGAAGATGCTACCATGACGCCAACCTGACTTCCCTGGGCAGACGACCTACCTCACCAGAAGTCTTGGAACCTTACCTCTCCAGAGCAGACATTTTTGTCAAGTCTTCTCAGATTTGCTATATACAGACATAGCAGGTTCCCCTATAAACTTTATTTCATTAAAAGTTGATAGATGGGGGTCGGGCGGTGGCGCAGTGGGTTAAGCGCATGTGGTGCAAAGCGCAGGGACCGGCGTAAGGATCCCGGTTCGAGCCCCCGGCTCCCCACCTGCAGGGGAGTCGCTTCACAGGCGGTGAAGCAGGTCTGCAGGTGTCTATCTTTCTCTCCCCTTCTCTGTCTTCCCCTCCTCTCTCCATTTCTCTCTGTCCTATCCAACAACGAATTGCGTCAACAAGGGCAATAATAATAACCACAACGAAGCTACAACAAGGGCAACAAAAGGGGGGAAAAATGGCCTCCAGGAACGGTGGATTCATGGTGCAGGCACCGAGCCCAGCAATGACCCTGGAGGAGGAAAAAAGAAAAAAGAAAAAAAAAAAGTTGATAGATGGCACATGATTCTTTTTTTTTTCTGAGGGGGAGTGAGGGGGTCATATCTATTTGCAATTTTTAATAATTGTCATGTGTTCAATACCTTCAGTATATTTACATACATATCTATGCTGTTATTTTCTTTTTATTTTATTTTATTATTATTACTATTTCCCTCCATGGTTATTGCTGGATACAGTGCCTACACCACAAATCCACTGCTCCCAGAGGCTAATTTTTTCCTTTTGTTGCCCCCTTTTTTTTTTAATCATTGTTGTGGTTATTATTATTATTATTGATGTCATTGTTGTTGGATAGGACAGAGAGAAACATAGAGAGGAGGGGAAGACAGAGAGGGGAAGAAAAAGACAGACACCTGCAGACCCGCTTCACCGCCTGTGAAGCGACTCCCCTGCAGGTGGGGAGCTGGGGCTCAAACCGGGTCCTTACTCTGGTCCTTGCGCTTTGTGCCATGTGCGCTTAACCCGCTGCACCAGCACCTGACCCACCCATGCTGTTATTTTCTAAGATACATGAAAAATGGGTTGGGGATCATTTTAACTTTCTTGCAGATTCCTTAGAGTCAAGTCACCCCATGGCTTCCTTCACATGCTGGCTGCACTGCAGACACTCCATCTGCTTCTAAGTCCTGTTCTTATAACAGAAAATGCTGCCTTCAAATTGGTCCTCTACCTGCTGGGAAGACCGAGGCCTCCAAGGGAAGATTCTTTTTATCCACCCACTCTACCCCCTGCCCATGTCATCTGAGTTGTAAAAAATCAAGCATGTCTTCTGGTCATTGCAAAATGTACAAGAGAAGCAAAGGTGCCCTCAAATGACATCTGCATCAAAGGGGCGGGGGAATTGGATTTAAATTTCACCTTTACCTGTTGGCCAGAGTTTGCACTTCCATGTGCTTTTCTCCATAAATGAACTTATAGCCCTGGATAAAAGAGAGATATGATTTGGGGGTCACGTGGGTAGAACGTCGGAACCGCTGAAAATAATCGACACACTTCTCCGCGACGCCATCTTGGAAGGAGCCCATGCACTGGACCACTTCCTTCTTGGTTTCCAAACTGCAGTCAATTTCATAGGATGAGAGGAAGTGTTCAGACACTAGAGAAAATAAAGACCAGAACAAGAGAAATATGGTTGTGAAATACCATTTACTATTCAGCCATTAAAAAAAAAAAAAAAAAAAAAGATGAGGTCTTGCTTTTTGCTGCATCACAGATGAAACTGGAAGGGCCAGTGCACCATGAAATGAGTCAGAAGAAGAAAGACAAATACCAGAGGATCTCACTCTTGCATGGAGTCAGGTGGTACTGCTCCTGATTGAGCACACACATCACTGTATGCAAAGACCTGAGTTCAAGTCCTTGGTCCCCACCTGCAAGGAGGAAGCTGCATGAATGATGAAGCTGGGTTGCAGGTATCTCTTTTTCTGTCTCTTTCTCTGTCTTCCCCTCCTCTCTCAGTTTCTTTCTGTCCCATCAAAATAAGAGGGAAATAAATGGCCACTAGGAGCAGTGGATTCATTGTGCGGACAATAACCCTGGTGATATTCTTCCAAGGAGAGGAAGAATCAGATAACACATGCCCTCAGTCTCTCGGAATGTGCAAGGTTTATGCACAGTTCAGTAGAAATTATCACAAACTTTTTCATGTTTCTTAGAAATATTGCCCAATGGATTTTTTTTTTTTTTTGCCTTCAGTTTTATTGCTGGGGCTTGGTGCCTACACTGCTCCTGAGGGTCATTTTTCCCATTGTTTTATTAGATAGGACAGAGAGAAATTGAGAGGGGAGGGGAAGACAGAGAGGGGGAAAGACAGACACCTGCAGATCTGCTTTACTGCTTGTGAAGTGACCCTCCGACAGGTGGGGAGCCGGGGGCTTAAACTGGGATCCTTGTACGGGTCCTTGCACTTTGTACTAAGTGCGCTCAACCCACTGCACTACTGCCTGGCCCATAAATTTTTTTTTTAAGGAAATATATTTTTTGAAAGGAAAAAAAAAACTAGGATCATTGGAA
Source organism: Erinaceus europaeus (assembly GCF_950295315.1). NCBI lineage: Eukaryota > Metazoa > Chordata > Mammalia > Eulipotyphla > Erinaceidae > Erinaceus > Erinaceus europaeus. The sequence goes on along the minus strand of NC_080166.1, from coordinate 16,627,845 downwards.
ATGAATCCCAGCAGCTAAGTCTGGCTCTAGCTCTGAAAATTCAAGGCTAGAGGACTCATCCTCTGGACCACACTTTAGAAAACGCCTATTAAACAAAACAAAAAATTGCACACTAGCTTGCAAAAATTCTCCAGTGTTGACCAAAGTGACTTTTGGCTTCATCCAGCTCAGAGACAGCAAAAAAGCACAGACTAAAATAAATAAGCAAACATGTTCATACACACACACACACACACACACACACACACACACACACACACACCCAGTCACCAGAATCTGACACAAAAAATCTCCACCACACTGACCAGCAACCAGGGCGTCCTTTGGCCATCTGCTGAACCAGTCAATGGTGCACCCCGAAATGAGGGCAGGGAACTTCAAAGCTCGGTTTCGGAACTTCTCCCCCACCGGTGAGAAGCAGAGCACAGTGTGAAGGTTCTGTCGGACCCGACTCATGAAGTAGTCATGCAGGTTCTCGTTGGTAGGGGGGCGCCTGGGGTGTTCCTTTTTCATGACTGATACAAGGTCACTATTTATTTCATCCATCTCGTCGCGAGCAAAGAGGTTGGAGACCTTCAGAATCAAGGGCAGGCAGTCAAGTTCAGTCCAAGTGAAAACAGACCAAAAAAAACATAGTTTGATATAAACATCTTGACTGTTTGTGATTCATAAACTCACCTTGGGGAAATTAACCAAAAGTTACCAAGGTGTGAGACACCAATTTTTTTTTAAGTACACAAAGGATTCTGTATTTAGGCGTAATGCCATAGCTCTCTAAGGCGGAAAGATGGGCCATATCAAAAATAGAATCTCTATCTTCTCTTTCCTCTCTCTCTCTTTCATTTGTCACTTGAAGCATCCACTGAGGTTCTTTTTACAGTTTTTAATTTAATTTTTCATTTATTGTTTAACTTTTATTGGGAAGTGAACAGTTTACAACTCAGCTCTGGACACGTAGGTACAATCTCTCATCTCCCCAAGACAGCTGTCTGCAAGCCACTCTTCCACAAGCTAGGTCCTTCCCCCCACCATCATGCACTGGAGCCCTAAAGCCCTTCCATTCCACCCCACCCCACCTCACCTCATCCCATCCCATCCCTCTCGCTCTTTCCCTAAGGAAGATTTATTTATTAGCCATAGAGAAAAAGAGAGTCAGGTTATCACCCTGATAAGCGCAATTCCTGGGACTAAACTCAGAACCTCATGTATTGAATGCAGTGCTTGACCCACTGCACCATCTCCCGGGCTTCTCGTGAGGTTTGAAATGCAGATTTTGATGAAGAGATGTAGCTTTCAAGTCTATATACTCAAAGGAGTGCTACTCAGCTATTAAAAATGGTGAGTTCACTTTCTTCACCTCATCTTGGATGAAGCTTGAAGGAATCATGTGAAGTGAGATACAGAAAGAGAAGTTCAGTCCATATGGGATGATCTTACTCACGGAAAGAAGTGGAGAAGTCAAAACAGAAGGGGGAACTCAAAGCAGAACTTGGACTGGGTTTGGTGTATTGCACCAAAATAAAAGACTGGGGGCGGGGAGGGGGGGCTCAGATCCTTGAACATGATTGTGGAGGAGGACCTCGGTAAGGGGACTAGAGTGTCATGTGGAAAACTAAGAAATATCACACATGTACAAACTCCTGTATTTTACCTTAATCCCTTCAATACAGAAAAAAAACTTCAGTTTTCCAAACAGCAATTTAAAAAGTCAAGTTTTTCAGCCTTATGACCTAACTCCCAATGATAACACTAAGCTGAAGCTCTAATGAGAGAAAACTCAAAGAGCTTTAAAGTTTGGCAGGAAGCTGAAAGAAAACCCGTGAAGATCAAGTGGGCCCCTACCTCACCCGATGATAAAACATTGTTCATATATTCCAGAAATGACTCCTCCTTAATCTCATTGTCTGTGAAAACAAAAGTGATTCCTTTGCCCTGCTGGCCAGCTGTTCTATACAGAATCTTGAGATCCTCGATCAGATTTGATGTGTTGTATGACCTAAAGAAATAATAATAATAATAAAAAACACTAGTATAGCCACAGACCCTTTGGAATATAACAAAAATATGCCTACTAGCTATCTACAAAATGGAGGACCCCCCCAACACTTCATCTGCACTATTCCAGCCTTTAGGTCCATGACTGGTCAACAATTTGTTTGGCTTTGTATGTTAACTCTCTTTTCAGCCACAAGGTTCCAGATGCTACCATGATGCCAACCAGACTTCCTTGGACAGACAACCCCACCAATGTGCCTTGGAGCGCCACTTCCCCAGAGCCCTTCCCCACTGGGGAAAGAGAGAGGCAGGCTGGGAGTATGGATCGACCTGTCAATGCCCATGTTCAGTGGGAAAGCAATTACAGAAGCCAGACCTTCCACCTTCTGCATCCCACAATGACCTTGGGTCCATACTCCCAGAGGGATAAGAATAGGAAAACTATCAGGGGAGGGGATGGGATGCGGAGTTCTGATGGTGGGAACTGTGCAAAGTTGTACCCCTCTTATCCTATGGGTTTGTCAATGTTTCCTTTTTATAAATAAAAAATTTTAAAAAAAGAAAGAATGTCACTGTCATTAGCTCACAGCTTTTATTGGAATCAAAAGAGCCTTCTAATATGCGTTATGTATTCAGCTCACCACAATGTGTTATGTTGTTCTAGTCAACCCATATTCTATTATACGAACAAGTGACTTTTCATGTTCATTACATTTACTTACAAGGATGCTGTTGACTTTAAATTTCCACATTTCGTGACACATTACAATTCTTTCATACACACATACAACACAGTGAAAACAAAACCTGCAGCAAAAGTATAAATTCTTTCATAATTAAATGTCATCTGCATGCATATATTTCACTTTTAGGACATCTCTTGGCATTTTAACAGATAAACTGTACTATTGACTAAGGACCCATCTACAATTGCTATTCTGGAAGATATCTAATAAATTAAATTAAACTAAATGAATTCAAGCCTTCGTTCTATAATGTGTGTGGGGGGTGGCATGTTATTAATGGTGCCCGTTTAATCCCCTAACTCAATTGTTTTTATTGACTTTTTCAATCTCGCAAGAAAGGGCTGGATGGAAGTCTGTGCTCTGTAACAGCACAGTTAGAAATCTGATAGAATATCTTACTTCAAATTTTCTTTCACTGTCAAAAGACATTCAGTGGTAGACATCAGCTTGCAGTCACGCAATGTTTGCAAGATCCCAAAAGAGGTGCAACTACCACCAAAAATTAAAATATACCAAGTCCAACGATTCAGAGTTCCAGTAGCATTATCTGGCTTCTGCACCACTGAGTAAACTCGGGTTTCAGAGTACAGTGCAAACTCTCATCTAAGCTTCAGTCATAAACCCTGATAATCTACAAAGTTCTTCTGAAAACGAAATTAACTTGTGCGTGTTAAATTACTTAGAGATTTTGTACAAATCTCAGAGTTGAACCCCTTTTTTTAATATTTATTTTATTTATTTATTCCCTTTTGTTGCCCTTGTTGTTTTATTGTTGTTGTTGTTGGATAGGACAGAGAGAAATGGAGAGAGGAGGGGAAGACAGAGAGGAGGAGAGAAAGACAGACACCTGCAGACCTGCTTCACCGCCTGTGAAGTGACTCCCCTGCAGGTGGGGAGCTGGGGTTCGAACCGGGATCCTTATGCCGGTCCTTGTGCTTTGCGCCACCTGCGCTTAACCCGCTGCGCTACAGCCCGACTCCCTCAACCCCTTTTCTGTACAGGGTATCTCCCATGTAATACTGCTTCTCTGTAAAAATTACTCACAAAGTAATTAGATTTAGTTCTCCTTGTCCCAGCCTTCAAAGAAGTTCAGGAAACTTTCAAAATTATAATTTAGGTATAACCTTAAAAAAGGTAGACTTAAATAAAAAGTGAGAGAAAAAAATAACCCCGCTCAATGTCTAAACATTTTCTCCAGGGCTGGGTGGTGGCTCACCTGGCTGAGTGCACATGCTATGGTGTGCAAGGACCAGGGTTCGAGCCCCCCACACACACTCCCCACTTGCAGGGGGGAATGCTCTGTGAATGGCGAAGAAGGGCTGCAGGTGTCTCTCTCTCTCTCCCTATCTCCCTCTACCCTCTCGATTTCTGGCTGTCTCTACCCAATAAATAAAGATAATAAAATATTTTTAAAACATTGTTTTCTCCTGGCTGTTATCCATGGACCTCCATCAACCAGACAGAGCAACCATGTTTTATTCTTTGGGATGAAGCCAAACCTTAATCAATGTCCGTAAGTCAGGCATCCTGCTACCGTAACTAGAAATTACCCTCTGTGAATTTTTCTGCCCAGTGAGGCCACCCCAGCTGGTCTCCCACTTTTCCCTTTGTCTTGGTTACTTGGTTAATCCTGAGATTCTACGGAACTTCTTCAAGATCATGTCCGCTTGTCCTCTTCATAATCACTTTCCTTTAATTCTCCTGCACTACATGCATGTGTTGGGGAAAGTCAAGTTTGATGAGCAGTTGTACTAGCTATCCAGCTGCCAAATGCAAAAGCTGTAACTCACTTGTAATCTCTTGATTCTGTCACCTTCGTTTTCACTGCTACCACTCATGACACCATCATAAAAATCAGATACGCCTTTCCCAGGGAGAGCTCACTGGTGATTTACGATTGCTCTAGAGTGGAGTCTAAATCCCTAATTCAACCTCCAAAGGACTCCGTTGCTCTTACTGTCCCACTTGCCTCTTTCCTCTGCACACCAGCCCTATTTCATTGCTTCCGGGACCTCAGATTTGATTTCACATGTGCTGCCACCCTCTCTTTCTTTTAGATGGTAGGACAGAGAGAAATGGAGAGGTGAGAGGGAGATGGGAGATAGAGTGAGAGACACATACAGTCTGGCTTCCCCACTCATGATGCTTCTCTCTCTCTCTCTCTCTCTCTCAGTCTGGTTTCCCCACTCATGATTCTTCTCTCTCTCTCTCTCTCTCTCTCTCTCTGTCTGGTTTCCCCACTCATGATGCTTCGCTCAGAAGGGGGAGATACAGAGGGACAGAGACAGAGACACCTGCAGCCCTGCTTCACCATGTGTGAAGCTTGCCCTGTGCAGGTGGGGACCAGGGGCTTGAACCGGGGTCCTTACACACTGTGATATGTGCGCTTTACGTGGTGTGCCACCGCCTGGCCCCTGCATTTCTTTTCTGTCACGTCTCATAACGATACATCATCACTCCAGATCCCATACACCGGTGCGTCAGCCCTCAGTGAACACCTCTCTCAGGTGTCTGCCCCACTGAACTGCTGTGTGCTCAGCAGTGACCCAGGCCAAGTCTGCCTGCCCTTTCTACTCACCACCCCCTACTCATCCTCATTGTCCGTGGATCTGACACACAGCTGGGGATCGGTAAACATCGGGAATATATGAATGACTAAAAATGCTTCCTTGTTTTTCAGTACCTCAATATTCTTGAAATCTAAACTAGCATTTTTGAAAGGACAAATTTCTCCTTTGACAAAGAAACTGAACGGTGCATGATATTACTATCGTGAACTACAGGAGAGAGGCAGGCAGCACCTCCCTGCAATGACGGGCCAAAATGTCTCCCCCCCAAAAAAGGATTTGTGTGAATTTTCCAAGGTCTGTGACAGAGGCTGAAGCTAAGCTAACATTCAAGAAGGAAAATTATCCTGATAATTTTGTCTGAGAAAAATGATCTCTTATCGAAATCCATTTTAGGTTAATTCAAGTGAAAGCTTGTTACCTTGTCAGGGTGATCTGGAAGGAAGAATAGCCAGCGATGAACGAAGCCAACCTCGTCAAGCTCTGCTTCCCTGATCCACCCACCCCCACCAGGAGGACGTTTCCTCGTGGAGTCCGGATCACACGTGAGATCTGGAGTATGAAACAGAAGAGACCTGGATCTTTCCACATAAAAAGAATCCACTTTCTTTTTTAAAATTTTATTATCTTTATTTATTTATTGGCTAGAGACAGCCAGAAATCAAGAGAGAAGGGGGTGGTAGAGATGGGAGAGAGACAGAGAGACACCTGCAGCCTGCTTCACCACTCACAAAGCTTTACCCCTGCAGGTGGGGACTGGGGGCTCGAATCCTGGTCCTTGTGCGTCGCAAAATGTGTGCTCAACCAGGTGAGCCACCACTCGGCCCCAAGAATTCACTTTCTGTACTGATTTAATGGACACTTTTTGGGAAGACACTGATATCTTGGAATTAGGATGGAGAATTCTGCTGAGTATAGGAATCAGAACATTTGTGAAATCGATGCGTTTAAGTGCAGTGAAAAGAGTCGGAGAGGTAGGTTGTATCTTTAGAAAAATCCAAAGTTCAGAAACATCAATACCCTACATTGATGATTGCTCTAAGCTTCCAAAAAGGGAAATAAGATTGATTTTAAAAAAAATACAGGTGCAATATTCCAGCCTTTAGGTTCATGATTAGTCAACAATTTGTTTGGCTTTATATGTTAACTCTTTTTCAGCCACCAGGTTCCAGATGCTACCATGATGCCAACATGACTTCCCTGGACAGACAATTCCAACAATGTGTCCTGGAGCTCTGATTCCCCAGAACCCCGCCCCCCTAGGGAAAGAGAGAGGCAGGCTGGGAATATGGATCAACCTGTCAATGCCCATGTTCAGCAGAGAAGCAATTACAGAAGCCAGACCTCCCTCATATGCACCCCATAATGATCCTGGGTCCATACTCCCAGAGGGATAAAGAGTAGGGAAGATATCAGGAGAGGGGAGGGGATATGGAACTCTGGTGGTGGGAATTATGCTACTCTTATCCTATGGTCTTGTCAGTGTTTCCATTTTATAAATAAATACATTAAAATAAAAAAAAATTCTAAAAAAAAATACAGGTGATTCCCTACTCTCTATAAAACCCACATTTCTTCCAGTCGTAGAACCTTTGGGGTGTGGCTCACTTTTCGGCAGGCTTCTCTTGACCCAAACCACTGGAGACAGCATCTGCTAATCTCGACCTAATCAGTGCAGCCAGTGCCAGACCTACATGTTTCACTTCGGAAGGTGTCCACAAAGGACAGGCCTGCGGTGTCAGCCCTTCAGCTCCAGGACTCTGGTGAGCGTGTTCCTAGATCATAGGACTCCTTAATTCCATTTCATGTAGTGCACCTCCTAACAAAGCCCCAACACCTAGATGTGAAGCAGGACCCAAGAGACAGAGCACATGCACATATGCATCCAGGAGTTAGAGGAAACAGATACCTTAAAGCTGCAGCGCACAACAGTTTGCAGTGGCTCGGTAAGTGCAGCAAACAAGTAGAAAGACTTAAACAAGACACCCTAAAGCCCGTAATCCAAGAGCTGCTACTTAGTCTTAGATAATCTCCTCACCTACTTCCTATTTCACTTCCCTCAATCACTCCAAGGACAACCTTATCAGACAAAGTAAGGACTACAAAATCTGGATAAGGGCAAGAGACTGGCAGACTTTATTGATGCCTCTTTGCTCACTACCAGGCCATCCCATCTCCCAGGGCCCTAGTCAGGGAATCCTGGGATTCACACACAGACATGATGGGCCTAGACCTCTAACAGATCCTTCTTGCCACTGTCACTGGTCATTTCCAACAGCAACAACATAATGGACTCCTTTGTGGGCCCCTACAGGACCTTGCCTTCAATGTGGATCAACAATGGTACGGACTACCATTCTCAGAAGGAAGGTTGGACTAAAATCCTCTAGCACTCAAGGAAGATGGGTCTGGCAATGGGTGCAGCCTAGAATGTTCCTAGCTATGACCACAGAATATGAGCTCAGACCTACAGGGATGCAGAGGTTACACAGGCTCTTGCCCTGGATATAGGCCCCAGATGAAATCAATGTGGTTTACAGTTAAAGGTATTTACATACTTTTCCCAGATTTGGGAGCTAGTCTCTTTCCTGATCCAGCTTTCTAGTCTTATTTCCAACTCTGACACCATCTCCCCAGATAATACTTTTGGCCCACCTGCATGTCAGCTACTGGACTCAGGCAAAAATTAGTAAAGTCATGGGTCCCTTGGAATAGACCTAAAATTGACCTACTTTTTCCAAAAAAAAAAAAAGAGAGAGACCTCAAATCTCACCTGCTATATTCATGCCTTTAGATTCCTGACTATTAAGCATTTTTTTCTGCTTTATATTTTAATGCTTTTCAGTCACCAAGTTGCAGATGCTACCATGATGCCAACCTGACTTCCCTAGGCAGAGGACCTCACCTGTGTACCCTGGAACCCCATCTCTCCAGAGCCCTGCCTATTAGGGAAAGAAAGAGGCAGGCTGGGAGTATGGATTGACCTGACCCATGTTCAGCAGAGAAGCAATTACAGAAGCCAGACTTTCCACCGTCTGCTCCCCATAATGATTCTGGGTCCATACTACCAGAGGGATAAAGAACAGGAAAGCTCCCAGTGGAAGGTATGGGATATGGAACTGTGGTGGTGGGAAATGTGTGGAATTGTACCCGTTTATCCTATAGTTTGGTTGATAATTTCTAATTTTTATTTTATAAATAAATTTAATTTAAAAATACAGGTGAAATGTGTGGGCAGTGCCACACCTAGTTAAGCACATATGTGACCATGTGCAAGGACCAGGGTTCAAATCCTGGTGGTCCCCACCTACAAAGGAGAAGTTTCATGAGAGGAGAAGGCTACAGGTGCCTCTCTCTCTCTCTCTCCATATATATATATAGGCTTCCAAGTGAAAAAAGAAAAGAAAAAATGGCCACCAGGAGTGGTAGGTTCATAGGGCATGCACTGAACCTTAGTGATAATCCTGGTGGCGATAAATAAAAAAGGAAAGAGAAGGAAATGTAGAAGGGATGGGGGAGGAGGAGAGGAAAAGGGAGGGGAGGGGAAGGGAAGGAAGAGGAGGAAAAGGGAAGGGAGTGGAAGGGAAGGGAGGAAAGAAGAGGGGAAGGGGAAGGGAGGAAGGGAGAAAGACAGGTGAAACATTAAGCAGTGACCAGATCTATTTATCTATTTTAGGAGATTCAAACTCAAAAAAAAAAAAAAAAAAAAAAAAAAGGAGACAGCAGTACATTATAAGAGGGCTGGGGTTCCAGTGCCCTTGGGTGGAGGGACATGTGACTGGAGTGGTGAGTGAGGTCTATTCAGGGGCTACGCTCGACCGGACCTGCCAATATACGCGGATATCTTCGCCCACCCTGTCCAACGCTTGACGTCTCGTCACCCAATCTGATCCCCTACGCCTACACTGAACTTCTCTGTTCCAGTCTCTTGGAAACAGAGCTGGCAGTCAGCTGAGGTCAAGAACAAACACCTCATCACAGACCCCTGCAAGCGTCAACCCGGCTTTGACCTAGCACGTTATGATTGGGCCCTCCTCAGTCGCTATCGAACAGGCCATGGCCGGTGCGCCGCTATGTTCCATCGCTGGGGAGCCAGAGACGACCCAAACTGCCCCTGCGGCTACAGACAGACTATGACCCACATAGTCAACGACTGCCACCTTTCCAGATTCAAAGGAGGTCTCGAAACTTTACATCAGGCTCAACCTGATGCTGTTGACTGGCTACGGAAGAAGGGCAAACGCTAGAAGAAGAAGGGGAGACATGAGACTGTACACCTATGACTACAGCAGTCTTAGAGAACATTCCAGAAGAGAAGGAGGAGGAGAAGGTTCCTTTCAGTTTACTCAACCAATGATGTAGAATAGGAAAATTAAAAAAAAAAAAAAAAACTTTGACTAAAATGTTCTCCATATTAGAAAGATGACAGAATTTAAAAAAGAATATCCCCCAAAAAGTCATGGAATGAAAAAACTAAATAAGTAAACACTTCTATATTTGCCAGAAACCGTGGTATCTAAGAGATCACGGGGGCTTTGAAGTCCACTTTATGCCAGTCAGTAACACTGGTCCACTCCAAGCCCCTGTAATGGCAGAAGTTCATGTGTCTTTGGCTTTATTGGAATTAAATGAAAATCTTCCATCATCAGACTTCCAACCCCACCTAGAGGGAGCTCAGAGCAGAATTCTCCTCGATGCATTTCTCATCTTTGTGATCACTACTTGTTTCTCTTTCCTTCCGCAGCTTAAGCGACCTTCCTGTAGATTAAACAGGGGGTGGGTTAGGGTAGAAAAGAGATCACTTCTCTATGACTGGGGGAAGCTTTTCAGGGTGACTATAGGCTCTATGTACTGCTACGTTTTGCTAAACACTCTCTTTCAGGATTCCCTCTGCTTGTCCCCTGTCCCTGTTGAGATGAATTCCCCACAGCTCAGTGTGAGCCTGGAAAATGAAGGTCATCTTCCTATTTCCTCTGTGTGTCTCAGGATAGGCAGGCTATATGTTCTTTTCTTTTTTATTGCCTCCAGGGTTATCGTTGGGGCTCAGTGCCTGCACCACCAATCCACCGCTCCTGGAGGCCACTTTTTTTTTCCCTTTTGTTGCCCTTGTTGTTTATCGGTGTTGTTGTTACTATTATTGTTGTCCTTATTGTTGGATAAGACAGAGAGAAACTGAGATGGGAGGGGAAGATAGAGAGGGGGAGAGAAAAACAGCCACCTGCAGACCTGCTTCACCGCCTGTGAAGTGACTCCCCGACAGGTGGGGAGCCGGGGGCTCGAACCAGGGATCCTTTGCGTCACATGCGCTTAACCCGCTGCGCTACCACCTGGCCCCCAGGTGATATGATCTTTCTACCCCTTACTCTTCCTCTCCATGTGCCTCTCCCCAGTCTCCTATAAGCAGAGAAGAAGGGTTACTGATGAAACTTCTCAAGATACTGCCTGGAAGGTGGCACCGTGGCAGAATGCAGGACTGGTAACTCTGAGCTCCTGAGTTCGATCCCCTGCACCACGTATGCCAGAGAGGAATAATGCTCTGGGCTCTTTGTCATATAAAACTAAATACAGAGATAATACTAAAATGTAAATTGTGATCCGGGAGGTGGCGCAATAGATAAAGCACTGAACTCTCAAGCGTGAGGTCCCGAGTTCGACCCCCGGCAGCACATTGCCAGTGTGATGTCTGGTTCTTTCTCTCTTTCCTCCTATCATTCTCATGAATAAATAAATAAAATATTTTAAGGGAGTCGGGCGGTAGCGCAGTACGCTAAGTGCACGTTCAGAAGAGAAGATCAAATAAGAAAAACAACAGAAAAAAAAACAGCAAAGGATTACGGGGAGCCATATTGGAGACAGGATTAAATACCAAATCTATTTACCAAGCATCTCAGAGGCATCAGTCTCAGCGCCCATTACACTGTGAATGCTAAGTGGATACACTGGCTTCCACCTCCCCAGAGACGGCAGAGCAGTAGGAAAAGAGGCAAACACACAAACAGTATCCCAGGCAAGACAGCGCCTGCCAGGAAGGGAGTACGGAGGAGGCCCACTGGGGGTCAGGATACATGTAATCCTTTGCCGTTGGTTTTACCGGACTGCTGGCTGGCTGGACTGTAACCCACAGTCAGGTGCGGCAGACAGAAGCTAGATTATGAGAAGCCACACACACACATATGAGCTTTAGCCGAGATACTGTACAGAGGTATGTTCGGTTTGGAAGGAATTATTAGATTAATGATAGTATTAATAATAATAAAACTAAGTAATGTGTTTCATTTCCTATCACATCTTGTTTTGCTACGTTTTGTTTTGTTTTCAACTTCAGTTCTTTCTCTTGACCTTTAACATGTCTTAAAATTAAGCCACATAGTTCAAGGCTCACAACCCACAAGATTTGGATTAGTGTCCACAGAAAAATAATGTAGAAGGAAAGGTCAGTCTAGAAAAACCCAGGAGAAATGCTGTATGTTAACTGAAAATTTTCAGTCACTGAATCTGGCCAATTCCAAAACAATACCCCAAACCCTAGAGGCTGAGGAGGAACACACCATCCCCAGTCCTTGCTGAAACACAGAGTTCACACCCATTGGCATCTCACCAGATGAAGTGAAAAAATGTTTATTATTCATTCTGTGTACTGCAAAGCAGGAATAGATGGTTCTTGGAAAGTCCCTCAGTCACAAGAAGAGCACATATAACCTCACCTTCCACTTGAGCCATTAGGAAATACCAAGCCAATCAACTTCTGTCTCCAGTAAATACTATGCAATGAAGTTCTTTTGGTGTCATTGATTTAGAGAAGTATCTTCTCTCTCTCTCTCCCTCTCCCTCTCCCTCTCTCTCTCTCTCTCTCCCTCTCTCTCTCTTTCCTCTTCTCCCTCTCTCCCTCTCTCTCTCTCCTCTTCTCCCTCCTCCCTCCCTCCCTCCAGGGTTATTGCTGGGGTTCAGTGTCTGCACTACTGTTCCTGGTGGCCATTTTTTCCCTCCCATTTTATTGGATAGGACAAAGAGAAATTGGAGGGGGTATCTTTCTCTTTCTTTCCTTTCTTCATTTATTTACCTTTGCCACCAAGGCTCTCACTAGGGCTTAGTGTCCGCCAAGCTCCACAGTTGCTTGAGACCATTTCTTGGTCTATTATTCTTTCTTTTTAACAGAAGGTAAGAAACAGGAGGGCAGGAGGAAAGAGAGAAAGAGCAAGACAGAGAGAAAAAGGAAAAGAAAACCAAGAGGAGAGACACCCACAGCACTGCTTCACTACTCAAGACTCTTCCCTTCTTCAGGTGGCATCTTGGAGCTTGAAGCACAAACTCAACCTGGCCTGGCCCCTTTCTTCTCCCTTTTAATTATCACACATGATAGAATAGCTATTCTTTTTTGCTTGTTTGTTTTTCCAGACTATCTATTCTGCCCGAGACAATTAACTTTTAATCAACTGTAAGTGAGGAGTAAATTCCACACTGTTATTCATATCTGACTTTAAAAGAGCACATATGCTGATAATCCATCACAGATGTCTCCGATTCTGAGAAATCAGATTCCCCAGCCCAAACGCTCTGCTCTCTTGCTTGGGAGACCCAACCTCAGAAGAACCTGCATGTCTTCTTCCCTCTCTACCCTGACTCACTCAAGTCTGACAGAAATCCCTTCGTCACACTCTTCCATGTTCAGAGCAAGTTGGTGAGACAGTCCCTAAAAGGCACCCCATTTCCCTAAGAGGCAAATGACAACTTGTAACCACAAGACGGCGCCTCGTGGTTCAATCTCAGTAATGGAAGAGGCAGTAGCAGCCTGTCTTCTTCCTAATTAAAAGGATGTCATCCGAAAAGGTCCTTGCCATCAACAGAGTGGGACTGTCTACAGCCGAGTCCACAGCATTGCTGTCTATCTTTGATAAATTAGGTTACAGGATGTATCAAGTAAATCAAATATTTTTCTGGGAAATCTCTGAAAAAAAAATCAGCTGCCCTAAGGATGGATATTGCAGTGAGTCCTGTGAGAAAGTAGAAAACTGACAGAATTTGCATCTAGCTGACAGACACTCATCGCTGTGTGGCTTTTTAAACTATTCGTAACAGTGAGGAAATACATGAAGATATTAAACTTGCCATCTTAGCCGTCTTGAGCATAAGACGTCAATGACCTCAAGCATATCAGCATTATTGTGCCACCACCATGATAGGATTTTAATACACTTTTCTTCACTTTATAAAAATGACAGTCTGTACCCATGACATATTCTATCCAGTTCCTCCTTCCCCAGCCCCAGCCCTAGAAAACACTGTTCTGCTTTCTGTCTCCATGAATCACATGACTTGATGAAGTTCATATAATGGAATCACACAGCAGATATTGTGTGTGTGTGTGTGTGTGTGTGTGTGTGTGTGTGTGGTTGTTTATTTGCGTCTAGTCTTTCCCTATGCATAAGGTCTTCAAAGATCACACACTATTTTTTGTTGTTGTTGTTGTTATCTTTTGTCTAGTGCCAAAAAACAAGCAAGATTTTTTTTTAATTTTTTTCTCTGTGCTTTGAACTCCACCGTCAACCACATTCATTTTCTGGAAGCTGGAGAAACAGCCCTGCGTGAAATGGGTCATCTCACACATTTGAGTTCTGACTATAAGCCTACAAGTGTGATACGTGCGTTTGGTTTCAAAGGTGAAGTGGAACTGTGGTACCAAGTGTATCTGAAAGCTGAATCTTCTCCCAGAAGATGACAGTGGAAGAGGAGAGAGGGAAATTCTGGTGTGAGGTCAAGTGCCTGGTCCCTCCAGGAGGTGCTGACCTTGACTAAGTGAATCATTGCATCTTTGAAAAACACCAGGTCCATCCCGGCCCCGCGGACGCCCTCATTGTGGAGCTGCAAAAACATGTTGAGGCGTTCCTTGAGGCTCTCGAAAGAGCCAATGGGCTCGTAGATTTTAGGCATGTCAGCATCAGCTTCCTCAGCCGTTTCACCTGGGGGTTAGAGAAGAAAAAAAAAAAAAAAAGATCAATACCGCTCCTTCAAACCTCTGGACTTGGTAACTTTCTTCCACTAAAATTCATAATGGCAAACACTGCTGGTTTACAGCAAAATGTCATCACGTGCAAGACAAGAAAACAAGAAGAAAAGATAAAGTCAACAATAGCCAAAGCACACGAATCCTCCTGATGATGTGTAGTTTGGGGACTTTCCTATCCAGAAAGAGTCTGTTTCCAGGAAAGACAGAGAGTCACTGAATTGAATTTGAATCCATAAGTGAACAATGGCATTTCCAGCATCGTCTTGGAGACATTCACTTGCGGGTCAAAGGGAAAGTCGAAAAAAGCTAGGGTTTAATGTCAAAATCGGCAAGAGAGGTCAAATTTAAATGAGTTTTTAAGTAAGAATAAAAAAGGAAAGGTCACTGCATTTATATGGCTCAGAAAAGTCGGGTTAATCATGAGGATGGAAATGAGGTTTAATGGGGTGGGGGACTGGGAGGTGGCGCACCCGTTCGTGCCCACTTTTTATAATTCGCAAGGACCCAGGTTTGAGTCCCTAGTCCCCACATGCAAGGATAAAGCTTTGCAAGAGGGGAAGCAGGGCTGCGGGTGTCTCTCTCCCTCTCTATCTCCCCCTACCCTCTCGATTTCTGGCTGCTTCTATCCAATAAGTAAAGATATATTTTTTTAAATGTTAATGAATTTTAGGGCTGGGCAGTGGCATACCCATACCCGGTTAAGCACACATATTACCACTTAGTACCTCGCTCAAGAATCCAGATTCGAGCCCCCACTCTCCACCTGCAGGAGGTCCACTTCATGAGTGATGAAACAGGTCTGCAGGTGTCTTTTTCTCCCTCTCTCTATCTACCTATCTTCTCTCAATTTCTCTCTGTCTTACCTAATGCAATTTAGAGAGAAGAAAAAGAAAAAAAAATCAGCCACCAGGAGTGGTGGAGTAGTGTCAGTACCGAGCTATAGAAATAATCCTGGTGGCAGGATTGCCAATCAGACTTCCCTGGGCAGACGACCCCACCAATGTGTCCTGGAGCCTTGCTTCCCCAGAGCCCTGCCCCACTAGGGAAAGAGAGAGGCAGGCTGGGAGTATGGATCCACCTGTCAACACCCATGTTCAGCAGGGAAGCAATTACAGAAGCCAGACCTTCCACCTTCTGCATTCCATAATGTCCTTGGATCCATACTCCCAGACGGTTAAAGAATAAGAAAGCCATCAGAGGAGGGGATGGGATTCGGAGTTCTGGTGGTGGGAACTGTGTGGAGTTGTACCCCTCTTATCCTATGGTTTTTGTCAGTGTTTCCTTTTTATAAATATAGATAAATAAATAAATAAGAGATAATCCTGGTGACAATAAAATAAGAAAGAAAAGAAATAAAAAATAAATTTTAGGAAATGAAAGTCAGGCTTGAGATAAAATAGAAAAATGTGTTTTCTAAGTAAATTGAAGTATATCACTGGGAAAAGATTATTATAAGCTAAAAGCTATTTTATAAAAATTAAGAACACACACTATGCCTTGTCTAATGTTGACAATAATGCATATTTCCAAAAAGAAAGATAAATTGGGCATATGAGTTAACATTAGTAACAGGAAGGGGAAAATTGCATATCTGCTGAATATATTAATAGCAGACTGGTAATTCACTTGGTTAGAAAAGACAGGTGTTAGGGGCCAGGCAGTGGTATACCAGGTAGAGCACAGATGTTAAAACACACAAAGGCCCAAGGTCAAGCCCCAAGACCCCTACAGGGAGGAAGCTTTTTGAATGGTGAGGCAAGTCTGCAGGTGTCTCTCTTCCTCTCTCCTTCTCTCTCTCTCCTTCTCCTCTCAATTTCTCTGTTTCTAAAGTAAATACATATATATATATATATATATATGTATATTAAAAGAAAGATTGAAAGTCTCTTCCAAATCCAATAGCAACTACTTTCAGAATAATTATTTCATAATCAGCACCTTTCATAATAACAGTTATTTTCTTTTGACCCTGTCCTAATAAAACACTATATTAGCGGGGGTTGGTTGGTAGCGCATCGGGGTAAGCGCACATGGCGTCAAGCAAGGACCCGCCTATGAATCCGGGTTCGAACCCCTGCTCCCCACCTGCGGGGGCGTCCCTTCACTAGCGGTGAAGCAGGTCTGCAGATGTCTTTCTCTCCTCCTTTCTGCCTACCCTCCTCTCTCGATTTCTCTTTGTCCTATCCAACAACGATGACGGCAATGACAACAACAAGAAGAACTACAACAACAAGGGGAACAAAGTGGGGAAAATGGCCTCAGGAGCAGTGGATTTGGAGTGCTGGTACCCAGCCTCAGAAATAACCTGGAGTCAAAACGAAACAAAACAAAAAACTACATTAACTTTCTGATAACAAAGTCAGAAAATCGAATTAGCATCATCATTTGAGATGTCAATGCACTCTGAGAAAATCTCAGTAATTGTCTTAACGTTTCATAAATGTTCAAGTAAAAAAAAAAATAGTGCTTTGAAGTCACAGAAGCTTATGTTTGCATCTAGATGCAGACACCCCACCCCTTGCAAAAAGGCAACAGCTGTGCCTTGCTTGCTGAACCCCAAGATCTAATTATTTATCCTCCTGAGAGAGAGGAAATACAATATATAAATTCTAGTTGCCTTATAAGACACTCTTTACCTTTACAGGATTTTTTTTTTTTTTTGGTATGTGTGTGACCTGATTTCAAATAAAGTGTGTCAGCTCTTTCTATGGAAAGATCATCCCAAATGCAAAGCCAGCAAAAAAGCTCCTTGTGCCACTGTCACTCAGAAACTTCTGCCGGGTCACATACGTCCTTATTCAATCTACTAAGGATGCGTGGTCATTTTTTCAATCATTTAAAAGATACACATAGCATGTGTCTCTGTGTGACTTTTAAAAAATATTTTTATTCATTTATTTATCATTGGATAGATACAGAGAAAGAGAGAGAGAGAGAAATTGAGGGGGGATAGAGAAAGACACAGAGAGACACCTGTAACCCTGCTTCACCACTCATGAAGCTTTCCTCCTGCAAGTGGGGGCCAGGGACTTGAACCCAAGTTCTTGCACACTGTAATGTGTGCGCTTAACCAGGTGCTGCCCCACCTGACCCCCTACATGACTTTTTTAAATATGGAAATGAACTTCAAACCCAATCTCGGTATTAAGAGACTTTCAGTGAAAGTATTCAACTTAAGCTCAGTTATTTCTGAGGTTCTTTCTTTCTTTCCTCTTTTTGTTTCTTTTTACATAGAGACAGAGAGGGAGAGGGGCAAAGGGATAGGTGAAAGAGACCACATCAACAAAGCTTTATTCAATGAATTGGGGGAGATGGACAGACTTGAACCAGGGTCATGCCCATGTCAAGCCAACACGGCCTGCAAGTGAGCTATTTCATAGGCCCAAGCTCAGTTATTTCTGAAGGAAAAGAATAATTTGAGGCCTCCCCCATACCCAGCCTCTAATTTCTGATTTTTTTTTTTTAAACAGTAAGGACAACCTGAGGGAAAAAAAAAAAACAGTTGTCATTATCTTTGCTGACACTTACTGGGCAGTGACTCTGAGTCACAGACTAAACAAGCCAGTCTACAGGGGGCATTTTATTTCAGCACATATGACAGTAGTTTCGTTTTACAAATGAGAAGAATGAGGTTCAAAAAACCATTAGAGACCTGCCCTGCTAGTTACTGTGTGGACTCTACTACTGACAGCTATGAATAAATGTCGAGCACCTGCCTTTGTCTAGCTGGTCTCCCAAATCTACTTCAGTGTCCAAGACCGAAAGACATGGAAATAATTAACGGAGGCAAGAGGAGACAGCTCAGTGTTCGAGCACAGAACTTGCATGCCTGAAGGCCCAGCTTTGATCCCCGATACCATTATATGCCCAAGATGAACAGTGCTTTCATTCCAAGTAAATCAATAAATAAAGCTTTTCAAACTTAAAAAAAAATAAAACTTCACCCTTCAATTTCAAGAGTAGCTCCTCATCTGATTGTTCAATATTTACTAAGTGCCTACTATGCCCCACTTTTCTTATGTTTAAGACTTTTCTTATGTCTAAGAAAAGTTTACTAGCTCTCCCTGCATCCTATCTTCTGTCCGCTGCCACCAATTTAGTGAATTTCAGATCCTGCCCTAGGCTTTTTACCTGTAGCTTCAGGGGCGTCCCTCAAGAAATCTACAAAATAAGTGTCAACGCCACAATCCACCAAGAGTTTCTTCTCTCCGCCAAACTCTTCCTCCACCAGACTCGCTAGAGCCTTGTCAAACCAGGTCACATCACGAGGCCCCGTGAAGCGATCAGCAATGACACGCTTACACTCGTGCTTCCACAGTCTTAGCAGGTCCTGCCGGAAGCGTAAGGAACATGCATGTTAATTCCCATGGTGCTGGAGTCAGGAATGCAAAGGGACCGCGTTAACAGAAGACCATCCTGGAACTAGAGGTGATGATGCTTAGCGAAAGTGAAGATATAAAAGACAACTACCAGGTGGTTCCACTCATCTGTGGAATCTAGAGAACTGATACACATGAACTGGAGAAAAAAAGAAAAAAAAAAGGTTAGGAGTATGGATTGACCTGCCAACGCCCATGTTCAACAGAGAAGCCAGTTCTTCCACCTTCTACACCCCATAATGATCCTGGGTTCACGCTCCCAGAGGGATAAAGAATAGGAAAGCTTTCAAGGGAGGGGATGGGATACGGAGTTCTGGTGGTGGGAATTGTGTGGAACTGTACCCTTCTTATCCTATGGTCTTGTCAATATTTCCATTTTATAAATAATTTTTTAACAAATTCCAAGCAAAACAGAAACAAGCAAACTGTAAGACTTGTGAGAACTAAGGTAGTTATATTTGGGAAGGTAGGGATAGGTTACTTTTTCTTTAAGATGATGGTTGAAATATACTTAACTTCATTTCAAATTGATGGCATTCAAATATATTCAATGGAAAGTACTGTTTTCAATCTTTAAAGCAAAATCATACACAACAGTGTTAAAGTTAACACTAATCAACTAACCAACAAATCAATATTTTGTATACTAGTCTCTTTTTTTAAGAGGCAGAGAAGACCAACAACAACATCAATAACAACAACAATAAAACAAGGGCAACAAAAAGGAATAAATAAATATTTTTTAAAAAGAGGCAAAGAAGTAGGAGAGACAAAGAGAGAGGGAGAAAGAGAGGGGGGGAGAGAGCAGGAGAAAGAGACAGAGACACAGAGAGAGAGAGAGAGAAAGAGAGAAACAGACCACAGCACCAAAGCTTTCTTCAATACAGAGGGAGCTGGGCTCAAATCTGGGTCACACACTTGGCAAAGCAGTGCATGATCCAAGTTATTTCCCCTGCCTTGTGCCTGTCCTCAGTGTAACAAATTAGTCTTTAAACAGACCTACATTTATGCAGTCAGAGCGCAATATAAAATATAGCACATTAACAACTCCCATGTACAACTGAGAAATTGTGAAGGTATATTCACTTACCACAATAGGAAGATTTGCTGCAAAAAATCTGGATTGTCTGAACAAAGAAATTGCCTCCTCTATATCATCTAGGGCCCAAATCTAGCTAAAAGTTGAAGGAAATCATTTTTCAATATGTCTGCCTAAAACAAGAATAACAATTATCTGTAGAAACTCATTATTTGATCCAAATGGCTGGTGGAAAGTTCTTAGCCTGGCAAAATTCTGAAAGTTAGAATATTTTAAGCCATTGTATAATGAAGGATAAAATAATAAACCTTTAATTTTTTTTACCAATTAACATACTCTTTTAGTGCATCTCATTACAGGGAAAGGGAAGAGCATAGGAAATTTACAACGCTGTAATGTAAGAAATGTTGAAAATTGCTTTCCTGCTACATGATGGAAATTGAAAGGATCATGTAAAATAAGGTAAGTCAGAAAGAGAAGGTTGAATACCAGATGACCCCGCTCTGGGGGGAAAAAAAGAGGAAAATGCACAGTAAAACTTAATTGCATGTGGTTTGTTGCAGCAGATTCAAGAACTCACAGGAGAGAGGTGTGAGAGGACAGGAAGGCAGTGAGGACTCCTAGTGGTGGAAGAAGACATGTTGAAGGAACGTGACACCTATAGGGAGATGAAATAATATACACTTGCAACCATCTCCAATAATGTGATCTATTTAACAATGAAAACTAAAATATATTGTCATGGGAAAATAAAATTCTTTTATTCCACTTTTTTTTTTTTTTAGAGAAAAAGTGAGAGAAAGAGGTGAAAGATACCATAGGACGGAAGCCTCCTTCAATGAGGCAAAAGCCAGGCTCAAACCTAGGTTGTGTCCGTACCAAAGCAGCATTTTATGCAACTGGATTATTTTGCAGGCCCTTTCTTATTCTAGTCTTAATGACTGCTGATACTATTTCTTTTCACATAACCTACAAATCCTCTATTAGATTTTTTTTTTTAACTTGGCATACTTTTCCTTTAGGTTAACTGAAAATAAAAAAGCAAAGAAAGGATCCAACCTAAAATACCTCAAACTATTTTCACAAATCCACTAAAACTACTAAGAATATTTTCGGTCAATAAGATAGCTAAGTTACTTGGTTTAGTTTGGTTGTTTGTTTTTTTTTCTTCTCTTGTGTATCACTTACATCTGGTTCACAAAACACTTCTGAAGTCGTGTTCAGCATGCCCTGCCAGATCCTAGACAGATCCCGAAGGTTAAATACGTAGTGGAATTTTGCAGGGGTTGGGAGCATTTTAATCTTCGTCATCTGCCACAGTCGTCGTGTCAAGGGAACCAATTTCATCACCAATCCTCTCATTTCTTCTGAGAAACCTCTCTGGGGACAGTAGTGGCCTGACCCGATCACACCTGAAAAGCAAAGAAAATCACAGTATTCCCAATCAACTAATTTATTTACTTTCTATGTAAAAAAAAAAACAAAAATTCCAGGTCAATAAAAGAGATAGTTAATAGAAATAATAGTCATACATTCTGGTCCAAAGTTAAGATAATTCCCATGTCAGTGGATCCCCAAACCTGGCTCACTTCTGTGACTGAAGGCAGAATGACTTGTTCCACTAGCCGAGGGCACTAAGATGACATTTCAGTCTGCCAGAAATTAATTAGGGAAATTCTAATGAGTTCCTTCTCAGTTGCAGTTTCAGAAATGGTAAATTAATGCCCAACACATAACTTTAGACTCTTTCTTCGAGGAGGAACTCCAACATCAGTTGTAAACTTATTTTCTTAGCTCAGTTAAATAATTGTGGTTTATCTATCAGATGCATGTTTCCTCAGTGAAGTTGTTTCAGAAAATTCTCTGCATTTGCTCAGTCAGTAGCTTAATACAGGATTAGTGTTTGAAGTCCTCTGAAGAGTAGATGCCGACTGACCTTTGCTGTGTGCAAAATTATTATTTTAGGAAAAATTCTGATGTGAGTTGATTAAAGTATCTAAATTCTTGGCATGCTATCAATTTGACCCATATCTCAAATATGGACATCTGTGAGGGAACAATTCCAATATTCTGTGTTCATTTAATAGTTGTTACTCCCTACCCAACTTAATAAACTAGCAGCAGTTAATTAAAGAAATTTATAAGTAGAAAAATATACCTATGTACTCCTGAAAAAAATATATATATATATGAGATAGAAATCAAAAGAAGAGAGGGGGAGAGAGAGAGAGAGAGAGAGAGAGAGAGAGAGAGGAAGAGAGGCTCCTGCAACACTCATGAAGTGTACCGCCCCCTGCAGGTAGGGACCAGGAGACTGAATCCAGATCTTTGCACATTAAAACAGGTGTGCTTATCCAAGTTTACCACCACTTGGCCCCTTTCTTTCTTATACAAAACAAAAAAATAAATACTATGTGAGAGAAGATCAATAACCTTGGGCAACACCCAAGGCTCCTTCTTGTTGGCTTGTCTGGGTGGCTACTTCTCATGGGAACACAGGTGTTCTCCCCTCCCCAGGTCCCACTGGCATTCACGTTTACCAAAGATCTTGTCCATGGAAGCATCGGAGGGCAGTGTGCAGTTAAATATGGAGAACTGCCTCTTGAGTCTCTGGGGTATGTCATTTCGTCCACCCCCAGGATGGATCATGGCAGCCAAAAACTGGATGTCCACAATACTGGTGAACTCTCCGGGCTTCTCTAAGTTATAAAATCCATTCTGTTCCATCAGTTGCCGTACTATTTCATTAGTCACCTACAAAAAAACAACTTTCAGAATGAAAAAGTCATTCCATTCTAGCCCAGAACTAGGTCCTCAGTAATTGCATGTTCGAAAAGATTAAAAAAAAAAAAAAGTCTGCTCATCAAGGAATAAACCTATGTTGAACTGAAGAAATGAAGTGCACAATAGATTCTGATTCAGATACCTGATCTCCCCACTCATTGATTACTGGCATATTCACATCATCAATAAAGACAGTCATCTTCTTTCCTGCAGGGGGGCCATAGGTTGTACCCATACGTTTATCCACATAGCTCTCCATTGTCCTCTGTAAGACAAGAAAGTGGGCAGTAATACGTGTGAAAAATATCTTTTTTTATTTTTTAAATTTTTTCCCTTTTGTTGCCCTTGTTGTTTATTGTCATTGTTATTATTGTTGTTGTTGCTGCTGTCACTATTCTTGGATAGGACAGAGAGAAATGGAGAGAGGAGGGGAAGACAGAGAGGAACAGAGAAAGATAGACACCTGCAGACCTGCTTCACCACCTGTGAAGCGACCCCCCTGCAGGGGGGGAGCCGGGGACTTGAATGGGGTCCATGCACTTTCCGCCATGTGCACTTAACTTGCTGCGCTACTGTCCAGCTCCCATGAAAATATCTTTTAAATTTCCTTTGCCTCATCTTGGCTGAAGCTTAAAGGAATCATGTTAAGTGAGAAAGGCCAAAAAAAAAAAAAAAAGGAGGAATACCACCTGATTTCACTCATAGGTGGAACTTAAGAGAAAAAAAATGACAGAAAGGGAAAACAAAGTACAAATTGAATTGGGTTTGGTTCAAAAGCAAAGGAGTCTGAGGAAGGAGGGGAAGGGAAGTGGTGGAGAGGGCATTGCGGTCCTAGTGCACGATGGTGTAAAGGGCTCTAAGGTGAGGGTGAGAAGTGCTTTGAAGACACGTATCATGGGGAGATGAACCATGGGTCAACAACGACTGTAAACCATGAATCTCCCCCAATAAATAAAGGAAAAACCTATCTACTAATACATGTCTAATCTTTTTCAGCATAACCTTTGAATTAATAAGATTCATTCTGGGGGGAAAAAAAATCAAAACTCCTCTTCATTCTGGATAGCAGGGTATAATGTATCTAAAATTATTCCATGAAATGTTTAGTCTTTGAAAATCTGGTTTAAAATAAGAACAAATGAAATTCAAATCAATGTAAATTTGGAATGATGTGAGACGTCTGTTCATGTTCACTGACTTATGTTGAGTCTTATTAGGCCTACAATGGTGATAAGATAACCTATAACCCCTGGTATCAGAGTCCAGGCTTATTAAAAGTTTTCTTCTAGTCAAAGACAAAATTAGAAAAAAGAAGAAGAAGAAGAAAAAAAAAAAGCTGTTCTCTGGGAAGCTCTCTACCATGTGTGTTCTGAGCTGCAGGCTCCATGAATTTGCAGACTGCTTCCTCTCCACTGAGAAGACAGACAAACTAGCTTCTCTTGTATGACTCATCCAGATCTTCCACTGCCTTGAGGAAGATAGTATCATACTCAGCCATTTCTCATCCCCGGGCCCAAATGGGAACATTCCTATTTGTGTCTCTTCTCTCCTTTCTCCAATCTGAACTCAGATGGTACAGAAGAAGATGAGTGTCAATAAAAATAAATAAATAAATAAATAAACAAAAATAAAAATTCCCCAGAAATCTGAACAAGAACATTAAAACTGATTAAACTGGTGTGTTATATGTCAATGATAATGCAACTTAAAAAACAAATTGATGGGAAGAGTGTAAAGGATTAGGAAGACAGAAGAAAAGGATCCCCAAGTATTGGCCATGGTATTCTCCGGCCCGTGACTGTACAGTGTATTGGAACATCCATTAATGGTTCCAAGTGCAGACATTGTGAAACCAGAGCCAACCCTGCAGAGAAGACAAAAAGAACTTGGAGGATCTTCTGTACCAGACGTTTTGCCTGGAGGAACGTATTTAATCCCAACCACTAGAGAAATGCAGTCTCATTTTGTCCTACATTATATCTTACTGTCTTTCAGCCACCAAGCTGCAGATGCCACTACAGTGTCAACCTGACTTTTCCCTGGGCAGACAACCTCACCTACATGCCCCAGGACCTCACCTCCCCAGAGCCCTACCCAACTAGGGAAAGAGAAACAGGCTAGGGATATGGAGAAACCTGCCAACATCCATGCCCAGCAGAAGAGCTATTACAGAAGCCAGACCTTCCACCTTCTGCGCCCACAAAGAAATTTGATCCATTCTCCTAGAGGGGAGAAATGTTAGAGGAAGATGACAAGAAGGTTCTGAACCCCCATTCCACCAAGACCCGAAGTGTTTGTCACCAGGAATCTTGCTTTCATACCATCACTAAGAGGGAGAGAATGTGGAAAACACCAGAGGGAGTCAGGCACTGCTTCTCTTATCTGAGAGAAAAGAGGACATGCTGAAGCAATAATAGGTGCAGGGATGACTTAGAAAAGAAGTGAAGGGGAGTCGGGTGGTAGCACAGCAGGTTAAGCGAAACACAAGGACGGGCACAAGGATCCCAATTCAAGCACCCGGCTTCCCACCTCCAGAGGGGTCGCTTCACAGGCAGTGAAGCAAGTCTGCAGGTATCTATCTTTCTCTCTCCCTCTCTGTCTTCCCCCTCTCTCCATTTCTCTCTGTCTTATCTAACAACAATGACATCAACAACAACAACAATAATAACTACAACAACAATAAAAAAACCAACAAGGGCAACAAAAAGGAAAATAAATAAATGTAAATATTTTATATATATTATATTTTATTTTATTTATAGATATATAAATAAAAGAAGTGAAGGTAGGACCATAGAAAAATGGGGGATGATGTTGTTTTCGACGGGCTATGTTGTTTTCAATGGGCTGGCTTCACGGGCGGGTAACAGACGACCAGGGACTCATGGTTGAGCTGTAGGCAGTATCTCTTTATTCATGCAGGACGCAGCACAATCTAAGACGAGCTAAGCTAAACTAAAGGTACTGTAAAACTCACAATGCTGTCTTTATATATACTTGCGAAGTAGGGTGATAACAGGATGTGACATAGAGAGGGTGGAGAGAAAAGTGACTGGTGAAAATCAGAGTGTGACAAAGAGGGGGCAGATTAGGCGAGAATCCTATCACTGAACCACAAATGCCCTGGAGGGAGGGTGGAACTTGTTAACAGTGGTTATGTAAATAGAATGAAGTGGTTATGTAAATAGTGTTAAGCAGGGGGGATTTAAACCAAATGAAACAGAAAGGGTCTCATGCATACCAACAGGATGATAGATAGATAGATAGACAGATATGAAGTCAGCCCATATCTGTGACCTTGAGAGAACTAATGCAGTTTCCAGTAGAGGGGATGGGGACACAGAATTCTGGTGGTGGGAATGGCAAGGAATTATGCTGCTATTTTCTTATAATTTTGTAAATCAATATTAAATTACTAATAAAAACCTTAATTTAAAAAGGAGAGAAAAGAAAAAAATCTAAATAGTAGCCACTATTTGGTGACATGTTAAAGATAATGAGTAGGAGTGGAAGCTTATTCAGTTATTTCCTATCTTTTGCGGTAAAATACATTCTCCTCCTACCAAAAGACAGAATTTTTTTATTTCAGGATATACAAAAGGCCACCTCAAAATTACTTTACGGGGGCCAGGTGGTAGCGCGCCGGGTTAAGCGCACATGCCAAGAAGCGCAAGGACCTGAATAGGATCCTGTTTCTAGCCCCCAGTTGCAAAGGGTTCTCCTTGCCAGCAGTGAAGCAGGTCTGCAGGTGTCTGTCTTTATATTCCCCTCTTTGTCTTCCCCTTCTCTCTCAATTTCTCTCTGTCCTATCCAACAACAATGGCAGCAATGACAACAATAACAACAACAATGGCAACAAAATGGGGGGAAAAAATGGCCTCCAGAAGCAGTGGATTCATAGTGCAGGCACGGAGCCCCAGTAATAACCCTGGAGGCAAAAAAATAATAATAAATTACTTTACTAGGAATAATGAAAGAATGTACACATTGCATTCATCACGCTCTGGGTTTGGCTCTCTGCACCACAAAAAATGAGAAAGTACTCTAGTTATTGTTTCTTTCTTTCTTATTTACTCTTTCATATAGAGAGAGGATAGATAAGATACAGATATATGAATATACATATGATTATATATATAACAAACTAATAATCCAGGAAATAAAATAACCATAAACTGAAGATATAAGCAAAAGGCTATGCCTTTGTCTTTCAGAATCTTCAGTCTGACCATCCCAAACTGTGAAGTGTCCATCATCAACTTTGCGAGTAATAGCAAGAGAAGTGAAAAGTTGTCACCATTTTTAAGTAGAAAGACGTATAGACATGTCACGAGCCATTCAATTACCAAACAAATCTTCCATGGCGACAGGACAATGGCAGAAAGAATTTCCCACTTCCCTGGCATAAAAACAAACTGTTTAAAATAATGCACTAGGCTAAATTTAGCACTGCTTTGCAGTGAATTTAAATGCATAAGGCAATTAATAATCTCCTGACACCTCCATAGGGCAAACTAGAGCCCTCCAGACAGTCCCTGTCTATTAATGAGAACTCACAGACACATGAAAATTTGATATCTCGGGGCCTTCTAAGAGCTAAAATGTCATAGGTGAGTTCTGTAGGTTTGCAGAGAATAATAGCCACATTCTTGCATTCCTTCCCTTTCATTCTAATTCTCCCTTCTCTGCAATAACAGGAAATTACTAGTAAGCTCCGTATGTCATAAAATGCTAAGTTAACAAAAAAATTTAAACAAAAAAAAAAAAAAGGAAGATGAGGAACAAAATGGCTGGTGAACCTTAAGTTGAGACCTCCTTTCGACATTCATAATGGATGCCCATTCATCTGGGAGTCTGGTGAGACTTCCTGAAAGGTCAAGCACAGTCACTTCCTGCTCTAGCCCATCACAAGTCTTTTTCGAAATGTTTGGATCCTCCCCCCAAAACCAACATGCCCAACATAAATGCCTCTTACTCATTAGGGAGTTTGCACCCTTGGTGACTGTTTATCTTGGGAATAAGTACCAACTACCTAGTCATTTCATCCAAACATTTCCACGCCCATCCCTGGTTGATCTTTCCTATTGTAATCTCAACGTTTTGTGTTTGCTTTTAATGTGGTGCCTCCTCTTTCAACAGTGGTATGCCCTGGGTCAGTTATTTGTCTTTCTCCTG
Organism: Erinaceus europaeus; assembly: GCF_950295315.1. NCBI lineage: Eukaryota > Metazoa > Chordata > Mammalia > Eulipotyphla > Erinaceidae > Erinaceus > Erinaceus europaeus. The sequence continues at coordinate 16,600,156 of NC_080166.1, read as the reverse complement.
GGAATGAAGGCCACATCCTCTTCAACTGTTCCTCCTGCCTCCTATCAGTTCTGGAAGCTTCTTGAAGAGTCATGTACATAAACTGTACTGGGTGATTTACAACTTTATCCATAATTTTCTGTCTATCCAAAGAAACCAATCTAGATAATTCTTCCTTCCTTTGGGGTATCTTGTAATCCACATTAGCCATGATCTCTCTGAGCTGTATTCATCTATCTAGTCTATTCTAGTCATCCATTGTTTGGGTGGTATAAACACACCAGGGGCGGTCAAGTTAATTGAGCCAAGTTACTCATCTACCTGATCACTGTCTGTCTTTCTCAACTGGAATACAAAGAAGGTAGCACCTTACTGATATTGCAAATCACTACATCCTCAGTATTTAGACACCTCAGGACACCACTTCCCAGTAAATAGTTGATACATAAATAAATAAAAATGAGAATCCTGGGAGTCATCTGGAATTCTCTTCTTTTCCTCTCTCTCTCTTCCAACAAAATCCATTTGACCAGCAAGTCTTGTTAATTCTACTTCCTGACCAAAACTTGAATTCTTTTGATCACTGCTGTTTGTGGTATATGTATGTATTATTAGAAAAGTACTTTGAGTCTGCTTATAGTTTGCTCTTATTAGATCATTCTTTTTTTTTTTTTTTCCATTTACTGTTTTATTCTTGTTGATTTATTATTGCCTCAACCATGAACGTTTTCTGCACTTTACCAGCTAGGCTATCTCTCCTAGAAGCAAGAACGAAGTTTCTACAGGCTAGGGATATGGATCCACCTGCCAGTGTTCATGTCCAGTGAAGAAGCAATTACAGAAGCCAGGACTCCTACCTTCTGTACCACTAAAAGAATTTTGGCCCATACTCCCAGAAGGGGAGAAATGTTAGGGGAAGATGACCACTGGGCTCTGAACTCCAATTATATCAGGACCCAGAGACAGAAGAAGGAAGGACATTTTAAAGTAGTAATAGGCATAGGTGTGACTTAGAAATGAAGAGAAGGCAGGAACAGAGAAACAAATGGGTAAATATATATGTAGATAGTTATATAAATAATAGTCAATGCATATCTGCAACCTTGGGAGAACTACGGTAGCTTCCAGTGGAGGGAGTGGGGATACAGAATCCTGGTGGTGAGAACAGTGTGAAATTAGACCCCTGTTATCTTAAAATTTTGTAAATTAGTATTAAGCCATTAATAGAATTAAAAAAATAAATAAAGTTTTCAAAGAGGAGTATGATCCTGCTCAAGATTTCAGTAACTCCTCACTAGTGATGCTCAGGAATTCCATGCGAAGAGGGAGACAGCCTTAGCTTCCACATCATCCAGAAATCCTTCTCTGACCCATCTATTCAAAGAACACAAAAACACTAACGCAAAAAGATAAATACGCTCTCATGTTCACTGAAGCACTATTCACAACAGTCAAGCTATGGAAGCAACCCAAGCATCCATCAAGAGAGGAGAGGATAAGGAAGCTGTGGTCTATATACACAATGGTAAGTCACGCAGGTGTACAGAAAGGATGAGATGGGGTGGAGGAGACAGCAGAATGGTTACACAGAGATTCTCAGGACTGAGGCTTCACCACATTTTCTCCCAGGACCTATTCATGGTGGAAGCTGAATGGCTGGCAAATCTTTTCTCTCTTGCCTATTTTCCACTACAGTTTTTAAGAACCGAATCTTCTGATTTTGTAAATCCAGCAAAAAGAGCCCTTTTTATTTTGACAATAGAGCACATGTGTAACCATCTACAAGGACCAGGGTTCAAACCCCCAGTCATCACCTGCAGGGAGCAGGAAGGGGGGTGTTTCAGGAGTAGCTGCAGGTGTCTCTTTTTCTCTGTCTTTCTTCCTGTCTCCCTTTCTCTGTGTCTCACCTTCTGTTGTTTTAAAATATGCCAGGAATGGTGGAATCACTGTGCATCCTTGTGGCATAAAATGAAGAGTCTGTTCTCCTAAAGGGAAAATTTTAAAGTAGAGCACTATCAAAGGAAAGTGTGCAACGTATTGAATGTGTTGTCCTCCAAACACAGCGATGCAACTTCTGAGTCTCAGCAATTTGAACTTGACCTTCCCACCAGGACACAGTGTAAATGGTCTCCATTTGACAGAAGGCTAACAAGAATTGGAAATTCCGTCTAACAAAGGAGCATGATGTCATTGTCAGGCTGGTTTCAAAACTGAATCAGTTATCTTAGTTTATTTGCACTCTGCATTCACTACTTAAAGTAAATGGTAAAAAGTCAAGATTTATCCACATTCTCAACAATTTTCCACTGCCTTTCAGTGGTTCCCTTCGAATAACTAAAAAACAAGAGTTAATCAATAGCAAAGTTCTTTAGATTTGGATTCCTCTAAAACATCTCTTAAATTTATGAAGTGTGCTTTGTTTTTATTAATGGAGTAGTGTTTTTAGAAAGGTATCAGAGATGACTTGCAAATAATTAGAGGACATTTAGGGATTACCCCCAGTATCAATGAGGTCCTGTTTTAAATCTTGATTATATATATATATATATATATATATATATATATATATATATATATATAGGATAGACAGAGAAATTGAGATGGGAGGACAACCAAAGGATGGAGGGAAGGAAGAACAGTGGGAGGGAGAATGTGTGCAATCCTGCTTTACCACTCCTGAGGCTTTGCCCCTTGTAAGCGGGGAGGGTGCCTGAACCCAAGTGCTTGCATATTACAATGTGTGCTCTACCAGGTGTGTGGCGCCACCCAGTCCCTTAATAGGATCTTTTAAAAATAATAATAATAAGGCACAGGAGAAACAGAACCAGTCAATGACTGCAAACTTAAGTATTTCTTAGCAAAGACAATGCAAATTTGAGAGGTGTAGTTCTGTTATTTCTCTATGATTTGATGGAGTGAAATATTTAACATGTGAAGATTCTAAGGTATCATTCCTTGTGGCAGTTATGGAAGCAACTATGGAATGTAAAATCAAGGAACAGCATGGAAGTGGCATTGTAGAAGCCAGCGTCTGGGAATGGAATAGACTCTAGACTGGGAGAGAATTGGAATGGAACCAAGGCCAGGTGAGGAAGTTTATTGAGTATTATGTAGAAAGGATGATTATTAAAAGGGGGGGGAAGTTTTAGGTTCCTTATTATTTAACAATTTGTTCTGTTTTCTATCTTAATGCCCCTTAATAGGAGCATTTTTCAGCCACCAAGTTCTAGATGTTATCATGATGCCAACCTGACCTCACTAGGAAGATGACCTCACCAATGTGTCCTGGAACCCCACCTCCCCAGAGCCCTAACCCACTAGGGAAAGACAGAAACAGCCTGGGGGTATGGATCCACCTGTCAATGCCCATGTCCAGTGGAGAAGCAATTGCAGATGCCAGACTTTCCACCTTCAGCTCCCCAGAATGATCCTGAGTCCATACTTCTAGAGGGATTAAAGAATAGGAAAGCTTCCAATGGAGGGGATGGGACACAGAACTCTGGTGGTGGGGATTGTATGAAATTTTACCTCTTGTATCCTATGCTCTTGTCAATATTTCCATTTTAAAAATAAAAACGGAAGCAGTGATGCAAAAATTATTTCTTTATGCCATAAATAGCCCTTTAATCAAGAGACTCATAAAAATGACACCAGCATGTCTCAACTAAACACTGAAATAATAGTAATACTCACAAAAAGCAGATGGTAAGCAAAGAAAGTCGATTTTGGTGGGAAAATAAACTGTGTTTTTCCAGGCAGGTTTTTTTCATTTTTGCAGTTTTTTTGCATAGATATTCTAAATAGGGTTGAGTTATTTTTTTGAATATTACACAATGTTTCTGTCTTCCCCATAATTTAAGATTATATGCTGCAATGTATCTAGGGAGATATTATATTTAATTCAATAATATTAAACATGGAAGATAAATGTAGTGGTTTTACCAAGGCTACAAATATGTCGTTCAGTGAGTACAGGTAGAATAACAAATAGAGTCAAGCCTCCGAATTTTTTATATGGTGTTGGGAATGAGCCCAGGACCTCATACATAAGGGATACCACTGCTGAGTGGCTTAAAGCTTTTAATTTTTTTATTTACAGAAAGAGAGAAGGAGAGACACCATTGCATCATTTCACCATGCCTAGAGAATCCTTAGTGCTGCCCACAGTACTCCTGTTTGATGGCAGGTCTCAAACCAATGATTCTGTGCATGGTAAGAACAGAACTCTGGGGGTTGGGTGGTAGCATGCTGCATTAAGCACTTGTAGTGTGAAGCTAAAGGACCCACACAGGGACCCTGGTTCATGCCTCCGGCTCCCCACCTTCAGGGGAGTCACTTCGCAAGTATTGAAGCAGGTCTACAGGTGTCTATCTTTCCCCCTCTTCTCTCAGTTTCTCTCTGTCCTATCCAATAGCAACAACGAATGAAAGAAAAAAAAAAAGGTCAACAGGAGCAGTGGATTCATAGTGCAGGTACCGGGCCTAGGAGATAACCCTGGAGTTAAAAAAAAATAAAAAAATAAACCCTCTACCAGGTTTAGCTATTTCTGGTCCCCTAGGCCTCAAAATTCTGCTACAAACTTGGGCTTTATGAGAATCCCCCAAGAGTCAGTACCTGAAACATCAGTGGGGTGGTGGCAGACGAGAAGTTCAGGCTCTTGACCACGTGGCCCTCGGGATCATACTTTGACATGAATCCTTTAACGATGACTGTTTTGGCTGTTCCTTGCTCCCCAATCAACAGCACAGCCTGGGATGGAAATTAAAATAGAAATCCAATAAGATCAGAGCCATGCATTGAGCTATATCTCCCCCGACCCCCCCCCCCCAAATTCCTATGCCTAAAAAATCAACCTCAAGTATTCTAAAATGTGACCATATTGGGGAGAGTTTTTGAAAAGGGGTTATTACGTTAAAATGAAGATGGGCCCCAGTTCAGTCTCTGGCCACCATCCTTAGAGATGAGGGCGTCTGTACACAGGAAGCCCAGAGAAAGCTCATATGAGAACAGAGCGAGATGGCAGCCGTCACGAGCCTGGAAGAGTTCTGCAAGAAGCTAAGCCTTTAGTTTATGGATACGTGTGCACATAAGCTCTCTCTCACTGCAAAATATATACCTGAAAGCAGTAGTACACTAGAGTTTGCAGTGAATACCTCCCTAACACTTCCTCTCCACTATTCCAAGCTTGGGATCCATTATTGCTCAACAAATTGTTTGGCTTCGTATGTTAACTCTCTTTTCAATCACCAGGTTCCAGATGCCACCAGGGTGCTGGCCAGGCTTCCCTGGATTGAAGACCCCACCAATGTGTCCTGGAGCTCAGCTTCCCCAGAGACACACCTTACTAGGGAAAGAGAGAGGCAGACTGGGAGTATGGACCGACCAGTCAACACCCATGTTCAGCGGGGAAGCAATGACAGAAGCCAGACCTTCTACCTTCTGCAACCCTCAACGACCCTGGGCCCATGCTCCCAGAGGGCTAGAGAATGGGAAAGCTATCATGGGAGGGGGTGGGTTATGGAGATTGGGTGGTGGGAATTGTGTGGAGTTGTACCCCTCCTACCTTATGTTTTTGTTCATTAATCCTTTCTTAAATAAAAAATTAAAAAAAAAAAAAAAGAAGCTAAGCCTTCCGGGGCCAGATGGTGGCACACACAGGTTACAGTGTTACCCAGGTTCGAGCCTCCAGTCCCTACCTGCAGGTGGAAAGCTTTGCAAGTGGTGAAATAGTGCTATAGGTGTCTCTCTGTCTCTCCTCCTCTCTATCTCCCCTTCCCTCTCGATTTCTGGCTATCTCTATCCAATAAATAAATAAAGATAAATTTAAAAAAAGAAGCTAAGCTTTCCAACACCTTGAAATTGGACTTCCAGCCCTCCAAGACTATGAAATAAACAATCATCTGCTGTTTAAACCAGCAAGTCTCTGGTATTTTGTTATGGTAATCTTGGTAAAGTAAGATAGTGATCAAAACAGAAAGATTTCTCTTGGGGGAAATAAGTCCAGAGTCACTTTCAACCACATCTGAGAAACACTCAGTTATGAATTAGAACAATTCAGCACTAGTGGCATTCCCAGAGATTTATAGAAGTGTTTTCAGTGGGCTCACAGAGTCATTTCTTCCAGATGGCAGCATGAAACATTTTAAATAAAAGCAAGATGCCTTGTGTTCCCAAGTGATGTTTGAAGTTCTTTTCTCAGAAAAGAGCCAGAGACGTACCTTGCCCTGCTTTGCGATGGTTTTTATCAGAAAGTCTGTTCTTACATTGTCAACGTTCGGCACCAGAATGGAGCCATATTCTGGGGAGCTGTCGGACGGATACACGTATTCCTCAGTGCAGGTGTTCCAATGCCTCCACTCACCTGAGAAGGCCAGAGAGAGCATTTACATCTTCATCTTCCCACCAGCACAGCAACTGCCAGCTGATGAGCAGACATTGATAGAGAAAGGTTCTCAAAACTCCCCATTAAGAAAGGAAAATAAACATCATTAGAATCAAATATCTCGGTATGTGTCAGCAGAGTCAAAATTCCCTATGGAACTTTTTCAAAGCAGTAGTGTTAGGAAATATTAAGAAGATATGAAACCTGCCACCTGTGACAATAACAGTCTTCTAAATCAATATGTCCACCCAGGAGTAGGGGAGATAGCATAACAGTTATGCAAAATACATTCACATGCCTGAGGCTCTGAAGTCATAGGTTCGATCTCTTGTACTACCATAAGCCAAAGTTGTGCAGTGCTCTGGAAAAAGAAATTTCAACTGTGACAAGAAAAGAAAGGAAGGGAAGAAGGAATGAAGGAATGAAGGAAGGAAGAAAGGATGGAAGGAAGGAAAGAAGGAAGGAAAGGAGTGAAAGAAGGGAGGGAGGGAGGTTGCAAAAAGGTCTGGTTTGATCATACTGTGTATACGAATTTACAGGCAAGAGTTAAGTATTCCAGCTCCAAAGCGAAGCACGGTCCCTCCCAAGGGAAAGAGAGGTTTTTTTGTGTGTCTTTTTTTTTGTTTGTTTTGCCTCCAGGGTTATTGCCCGGGCTCGGTGCCTGGACCACAAATCCATTGCTCCTGGAGGCCATTTCCCCCCCCCACTTTGTTGCCCTTGTTGCTTTATTGTTGTTGTGGTTATTATTATTATTGTCATTGATGTCATTGTTGCTGAGTAGGACAGAGAGAAATGGAGAGAGGAGAGGAAGACAGAGAGGGGGAGAGAAAGAAAAGATAGACACCTGCAGACCTGCTTCACTGCAAGTGGGGAGCCAGGGCCTCGAACAAGGACACTTACGCCAGTCCTTGTGTTTTTGCACCATGTGTGCTTACTCTACTGCACTACTGCCCGACCCCTGAAAGAGAGTATTTTTTAAACTATCTTAAAATCTTCTTTTTACATATGTAAGCTTTCTATTGAAAGTGAGAAGAACAATTCAGATAGCCAGGAATGTGGTGCATCAGGCAAGGCACAGGACTTGCACGTTTAAGATCCCAAGTTTGATCCCTGGTAACACTAGTGTTTTGGTCAGTTCTCTTTCTTATAAAATAAACAAGTCAGAGGCCAGGTAGTGGCACACTGGGCTAAGCACACACGTTACCAGGCCCAGGGACCTGGGTTAGAACCCTTGTTCCCCATCTGCAAGATGGAAGCTTCATGAATGGTAAAGCAGGCCTGCAGATTTCTCTCTTTCTCTCTCCCTCTCCCTTCTCAATGTCTCTCTGTTCTATCAAGTATAATAAAAAGGAAAAAGAAGAAAAAAATGGCTACCAGGAGCAGTGGATTCATAGTGCAGGCACCAAGCCCTAGCAATAACCCTGGTGGCAAATAAAAAAAAATAGTAAACATTTAAAACTGAATATTCTAAAATAGAATGTGTCACCTCAAATCATTTTTAAATGCCTACTCACATAAGCTTTTCTTTTCTTTTTTTTTTTCTATACCCACCCACATAAGCTTTTCATGGAACTAAAAAACAATAGCTCTGAAAATGAAGTTACAAACACACTGTGTGCATACACACACAAACACGAAATACTTCACACATTTAGATATGGACCTGTATGTATGTGGGCCTGCGGACACAGAAGTGGAGTCTACACAGAGATACAGGCACAGGGTACACAACCATAGTCGGTGAGGATAGAGTCGGTGCTTTGTCCCTTTTATGTAAAATGCTGACTGTGTGACTGGATGACTATAATAGGTCTGACTAGAGGGTTTTTCAAAATTTGTTTTGGGTTCATTAAAATAAATGAACTAAGTCGATGTAAGTTCGTACACATGATGTAATTTGCAAAGAAGTATATTTAAACTGCAGAGACATACATTTACAGAATGCATACAAATATATGAAGTTATAAGACACAGTATATTTAACTAGAAGGAAGTGCACATCTGAAGCACAATAAAGATAATTTTTTGAAAAAGAGACACGAGTGGACAGCATTCTGGAGACTCTCAGAAGGCTAGAAATGGACCTGCCCTATGGCCCTGCAAGTCCTCTCCTGGGGATAGATCCTAAGGAACCCAACACACCCATCCAAAAAGATGTGTGTACACACACATTCTTAGCAGCACAATTTGTAACAGCCAAAACTTGGAAGCAATTCAGTGTTCAACGATAGCTGAGTGTCTGAGCAAGTTTTGGTCTAGATACACAATGGAATACTACTCGACTATTAAGAATGACAAATTTTGCTTCTTCACCTCATCTTGGATGGAGCTTGAAAAAATCATGTGAAGTGAGAAAAGGCAAAAGGAGAAGGGTAAATACAGGATGACCTCACTCATGAGAAAAAAAGACTGGAGAAACAAGAACAAAAGCGGAAACACAAAGTAAAAACCTGGGCTGGGTTTGGTGGATTGCACCAAAGCAAAGGACTCTGGGAGAAGAAAGAAAAGGGGTGGGTGGGGGGAGAGAGGGAGGTGAGGGAGCTCGGAAATGCTGCCACAGGATGTTTGGAAAGGATCTCAGCTGGGGCTGAGTGTGTCTTCACAGACACCTGTCACGGGAAGATGAAAATTTATGCCCATGTGTCAACAATGGTTGTATTGTAAACCACTAACCACCCCCCTAATAAAATGATTTAAAAAAAAAAAAAAGAGGGAAGTTAGTAGTGTCTTCAAACCAGAAAGTTCCCCTTGCCGTTTAGAGATTTTTGTGTGTCGAATAGCAGCCCCTCTGAAACCATCTCCCCCAGGTGTCTGTGTGGAAGGGTGGGATCACCAGGCTTACCCTCGGGAGCTACATAATAGTTGAACATGGTATCCTCGGCACCCGTGAGGGCCGGCAGGTCCAGGGTCAGCGGGTCCTGCGAGCGTAGCCAGTGCTCCAGGCGGTGACGGCCGTCCAGTTCCAGCACAGCCCCCACGCTCCACATCAGAGAGAAGACATAGAGCCTCCCCAGGTGCTCTGGGGTCACGTCCACACCTTGCTCCTGAGGGCCAGAGAAACCTTCAGTGACTTCCTGATGTTCGGGCCAGAGCACAGCTCTGAAGTGTCAATAAAAATAACCAGACTTAGACTGGTGAGACAGGATAATGGTCAGGCAAAAATAATCAGCCTACTCAACTCCTTTTCCTCACCACCTGCCCCATTAGGGAAGCCCAGATTTCTTGATAGACCCCTGAATTGTGATTTTTTTTATTATATTTACTTATTTATAGGATAGAGACATCCAGAAATTGAGAGGGGGAAATAGAGAGACAGAGAGACACCTGCAGCCCTGCTTCACCACTCATGAGGCTTTCCCCCTAAAGGTGGGGACCAGGGGCTCGAACCTGGGTCCTTGTGCATTGTAACATGTGCGCTCAACCAGGTACACCACCACCCATCCCCCTGTTATTTCTCTGCTGAAGTATTTTTCTTTTTTTTAATTAATTAATTTATTTATTCCTTTTGTTGCCCTTGTTGTTTTATTGTTGTAGTTATTACTGATGTCGTTGTTGGATAGAATAGAGAGAAATGGAGAGAGGAGGGGAAGACAGAGGGGGAGAGAAAGATAGACACCTGCAGACCTGCTTCACCGCCTGTAAAGCGACTCCCCTGCAGGTGGGGACCCGGGGGCTTGAACCGGGATCCTTCCGCTGGACCTTGTGCGTAGCACCATGAAGTATTTTTCTTATTTACTAACAGCTATGTATTATACCAGATGTGTCACAAATCCTTTGCTTTCTCTGTAGTTCTGTCTGCAACCCCCAGGGGTGTTCTGGCCACATCAGGGTGAACACACACAGCGTTGAACAGGCCAGCAGGCTACCGTGAAGTCTGCCTTCTCTGCTATCCCTGAGTCACGCCACATCATTGGGGTCAGGTCAGGATTTGCAGGGTAAACCTAGAAACTGATAGAATCACTAGAATGGGAAGTAACAAGTCTAATAATGACTGGTCGACATAAGAGGAGAGAGATCGTTCAATTATGCCTGCCCTCGAGGTGTTCATGTATACCCTTAAGATGTTTATACTTCACACAGCTGTTTGCGCACACACGCGCACACACACACACACACACACACACACACATATAAATAAAGGGACAGTGAGGCCCCAGGAAGAGTAGGCAGACACACATGCAGGAGACATTTTGGCAAAGCACAAAGACATGACTGAAACTCTGCACCCTAGCATCCAGGGAAACCCCTTTTCTTTTTTGATAATCCCCCAGATTTCTAGCCTTTCCAGAACAGACTACATCTAGTCCAAATTCCATCCTGTGTTCTGCCTCTCCCTCCCTGTTTCTTAAGTTCCACCTGGAAGTGAAATCCCAACACAGAGGACACAAGACACAATGGTGGAGGAGGCCTTAAGTTGGTGGTGGGACTAGTGTGCGGACACCTCTCATAGAAGGAGAAACTGTACCCGGGAGACAACTGTCTTGGAAATCAACGTTTCCCTAATATGACAATAAAAGATAAAAAAATAATTATTTTTTTAAAAAGAAAAAATAAGTCAACATAGAACAGGAACATTTTCCACAAGCTGAAGGGAAAGAGTGACTATCAAACTGGGGTATAGATTTGGAACCAGTCTCTAGGGAAACCTGATTGTTCTCAGATAAATGTGTTGTGAACCTGCAACCAAATTGCAAATATCTATCTCACCCATCCTCTCAATTTCTAGTTAGCTGTATAATAAAGATAACAAAAGGGAGTCGGGCGGTAGCACAGTGGGTTAAGCACACGTGGCGCGAGGCGCAAGGACCAGTGTTAAGGATTCTGGTTCGAGTCCCTGGCTCCCCACCTGCAGGGGAGTCGCTTCACAGGCAGTGAAGCAGGTCTGCAGGTGTCTGTCTTTCTCTCCCTCTCTCTGTCTTCCCCTCCTCTCTCCATTTCTCTCTGTCCTATCCGACAACAACAATAATAACTACAACAACAATAAAAACAAGGGCAACAAAAGGGAAAATAAATGAATAAAATTTAAAAAAATAAAGATAACAAAAAATAAGTTTAAAAAATGAGAAATATTCAGAAGTTGAGAAATAAAAACAGAAAGGGAAATGCAACACAGAAGTTGGACTGGGTTGGAGGTATTGCACGAAAGTAAAGAACTCTGGGGTGGGTAGAGGTGGGGGTGGAGATTTTCAGTTCCTGGTGCAGGGTGGGGGAGAAGGGCCCAGGCTCGGGGTGAGGGTGTTTTGCAGAAAACTACAACTTTTACACATGAACCAACAACTGAACTTTCTTTAAACCATTTAAAAGAAGGAATTCTCAGGGTGTGGTGCACTGGGTTGAGCGCACAAGATACAGTGTGCAAAGACCCAGGTTTGAGCCCCCAGTCCCCACCTGCTGGGGGAAAGCTTTGTGAGTGGTGACACAGGGCAGCAGGTGTCTCTCTGTCTCTCTCCCTCTCCACCTCTCCCTACCCTCTCCATTTCTGTCCTTCTCTATCCAATAAAGATAATTTAAAAGAAGAAAAAGGACCCATGTTAGCCTTTAAGTTCATGATTAGTCAACAATTTGTTTGCCTTTATATGTTAACTCATTTTCAGCCACCAGATTCCAGATGCTAACATGATGCTAACCAGACTTCCCTGAGAAGACAACCCCAACAATGTGTCCTAGAGCCCCACTTCCCCAGAGTCCCGCCCCACTAGGGGAAAGAGAGGCAGGCTGGGAGTATGGATAGACCTGTCAGCACCCAGGTTCAGCAGGGAAGCAATTACAGAAGCCAGACCTTCCACCGTCTGCACCCCATGGTAATCCTGGGTCCATGTTCCCAGAGGGATAAAGAATAGGAAAACTTGCAAGGGAGGGGATGGGATATGGAGCTCTGGTGGTGGGAACTGTGTACAACTGTACCCCTCTTATCCTATGGTCTTGTCAATATTTCCATTCTATAAATAAATAATTTTTTAAAAAAATGGAGGAGGAGGGGAAGGGCAAAGAGAAGGAGAAGGGGAAGAAGGGATTCTTTAGAAAGCTGGGTGACTCACCTTGGGAGGGATCAGGCCCTGAAGCACGTGGAGGCTCTGCATGATGACGAAGGCCTCCAGAACCTCCATCTTGTGCTGCAAGTTCTGGACACTAAATTGGTACAGGGCGGGGAAAGTCTGGGCGTACAGCTCACGGAGAATCTCTGCTTCCTGGGGGGAGCGTCTCTTAAGAAAACCCTGTTCGTTTTTAGAGTCTTGTGTTAGTGAAAGTGCTCAGTGTAAAAATGGCCATTTGGTCACACTGGCTCCTAAGCTGAATATGGGCCCCAGATAATATCAGATTGATGGGGTTTACAGTCAACAATATTTATAACCCCTTTCCCATATTAGGGAGCTCCTCTCTTCCCTGATCCAGCTTTCTGGTCCTTTTTCCAGCCATGACATCATCTCCCCAGACAATAACTTGGATGGAAAAAAAAAACTAGTATAGCCACAGGCCCTTTGGAACATAACTAAAATATGCCTACTATCTACCTACAGAATGGAGGACCCCCCCCCCAACTCTTCATCTGCACTACTCCAGCCTTTAGGTTCATGACTGGTCAACAATTTGGCTTTGTATGTTAACTCTCTTGTCAACCACCAGGTTCCAGGTGCCAGCATGATGGCGACCAGACTTCCCTGGACAGACAACCCCACCAATGTGTCCCAGAGCTCTGCTTCCCCAGAGCCCCACCCTACTAGGGAAAGAGAGAGACAGGCTGGGAGTATGGATCAACCTGTCAACACCCATGTTCAGCGGGGAAGCAATTACCGAAGCCTGGCCTTCCACCTCTGCACCCCACAGTGACCCTGGGTCCATACTCCCAGAGGGATAAAGAATAGGAAAGCTATCAGGGGAGGGGATGGGATATGGAGTTCTGGTGGTGGGAATTGTGTGGAGTTGTACCCCTCTTATCCTTTGGTTCAGCCAATGTTTCCTTTTTATAAATAAAAAAAATTTTTTTTAATGGCCATTTGGGACAAAGGTGTCAACTCTGAGCAGTTGATCACAACCTTGATAACCAAAATAATGTCTAATGGACGTAATCCTGGAGTAATTCACTGAAAGCTCAAAATAACCCTCCGAGGTTCACAGCTATCACCTCCCTTTACAGGTGAGGACACTGAGTCCCAAAGAGCTTCCAGAAAGGCTTCCAGGATCTCACCACTGAGAGGAAACAAGGGCAGAGTTCAATCTTTATTTTTTTTATAAAAAGTTAAGACTAAGGTGCTGGGGGTGGCACACCTGGTTGAGTGCACATGTTATGGTGCACAAGGACCTGGGTTCAAGCCCCTGGTCCCCACCTGCAGGAGGAAAAGCTTTGCAAGTGGTGATGCATGGCTACAGGTGTCTCTCTCCCTCTTTATCTCTCCTTCCTTCTCGACTTCTGCTTCTCTCTATTCAATAAATAAAGAGAATTAAAACAAAGTTAAGATTAATATGTCACCACCTCCCAAAGGGGTTCTTCTTCAGTCACAGAACTGTGGGTCATTAATTAGCACATGCAGGCTTTGCAACCACCCCACAGAGTGATTCCAGGAGCACAGAAGGAGCCGGGAAGGGTAGTCAGAGTTTTAATGACGCAGAAAATGCAGGAGTCTTCCAGAAGTACTACCACTAAAATGCAGTTACCAAATAAGAAAATGCCAAAGAGGATGTGAAGGAAAAACTGAAGAAACAAGAACAAAAAGGGGAAACACAAAGTAAAAACTCTGATAAGTACTCAGGTGGGAATATAAACTGGTAAAACCCCTCTGAGCAAAGATATGGAGCCTTCGTTAACAGCTGAAAAGAAAGATACTATGTGGTCCTCCAGCACCACTCGGAATTCATCTGCACAATAAAAAAACCTCACTTGAAAGCATATAGACAACGCTGTTTTTATGTCGTTTTAGTCACAGTGTCCAAGACATGGGGCCAGCTCAAATGTCCATCAGTGGATGGCTATAAATAAAGAAACATGTGCAACATATGACTGGCATACCACGCACATATTAAATAGATGAACTCTTGTCGTTTGCATTGAGATGAGTGGAACTGGGGGGGCTGGGCAGTGAAGCACTTGGTTAAGCACATGTAGTACTATGCAGGACCATTGCAAGGACCCAGGTTCAAGCCCCAGGTCCCCACCTGCAGGGGGTCCACTTCACAAGCAGTGAAGCAGGTCTGCAGGAGTCTATGTCCCTCTCTACCTCCCTTTCCTCTTTCAACTGCTCTCTGTCTAATCCAATAAAGTAGAAAAAATGGCCTCCAGGATCAGTGGATTCATAGTGCTGGCACTGAATCCCAGTGATAACCCTGGAGGCAGTAACAAAACATAACATAACAAAATGAGTGGGAACTTAAGGTGATTATGCTAAGTGAAATAGAAAATTTGAGTCAATTGGCTTCTCTCATGTGTGGGAAATAAATAACCAAAGCAAAGAAAAGAAAACACAGTAAAAAATTATTATAGACTGAAAATGTGGAGATTACCAATTGGGAACTTAGAAGGGGGTGGGGGGAAGAAGGCAGAAAGTGCCAATTTGATCATAGAAATGTCGTTAGAATTTCGTTGGTGACTGTGGTTACATATAAGCACAAAAAGATGTGACGGTGTAATACTAAAAGGTAGATATCATTGTAAACCAATGTAAACAGTTAAAACTTATTAAATATCAGACAATCAATAAAAACGCATTTCTACCACAATACTGCAGCAAAATCATCACGCACCCTAAAATAATGCTTCAGAGTTAAGCTTCCCTCTAATCAAAGCAGAGAGAGACTCCAAGCCTACCTCAAGAATTGGGCTCCAGTCGAGAACAGAAGAACTCATGAAAACCATCCCATTTCTTGAGACAGTCGCAGGAGAAGCATTGTCAATGTTATGAGGTTCAAAGACTATCTTGCAGTTTGGAGCCATGGGAATCCGATCGCCATTAGCAAGAGTCAGAGTTTTGTTATCATCCAAAACAGAATTCAGATTTTCAATCCAGATGGCATCTACGGGGCCATCAAGAACTATCCAGATATGTTCCCCTAGAAAATCCCACAAAAGTGGGGAAGAAAGTGTACATACGTATGTGTGTGTGCTTATGAATCTGACTCCTAGACTAGAGGAAGTACAACTAATAAGATTTTTTGGTGCTGTATATAGCAAGTATTTAAAAGCCAATGATCATATTAAAAATCACTTGTTCTAATGGACCCCTTTGTGGGCCCCTATAAGACCTTGCCCACAATGTGGATCAATAATGGTAGGGAGTGTTCCATTCTCCAAGGGGAGGTTGGTCAACGTACTCTACCTATCATCCGAGGAAGATGAGTCTTAGTGCAGCCTGGAATGTACCTAGTCATGACCCCTTCAGGAATGCAGAGGTTACATAGGCTCCTGTGCTGAATATGGGCTCCAGATCAAATTGGTGGGGTTTACAGTTAGCAATATTTATACAGTTTTCCCACATTTGAAGAGCTACTCTCTTCCCTGATCTTTCTAGTCCTTTTTCCAACTATGACACCATCTCCCCAGACAATTAACTTAGGTCACCTGCATGTCAGATGTCAAGCTCAGGCAAAAAGTTGTAGGGTCAAAGGCCCCCCCTTGGAATATACCTAAAATAGACCTACTAGCATTTTCTAAAATGGAGACCCCAAATCTTCATCTGCAATATTCTTGCCCTTAGGTTCATGCTTAGTCAACAATTTGTTCTGCTTTATATCTTAACTCTTTTTGAGCCACAAGGTTCCAGACACTATCATGATGCCAACCTGACTTCCCTGGGCAGAAGACCCCACCCATGTGTCCTGGAGCCCCACCTCCCCAGAGCCCTGCCCTATGAAAGAGAGAGAGAGAGATAGACTGGGAATGTGGATCCACCTGTCAACGCCCATGTTCAGCGGGGAAGCAGTTACAGAAGCCAGACCTTCCACCTTCTGCATCCCACAATGACCCTGGGTCCATACTCCCAGAGGGATAAAGAATAGGAAAGCTATCAGGGGAGGGAATGGGATGCAGAGTTCTGGTGGTGGGAACTGTGTGGAATTGTACTCTTCTTATCCTATGGTTTTGTCAATATTTCTATTTTATAAATAAAAAACTTTTAAAAAAGAAAACAATAATAATAAATGAAAAAAAATCAAATCACTCCTTCAGAGAGCAGCGCCTACTTCAGCATGTACACGCCAAGGCTGAGGCCCTGCGCTTGGCTCTGCCACTATGTGAAGACACCACAAACGGTATCAAAGCGAGTTTCGTGAATGGGGCAGCCGTGTTGTGATATCTCTCTGTGTGTGTCTATCTCTCCCTCTTTCCTCTTGCTCTCTTTCCCTCTCTCTCTCTAAATGAAAATTTAGAGTTGTAGGAGAGGTGTTCAAAGCCACTGACTGACAGAGAAACACAAAGAAAGACAAGGATGGGATACCACTTAACACCTGTGAGAATATCACACATCAGGAAGGACAGTTGTTGGAAAGGATGTGAGGATAATGGGGCACTTCTGCTGACGGGAGGGAGTGTGACTTAGTCCAATCCATGTGAAAAACTGTCTGGAGATTTCTCAACACACTAGAAATGGACTTGCCCTACGACCTAGTAATTTCTCTCCTGGGGACTGACAGACCCAAAGGGAATAAAAACACCCATCAGAAGAGATCTGTGTACACCTATGTCTACAGCAGTGCCATTTGTTATAGACCAAACTTGGAAGCAATGCAAATGAGGGGCTAAAAAATAAATTATGAGAGACACATACATACAGACAATGGAATACTCTGTAGTTGTTAAAAATAATGAAGTCGGGAGTCGGGCGGTAGCACCACGGGTTAAGTGCACATGGCGCAAAGCGCAAGAATCGGTGTAAAGATCCCACTTCAAGCCCCGGGCTTCCCCACCTGCGGGGGAGTCACTTCACAAGTGGTGAAGCAGGTCTGCAGGTGTCTATCTTTCTCTCCCCTCCTCTGTCTGCCCCTCCTCTCTCCATTTCTCTCTGTCCTATCCAACAACGACGACAACAATAGTAACTACAACAGGGAGTCGGGCGGTAGCGCAGCTGGTTAAATGCAGCTGGCGCAAAATGCAAGGACCAACCTTAAGTCCCTGGGCCCCCACCTGCAGGGGAGTCGCTTCACAAGCGGTGAAGCAGGTCTGCAGGTGTCTATTTTTCTCTCCCCTTCTCTGTCTTCCCCTCCTCTCTCCATTTCTCTCTGTCCTATCCAACAACAATGGCAGCAATAACAACAACAATAATTACAGTAATAAAACAACAAGGGCAACAAAAAGGAATAAATAAATACTTTTAAAAACTTTTTAAAAAGTAATAACTACAACAATAAAACAACAAGGACAATAAAAGGGAATAAATAAATAAATATTTTTTTAAAAAGGACACTGGGGAAGGGGGGTAGGGGACCCTGGTGCATGTCGATGGAAAGGGACCTAGGTGTTGAGGGAGAGTGTTCTGCAGAGAGCTTTCTTGGGGAGATGAGAAACTATGTATTAATAACCGCACCCTGCAAACTATTAAATACCCCCCAATAAAGATGATTAGAAAACACAAGCCCAGGCCAGATGAACACGGAGAGAGCGAGCAGGTGTCGCGTACGTTCTACCTTTCTTCGCCCTCAAGGTCTTCCTCCACAGGGTGGAAAAGATTCCGTCAGTCCAGTCATTGGTGGTTGCATCCAGCCGGCCAAACATCTGTGGGGCTGTGATTGCTTTGGGATTCATCCGCATTTCCCGGTGTGGTTTTCCACAATCTAGACAGAGAGATTCCGAATTTGAAACAGTGTGTGTCAAGTGAATCAGCATTAGACAACAGTCCATGGATCTGCAGAGGACCCACAGCAGGTGTTCAGAGGATGGAAAATAGAGAATTGAGCTAAAATATACATAGTCTTTTTTATATATATTTATTTATTTTCCCTGTTGTCGCCCTTGTTTTCTTTTATTATTGTTGTTGTTATTGATGTCGTAGTTGTTGGATAGGACAGAGAGAAGTGGAGAGAGGAGGGGAAGACAGAGAGGGGGAGAGAAAGACAGACACCTGCAGACCTGCTTCACCATCTGTGAAGTGACTCCCCTGCAGGTGGGGGACCGGGGGCTTGAACCGGGATCCTTAGCCGGTCCTTGCACTTTGCGCCACGTACGCTTAACCCACTGCGCCACCGCCTGACTCCCAATATACACATAGTCTTAACTGCATTCCAAGTGCCCGTAATTAGCCTCTTTATATTTTATTGGCTCGAGCACTTCATTTTAGCCTTTGGTAAAGAAAGTGACGTGTTTCATAAGAGCAGAGAAAGGCCGTCATGCTGGAACTGACCAAGAGATACCTGTCATCTGGAAATTCTTCAAATCATGTCGTTCAACATTCTCTGGGTTTGTGGAGCATTGGATTACACCTAGTATCTAAAATAACTTATAGAAGGCATCGTTCTCTTCATTATTATCTTTGCTTTGTTGACATGTGTGCAGGTGGAGGTATACCTGGTTAAGCACTCATAGTACTAAGCACAAGAAAACCTACACAAGATGCAGGTTCAAGCTCCTGGCTCCCCACCTGCAGGGGGAGCACTTCACAAGCTGCAAAGCAGGTCTGCAGGTGTCTATCTTTCTCTCTCCCTCTCTATCTCCCCTTCCTCTCTCATCTTTCCCTGCCCTGTCCAATAAAATGGCCGCCAGAAGCAGTGTCTCTGTGAGGCTGGCACCGAGCCCCAGCGATAACCCTGGAGGCAATAAATAAACAATAAAAACATTGGCAAGGAATCACTTGTTATTTACGGTAAGTGTTCTCCCTACCTATTAAAACTAAAAGCAAGTTAATGAGGCATTCGTCTTCGCCAAGAACTTCTAAACCAGAGACGCCACGTGGACTCCATGATTGAAAGATATCAGACATAATGCATGCACCTCTACTGCTACTCATATTTTCCCAAGTTCTTGTACCAGGTGCACTTGTCTCTTGTTGACAGAAGCTGAATGCACAACAACAATCAAAGCGTCAGCTCACAGTGAGGTCCTGTTGAGCCAGCCACATGGAACAGTACGGATGGACCATGAGTGCACTGGGCTAGGGGACTTAAGTCACATCAAGAAAGGCAAATCCCGTCTGTCACTTGGGGGTGAAATCTAAAAAAGTCAAACTCAGAGGAAAAAGAGACTGGAGTGGTGGATTGTCTGTGGGTAGTGGGTAGGAAGATACTTGTCAAAGGACACAGACTTCCAGTTAAGATGACACATCTTGGAGCCAGTGTATTTGGAAAGTGGCTAGAAGAGTGGACCTCACAAGCCCTCCTCCTAGTGGAGGTGTACTGATGTTTTTAGTGACGATCAATTGGGGTATAAATGGACCAGGTCAACACATACAGATGCCATGCCATGTTATGTGTGGTGTTAGTTCTCAATAAAACTGGAGGGAAAAAATGTCTCCTCTGATTCGCTAGTAGAATACGTTATACCTCTACAATGTCCTATAGCCAGTGAATTTCAGCATTCCCTCCTAAGGAAAAGGATTTGTAATATATCCACCCTCTAGGCTAGGTGAATTAGATTATAGATCATAATCAGGTATTCTATTAATAAATGTCTGTCCTAGAACATTCGAATGTGTCACAGTCACTGGAACGGATCACACAGAAGACCACAACTTGGCTGTCCCCTACCTGCCATGGCTCTCATCAAGGTGTGGATGCAAGTGGTTTTCCCCGCTCCACTCGGACCCAGGGCCATCATTCCATGACGCACTCTCTGGGTTTCAAACAGCTGGATGACCTTCAGTGTCCAAGGAGGATGGTTGATTAAACCAGCTTCTTCTACCTGAAAAGATAGCCAAAGTGAGCCACCCCTTATGTCATATCGCTGGTGCTCTGGACTTAGCGCTGTCTTCAAAAATAAACAGACATGAAGCTAGGCTGTGGGCAGAAGAATGGGGACTTATGTAACAGGAGTCCACTAAATAATGTTTCCATCTGGGGAAGATGGAAAACATTCTTAAAACAGTGAGTGGGGATTTTTGCACAGGAGTGTGGGTGTACTTATTGTCTCTGAATTATACTTAATGTAGTTAAATGGTATATTTTGTTTTACTTTAAAGTTTAGCTATTTATATTCATAAGAAAGGCCAGAACCTCTGTAGAGAGCCGTCTGGAGAACTCTCAGAAAGTCAAAAATGTGTCTATCCCATGACCCTGCAATTCCTCTCCTGGGGATGTATCCCAAAGCATCAAACACACCCATCCAAAAAGATCTGAGTATACCTATGTTCATAGTAGCACAATTTGTAAGAGCCTAAACCTGGAAGCAACCCAGGTATCCAACAACAGATGAGTGTCTGAAAAGTTGTGGTCTAGATACTATATGTGGAATATTACTCAGCTATCAAGAGTTATGAAGTCACATTCTTCACCTCATCTTGAATAGAGTTTAAAGGAACCATGTTAAGTGAGATGAGGCAGAAAGAGAAGGATGAATATGGGATGATCTCAGTCTCAGAGTTGAGAAATAACAGGAAGAGAAGAAACACAAAGCAGAACTTGGACTGACTTTGGTGTATTGTACCAGAGTAAAGGGACTCTGGAGAGGGTCAGGTCCTGGAACATGATGGCAGAGGAGCACCTAGTGGGGGTTGTATTGTTATGTGGAAAACGGGAAATGTTACATATGTACAAACTACTGTATTTTACCGTTGACTGTAAACCATTAATCCTCCAATTTAAAAAAAAAAAAAAAAAACTTCCCAGAGAATCTAGTGCACAATCAGGCTTGTGAACAAAACAGAACAAAACAAAAAAGTTGAATAAGTAGGTAAATCAAAGCTGACATTCAATAACTGGGAATTTTTTCTAGCCTGCCAGTTTGATTGAAATTTCATATATGAGCTTCAAAATATCTTTGTAAATCTTTTCTTATTTTTTCCCATTGATCAAGTACCTACATAGAACTTAGTATGCACCAAACATTGTTCTAAGCTCGATCTTCGTGACAACCCTTTGAGAGTGGTCCTGATGGAAACGTCGTTTTAGGAAACAAACACAGAGAGATTATGCAACTTCCCCAAGACTCCTGCCTATATAGTTATGGTGGAGAATCTCCTTCCATGAAATTCAGTCCCACAGCCCACGCCTGTAACTATCACGCTCTGCTTATACCCATGATACACGATGCTTCTACTTAGGTGACTTTGCTGGTAATCAGAGATCACTCTGTGCTAAACATTAGTTCTTAAGGATTTTTTTTTTTTTGGGGGGGGGGGTCGGGCGGTAGTGTGGTGGGTTAAGCACACGTGGCGCAAAGTGCAAGGATGGGCTCAGGGATCCGGGTTCAAGCCCTCAGCTCCTCACCTGCAGGGGAGTCGCTTCACAGACAGTGAAGTAGGTCTGCAGGTGTCTATCTTTCTCTCCCCCTCTCTGTCTTTCCCTCCTCTCTCCATTTCTCTCTGTCCTATCCAATAACAACAAAAAGGATTTTTCACAAACTATGAATTGCTAATGGAAAGAGTCTTCTCAATCATTTTGTACGTGGCCTTTTAGCAGCTAGTGCTACCATTAATTTAGCCACGTAGTAAAGAAACCATTTGCAAAATCAAGGATTGCTTTTACCAGACTAATCAGAGCAGGGCTTATCTGCTTCTTCAAAAGCCAAGAATCTATTAAATACAACTACATTTGAATTTTATGACAAACATCTTGAAGGAGCTGAAATAAACTTTATTAATATGAGCTAAATACTACCTCTGTCTGTCAATTTATCCCAAGATCTTCTTCATAGGAAGGGAAACTAAGATACAATGTCTAGGTGATGGTTTCCATTCCTAGGAAGACTGTAAAAAAAGTTGTGTCATGTGTCATGTGCAACCCAAAAACCTAAACACACACACACACACACACACACACACATGCCCTAGGAGAAAGTCACAAGCGATGCTGGGTCTAGGAAGAAGAATGACAGCTGAGGAGATACAGGAAACCTCTCCAGAGGCAGATCCAGAGATGAAAGCAATGTTGTAAGCACGGGGACTCTCAGGGAGCCAAGTCAGGCGTGAATAGAGCAGCCAGCCAAGAGCCCTGTCAGCAGCTGCTTATCCAGACCGTTGCCTCTGGTGTGGGTGTTTTCCATCTGCACTGAGCCAACTAGTATAAGACCAACAGAAAGTGCGGTGGTGCATTGGGAAGAGACCCGTGGAAGAAGGCGTTCCATCACTGAAGTAAGATGGCTTTTTGTTTGTTTGTTTGTTTGTTTTGGAACAAGACAGAGAGAAATTAAGAGTGGAGGGGAGAGGAGGGGAAGGGAGATATGGAGAGAAAGAAACAGAGAGACACCTGCAGCCCTACTTCACCACTTGTGACGTTTCCCCCTTGAGATGGGAACCAGAGGCTTGAACCCCGGCCCTCGCACAATGGTAACCGTGTGCCTAACCAGGTGCGCCACCACCTGGCCCCAGACGGTTTCTTTTCAAACAGCAACTACAGTCTTGGGTGTTGCTCTCCAAAGAGTTTGGAGCACACCAGTCACTTCCAGTCACTTCCTACCAACTTTAGACCAAACAGACAAGGTACTTGGATTACCTGTCTAGCGATCGCTGCTTCCAACTCAGGGTAACCAGCTTTGTCCAGAAGAATATTTGGGAAGAGATCTTCAATCAAACTCAAAAATAAAGGTTCATCCTCATCAATCTAAAGAAAGGAAAAGGAGGTCAAAATAACTATTTTAGCAAAAAATGATAATAATAATAATAATAATAATAAACTAAAAGACACCATCAACCCACTTTATTTCTCATAACCCTCAACAAAGTAAATATCATCTTAATCTAAGATGATTAATATACTTCTAGTTTATGCATATTGAAAGTTATTCTTGGAGCTGGCTGGTGGTGCACCCATATTACCCAGTGCAAGGACCTGGGTTCGAGCCCCCAGTCCCCACCTACAGGGGATCTGCTTCACGAGCAGTGAAACAGGTGATCAGGTGTCTCTCTTTCTCTCCAACTCCCACCTTCTCTCTATCCTATCTAATAAAAAATTAGAAAAATTATGATTAAAACAGGAATCAAAAGAGTAAGACAAAGTGGGAAGAAGGGAAGGAATAGAAAGAAAAATACACTATTGGGGGCTGGGCAGTGGTTGAGCACACGTCACCATGCTCAAGGACCTAGGTTCAAGCCCCCAGACCCCACCTGCAGGGGGAAGCTTCACAAGTGGTGAAGTAGTGCTACAGGTGTCTCTGTCTCTCCTACTAGCTACCCTCCCCCTATTAATTTCTCTCGGTCCTATTAAATATAAGAAAAATAAAATTAAACACAATTTTAAAAAAGAAAAATATACTGTCTACATGACCACCTTTCTGTAAAATAACCAGTTTGGGGTCTGTTACACAGTTTACAATCTCTAATTTAAATTAAGAAGAATTTTTTAATGTTAGTAGCAAATTCACAGATTAAAATTTGCTTCAGTATTTTTCAAAATACTGATATTTTGAAATAAAAATATATCGTTCTGTCACCTTGTTCATAGATCCACAGATACCAGAAAACTGATTACCAGTCTCTACTGTGAAATGAAAGAGTGTGAAATTATTACACACGTGTGAAATATACATAAAATTTCCTGCTAGGCTCTACAGAATTAAAAAGGTTAGATTTAGATCTAAAGCACACACAAAAAAAATGATTTACCATTTTTTCAGAAACATAGCATGTGGAATTCTTTAAATCTATTTCAATTTTCTGGATATAGACACATCAATTAGAAATGTCACTTCAAAATAAAACTTCTGGGAAAGTGGGATTCTGAATTATACTCTGCTGTGCTTTAGCTGATAATTGGGCATTTCAAATGAGCATTTCAAATAAATATTTCTAGCTCTCACTTGTGCTCAGTGAGGTGGACTGATACTTAAGTGAGTGGAACACTCCCATTTGTGACTCTCACCAGTTTAGACAGATTCATGTCTCGTAGCACCCGCATGACAATGGTGGATTCTGTGTCCATGGGGTTAGCCCTTTTGGCTGCTCCCAATGTCCGTAGAACTGACAGAATGTTACGCAGACCAAAGTCATAATGCACCTGAAAAATAAGAGGAACACCAGGCTTGCTTAACGCTAACTAACCCACTCCTGGGCACTACAAGTCTGGTATATCCACTTGCAATGATGAATAAATGTTTTAGATGAATAAATGTCTTTAGAAAACTTGTGAATTTAGTAGAGTAATATATTTTTAAGCAAAGAGAGGTTTGCCTCTAGAGTTCTTCCTGGTACCATCATTAATCTAAGCCCTTGGAAAATAACTAATAGATATATCTTGACAGGGAGAGAGGAATAATTTTTTTCTTGGATTATAGGTACTCCTTGAGCTTCATCATAATCAATCAAACATCAGAAAAGTCCCTTATTCCCCGAATCTCTAAAACTAGATTTAAGAGCCAGAATGAAACTGAGACTTCATTCATACTCATGCAGATAGGCAGATAGAGAAATAGAGAGAGAAAGAGATAGAGAGCGAGGTGACAGATCAATAGAAACAGATAACAGATGGATGAAGAGAGGTATACACATACATAAGTATATAAGATAGACAACAGATTCAATGAAGGATGGAAAGAAGGAACAAAAACATAGGGTGATAGACTGATGTGTAGAAAGAATGCTGGGACATATAAAGAGAGAAAAGCAGCACACTGCAGGACTACCTAAAGAGAGAAAAGATAAGTATGAATCAGAAAAAAACACAACTAGTACAGCCACAGGCCCTTTGGAATATAACTAAAATATGCCTACTAGCTATCTAGAAAATGGAGAACCCCCCAACTCTACATCTGCACTATTCTAGCCTTTAGGATCATGATTAATCAACAACTTGTTTGGCCTTGTATGTTAATTCTCTTTTCAACCACCAGGTTCCGGATGCCAGCATGATGCCAACCAGACTTCCCTGGATAGACAAATCCACCAGTGTGTCCTCGATCTCTGATTCTCCAGAGCCCCACCCTACTAGGGAAAGAGAGAGGCAGGCTGGAAGTATGGATCGACCAATCAAAGACCATGTTCAGCAGGGAAGCAATTACAGAAGCCAGACCTTCCACCTTCTGCACCCCATAATGACCCTGGGTCCATATTCCCAGAGGGATAAAGACTAGGAAAGCAATCAGGGGAGGGGATGGGATATGAAGTTCTGGTGGTGGGAATTGTGTGGAGTTGTACCCCTTTTATCCTATGGTTTTGTCAATGCTTCCTTTTTATAAATTAAAAAATAGAAAGAAGGAAAAAAAAGAAAGCTTCCAACTTTGTTATCCCCTCGTTATATATTTATATAAGCTTAACCACACCAAATTTCAGCACACATGATGTGAATAATTAAAAAGTAATTACTCAGCCACCATATAAAACTTACAAAAGGGAGCAGCGGGTTAAGCGCAGGTGGCGCAAAGCACAAGGACCTGCGTAAGGATCCTAGTTCGAGCCCCCGTCTTCCCAGCTGCAAGGGAGTCGCTTCACAGTCGGTGAAGCAGGTCTGCAGGTGTCTATCTTTCTCTCTCCCTCTCTGTTTTCCCCTTCTGTCTCCATTTCTCTCTGTCTTATCTAACAGCGAAGACATCAATAACAACAATAATAACTATAATAACAATTAGAAAAGAAAACTTACAGGAAGGAGACAAACACTATGTCTCACTTCCATGAGGCCATGTAAGGCAGTCAAATGGGCAGAAATGACAAGTGTGATGGCTGCTGTGATCTGCTTTTCAGCCAGGAATTTAGGGAAGATTTCTGTAGCAGGTACAGAATTTCAGGTTTGCAAAATGAAAGAGGTAAGGGAGATCAGCTTCACAGTCTTGTGAATAAACTTCAAGCTATTGAACTATACTCTTAAAAGGATTAAAAATGATAAATTCAATGTTATATGTTTTTACCACAATAAAAAAAAACTATAGAAAAGCAAGATGCAAAAAAAAAAAAAAAAAGCAATTATCTGCTAAAGTAATTGGGAGCCATTTGCATCACTTAATACCAATCATTTGGAGGCTGGTGCACATAAAAATATTCAGATCGAGTTCCTGCCTCCAGGGAATTTAAATTCTAATAGAGGCAATAAAATAAAATTATGAGCACACTTACATAAAAGTGACAATGACTTGACAGCGCCATGGGTGGAATTAATCAGGAAAACTTATCCGAATCCATTAAATCAGAGAACATGTACTGATATTTCACAGGACCAAGAGATCCACGCAGAACCACCCGCTTTGGACACATCAGAGAAGTACAAGGGAAGATCAGAGAAGAAGGCAGACGTCAGTGACGTGGGGAGCTTATATCTGACCTCAGAAAAAAAGAATGAGTGAGTTGAGCTTGCAGTAAGAAACCAAGAATCCCTTTGAGTGAGGCTGTTCTTTGCTTGAAATCAAGATTAAGTCTGGAACAGAAACCAGAATAAATAAGTCAAAGGTATTACAGATGAGGAGCGCCTTTGCGCTTTATCTGTATTTTTGCATTCATTGTTGTGTATTAGTAGACATAATATGGGTTTTGTTGGTTTGCCTCCAGGTGCTGGGGCTCAGTACCCACAACTACAAACCCACTGTTCCTGGAGGCCTTGCCCCGACCCCATTTTATTGAATAGAACAAAGAGAAACTGAGAGAGGAGAGGGAGAGAGAAAGGTAGAGATCTGCAGACCTGCTTCACCACTTATGAAGTGCCCTCCCACACACAGGTGGAGAACCAGGGACTCGAACCCTGATCCTCACATGGTTCCTTGTGCTTAGTACTATGTACGTTTAGCTGGGTGTGCCACCACCCGGCCCCCTAGAATATGCTTCTAGCCCTTTATTTATTTTTTTCCCCTTTTTGTTGTCCTTGTTGTTGTAGCCTTGTTGTGGTTTTTATTGTTGTTGTTGATGTTGTTCGTTGCTGGATAGGACAGAGAGAAATGGAGAGAGGAGGGGAAGACAGAGAGAGGGGGAGAGAAAGACAGACACTTGCAGACTTGCTTCACCACCTGCGAAGCGACTCCCTTGCAGGTGGGGAGCCAGGGGCTCGAACCAGGATCCTTATGCCGGTCCTTGCGTTTTGCATCACGTGCGCTTAACCCGCTGCGCTACTGCCCGACCCCCTAGCCCTTTATTTATATGTGAAGACTGTGACATTCTCCTCAGCTCTGGTGTTGGTGTGATCCTTTTTGTGGTGCCAGGGCCTTGTGTATGGCCAACTCCATCATTTCCAGCCTGACTTATCCATTCTGTTCACCAGAGGTTATTACATGGAACTGACAAGTTCACTATATAGTTTTTTCATATAGCTTGCACCATGAAGCTGACTCCTTGCCTGCTTCTCACTCCCCTTCTCTTCTGCTAACCAGCTTTTTATTCTTTTTTTAATTTATTTATTCCCTTTTGTTGCCCTCGCTGTTATTACTGTTGTTATTGTTGATGTCATTGTCGTTGGATAGGACAGAGAGAAATGGAGAGAGATGGGGAAAAGAAGGGGAGAGAAAGACAGACACCTGCTGACCTGCTTCACTGCCTGTGAAGCGACCCCCCTGCAGGTGGGGAGCCAGGGGCTGGAACTGGGATCCTTACGCCGGTCTTTGCACTTTGCACCACCTGCGCTTAACCTGCTGTGCTACCGCCCGACTCCCAAGGGAAGATTTTTATTCTTGTATGACTTTGTTTTTGCTTTATAGTTACATCACATCAGATGTGCGATGGTTAAGTCCCATCTAACTAGGCCATGGGGAGCTGAGATCCATTAGGCATAGTTTGGGGATGTGTTTCTTCCCCAGTATGGGTGGGTATCATCCGACTCATTAAATAGAAAGAAAAGGTGGGAGATGCTCATCCTTGCCCCCTCTCTGCCTGACCACTGAGCTGAAACACTGAGCAAGCTTCTTCTGCATTGCGTTTTCCTGATTCTCAACCCTTCTGGCTCCGACTGGAATCTATCCCATCTACTCTTTCAACTGTGTCACTGACGGTCCTAGTTTATCACGGGATTTCTGAGCCTCCACAACTTCAGGAAGCAACAGCTCATGACACCGACATATATGTGGAGACGCTGTCCTGTGAACCCTCTCAGCATAACCTGACTATTATAAGACTGCAACACTCCTCTATCTGAGCGCTTTTGTTGTTTTATTTATTTGTTTATTTATTGGGTAGAGACTGAAATTGAGAGGAAGGGGAAAAGAAAGGGAGAGAAACAGAGAGGCCTCTGTAGTGCTGTTTCACTGCTTGCGAAGCTCCCCCTGCAGGTGGGCACCAAAGGCTTGAAAATGGATCCTGGAGCATGGGAACACTTGTGCCCAACCAAATGTGCCAATACCTGGACCCCCCCGAAACCCATTGAGAAAGCAAGAGGTCATGTGGGCAATGCTCTTTAGCGAAGAAATGTATGAAGCCCTAGGAACTAAAGGCAACCTTACTCAGCTGACAGCCAACAAGAAATGGAAGCCCTCAGACTTGCAGCCTCAATGGAAAACATCCTGCGAGCAGATCTTTTCCCCATCGGGCATCAGGTGAGACCACAGCCCACCCAAGACATGACTGTAACTTTGTTCGGCCCACCTAAATTGTGCCGGAAACCCTCACCCACAGAGACTGCTGAATATGAATATGCGTGTGTTGTTTTAAGCCGCTGAGTTCATGAGAAACCTGTTACACAGAAATGGATGGCTAGCACAGAAGGGAATGAAAAATCATGAAACTCCATTCAGAACCTGCCACTCCCAGCAGTACAAAAAGCTAGCAGAGAAGCCATGACAGGTGCGTCAAGCACCAAGCAAACATGAAGAGACTTGAAGGAGCTTCCTAGTGAAATGGGGAAATGATGAAGACGTTCGTAGAAACCGACTATCATCTTGAGTCTTCGGTGCTAAAGAGTAAACATTAATATCCACAGTGGTCTGCGTCTTAAAACCAGCTTTAAATGTCTTAAAACATTCATTGTGTTTCTATTCTACAATTTGAACGTCTTCAAATGCACTTCTTAATAAAAAGAAGGTGATTAAAACTACCTTGGCGATGATGCCAGTTTCTACTTTGTATCAATAAGTAGTTCTTCAGTGATGTCCCCTGTCCCAGTCTGCAGGTTTCCAACATAAGAAAACCACCGAGTTAGAAAGAAATGGAGGGAGTCAGGCAGTAGCGCAGTGAGTTAAGCACAGGTGGGTAAAGCACAAGGACCAGCATAAGAATCCTGGTTCGAGCCCCCGGCTCCCCACCTGCAGGGGAGTCGCTTCACAAGCGGTGAAGCAGGTCTGTAGGTGTCTGTCTTTCTCTCCCCCTCTCTGTCTTCCCCTCCTCTCTCCATTTCTCTCTGTCCTATCTAACAACAATAACAACAATAATAACTACAGCAATAAAACAACAAGGACAACAAAAGGGAATAAATAAATATTAAAAAGAACTTAAAAAAAAGAAAGAAATGGAAAGGGGGCCAGGCAGTAGTACAGAGGGCTGAGTGCAGGTGGTACAGGTTCAAGGACCAGCATTAGGATTCCGGTTGGAGCCCCCGGCTGCCCACCTGCAGGGGAGTCTCTTCACAGGCGGTGAAGCAGGTCTGCAGGTGTCTATTTTTCTCTCCCCATCTCTATCTCCCCCTCCTCTCTCCATCTCTCTCTGTCTTAGACAGCAACAACAATAATAGTAACAACAATAAACAACAAGGGCAACAAAAGGGAAAAAGTAGCCTCCAGGAGCAGTGGATTCATAGTACAGGCACTGAACCCCAGCAATAACCCTGGAGGAGAAAGAATGGAAGAAAAGGAAGGATGGAAGGAAGGAAGGAAGGAAGGAAGGGAGGGAGGGAGGGAGGGAGGAGGGGGGGAGGGAGGGAGGAAGGGAGGAAGGAAGGGAGGAAGGGAGGAAGGAAGGAAGGAAGGAAGGAAGGAATGAATTTTATGGAATGGTACCCCTCTTATCTCACAGTCTTGTCAATTATTATTAAATTATGAAAGAAAGAAAGAAAGAAAGAAAGAAAGAAAGAAAGAAAGAAAGAAAGAAAGGAAGGAAGGAAGGAAGGAAGGAAGAGGGAGGTAAGTAGGTAGGGGGGAACCACTGAGAAAACAGCAACATAGCTCCCCTGGTCGAACTTGTCTTGCTTTGCCAAGCACATGGTCCAAGTTCAAGCCCTGGTACTACAACACAATAGGAAGCCAAGCATCTGTCTCTCTTTCTCTGTATGTGTGTCTATCTGTCTCTTTCTGTCTAGAAAAGTCAATCCAATGTAGTGAAACAGTACATGCATGAGCCCCTGGTGTGCTGAAACGAGAGAGACAGAGAGAGAGAGAGATGATTAAGTTCAGAGATCTTCAGAACATCACACCTGCTTAGAAAGCTGCTCCTCACACAGCTTGTAGAGCGTGAAGAACTTCCGGGCCAGAACAATGTTGTCAATGAATCCGCAGCTGGCCAGCTTCACCCGTATGATGATCTGCCGGTCAGGGACCATCATGGCCACAGAGCGGAAGTTAATCTTCAGGTTTTCTGGAAGTTCCTGTCTTCCGGCATACCCAGGATTCTACAGAGGGAACAGAAACTCAACGGTGAAAGATGCGGTGGTGGGCTAGCAGGCAGACGCCAGCGTGTTATGAAAAGAATCATTCTGTGCACACAACAAACTTGTAATGACAACCAGAGAGTCCATTTCCATAGTTCACTCTCCTTTTAACTGGCGAGACTTGGTCGTGAGTTATAAATGTGAGCTTTGTGTTCAGATCAAAGGCTTCCAAAGAGCCGTGATAAGGACAAGCTTAATTTCCATGCATAGACAACTGGTGACCTCTGACCAGGGACATTCATGAAAACTATGACAGGAAGGCTGAAATTTCACCAAGTTGCAAATGCTGCCATGATGCCAACCTGACCTCCCTGGACAGGCAACCTCACCAACGTGTCACAGAACCCCACCTCTCCAGAGCTCTGCCCCACTAGGGAAAGACAGAAACAGGCTGGGGGTTATGGATCCACCTGCCAACACCCATGTCCAGCAGGGAAGCAATTACAGAAGCCAGAACTCCCACTTTCTGCACCCCACAATGATCCAGGGTCCATGCTTTCAGAGGGATAAAGAATAGTGAAGCTTCCAACGGAGGGGATGGGATACAGAACTCTGGTGGTGGGAACCGTATGAAATTGTACCCCTGTTATACCACAATATTGTCAGTCATTATTAAATCACACACACACACACACACACACACACACACACACACACACAATAAAAGGAAGGATGAATTGAGTCTCTCTTCCTGTGGTTCCTTACCATGGTCAGAAAGAGTCCAAATTCAGGGTTCATAGTCACATTATCTCCATCAGTGAAAACAAAAGATTTCTTATGCTCCTTTTTACATGTCAGAATAATGGAAATTTGCTGGGCTGCGACAGACAGAACCGATAGATCGATCCGGTTAAACTCATCAAAACAACCCCAGGAGCCAGACTGTGCCAGTCCTTAGAAAGGAAATTAAACAGAAAATCCAATTAGCATATCATTTTGGAAAGTGAAGGGAGAGGGGGTATCACAAAGTTGCCAAGGCCAGAGCTGCATTTGTTCAAAAATCAAGTTGAGCAAATAGATGGTGAACAAAGCACACCCAAAACAGCTCCCAATTTGGCATTTCATCTCTAAACACCCATCTGCAGCAATAAAGGCACATTACAGGGCGCCGGGGGGTAGCACAGCGGGTTAAGCACACATGGCGAGAAGCACAAGGACCGGCGTACAGATCCCGGTTCGAGCCCCCGGCTCCCCACCTGCAAGGGAGTTGCTTCACAGGCGGTGAAGCAGCTCTGCAGGTGTCTGTCTTTCTTTCCCCCTCTCTGTCTTCCCCTCCTCTCTGCATTTCTCTTCTGTCCTATCCAACAACGACGACATCAATAACGACAACAGTAACTACAACAATAAAACAAGGGTGACAAAAGGGAAACATAAATTAATTAATTAATTAATTAATTTAATTAAATAAATAAATGGCACATTACAAGAGGCAAGTGATAGTCACGTCGGATCCACGACTCTGGCAAGACTCAAGTTTTCCAAAGAGTCTCACAGATGAGAAATGGCACTCAAATAAATGCTGCCAGCAGCTGAAAAATCACTCTTGAGAGACTCCACCACCCGAGCTGAAACACCTCCCCAAATTAAAATAATAAAATAATAATAATAATAATACATCACCTTTAAAAATCCTTCCAAGTCCCCTGAAATCCATCTGGTCTGAACAATTGAAAACCACGACATATTTCCCGAGACAACGTCCCATATCCTTGGTCGTCTCTGTTTTGCCTGTTCCTGCAGGTCCGGCGGGAGCTCCCCCCATGCTCATGCCAAGTGCTTGAGCCAACGTGATATAACACCTAGAGAGAGAGCCATGTCACTAGAACCACAGGGACAACAAAGACATTTCTGAGAACTGGCAGTGTCGTGAAACACTCACAAGATTTTTTTTTTTTTAGAAATTTCACTTTTTAAATTTTTTTTAATTATCTTTATTTATTGGAGAGAGACAGCCAGAAATCAAGAGGGTGACAGAGAAGGAGAGAGACAGAGAGACACCTGCAGCCCTGCTTCACTACTCGCAAAGCTTTCCCCCTGCAGGTGGGGACCGGGGGCTCAAACCCGGGTCCTTGAGCACTGTAATATGTGTGCTCAACTAGGTGCGCCACCACCCAGCCCCCCTCACAAGATTTTAAAAACAGAAAACCCAGGGAGTCGGGCTGTAGCGCAGCGGGTTAAGC
This sequence comes from Erinaceus europaeus, assembly GCF_950295315.1. NCBI lineage: Eukaryota > Metazoa > Chordata > Mammalia > Eulipotyphla > Erinaceidae > Erinaceus > Erinaceus europaeus. The sequence goes on along the minus strand of NC_080166.1, from coordinate 16,567,066 downwards.
GCAGGTGGCGCAAAGCACAAGGACCGGCATAAGGATCCCAGTTCGAACCCCGGCTCCCCACCTGCAGGGGAGTCGCTTCACAGGCGGTGAAGCAGGTCTGCAGGTGTCTGTCTTTCTCTCCTCCTCTCTGTCTTCCCCTCCTCTCTCCATTTCTCTCTGTCCTATCCAACAATGACAACAACAATAACTACAACAATAAAAAAAAAAAACAAGGGCAACAAAAGGGAATAAATAAATAAATAATAAAATATTAAAAAAAAAAAAAAAAAACAGAAAACCCAGACACTCATCAGTTGTTGGGTGCCTGGGTTACTTCCAGGTTTTGGCTATCACAAACTGTGCTGCTATGAACAGAAGTATATACACATCTTTTTGGATGGGTGTTTTCAGTTTCCTTGGAACCCAGGAGAGGAATTGCTGGGTCATGCAACGGCATATTACTCAGCTGTTAAAAATGATGAATTCCCAGGGAAAGGATCCCGGTTCAAGCCTCTGGTTCCCCACTTGGGAGGGGGGTCGGCGATCACTTCACAAGTGATCTATCCTTCTCTTCCCCTCTCTATCTTCCCATCCCCTCAATTTCTCTTTGTACTATTATTAAAAAAAAAAAAGTAGAAAAAATGGCCACCAGGAGCAGTGTATTCGTAGTGCAGGCACAAAGCCCCAGAGATAAGAAAGAAAGAAAGAAAGAAAGAGAGAGAGAAAGAGAGAAAGAAAGAAAGAAAGAAAGAAAGAGAGAGAGAGAGGGAGAAATGGAAGGAAGCCAGCCAGCCTAGCTGGTGCAGAAATTGCAGAGTTAAAGTCTGAATGGTGATTTAAAACAGGTGAGAGACTCTCTCCCCCCAAGGAGTGAGCAGAAGTGGGAAGGGAAGAATCCTGGCTTGTACTAAGTTTAGTGATCAGAAAAATGAAGAGGAAAGAATAGGAGAAGACAGACAGAGACTATCAGGAAAGGTCAGGTGGTTCTAATGTCCCTGGAGAAAAGGTTTATCAAGAAATGATAGCATGTTGCTTTGCCATGTATGAGACCAGAAGTCATCAAATTAAAGGAAGCTTCGGTACTTTGGTTCTTTCTCTCTCTCTCTCCCTCTCCCTCTCTCCCTCTCTCCCTCTCTCCCTCTCTTTCTCTGCCTCTCTAAAAGAAAGAAAGAAAGACAGGAAGGAAGAAAAAGGGAGAGAAACCAGCCAAACTTTCAGAAGCTGTGAGAAGTATGGTGGTTCTGGAGTGGGGTTCAGTCAAACAGTAGACTGATTTTTTTTCAACAACAAAATCATCTTTTAAAAACATATTACCTATCTATCCATTTATTTAGGGGATTAATGGTTTGCAGTACATAAAGCTGTTGGTGCATGTATCAAATTTCTCAGTTTTCTGCAAAACACTCTCTCGCCCCCCAGCCTAGGTCCTCCTCTGCCATCCTGCACCAGGGCTGGCTTTAATGTTCCCCAAAAGCAAGTGCGTCTCTGAGCAGAGTGTAGACTACTGGCTGATTCCACAAAGTTCAGAAAAGGTGATTAGAAGGCATTCACCCTGGACATACTCTCGGGGTTAGCCTCGTTCATCTTAAGGAGGAGGACATGGGGCCTTGGGAAGGTCCATGATGACTTAGCTAACACAGTGGGTGTAATAACAAGCAGAGAACTGAGGAGTCCAGACGTTCAGGTCACTGTCTTCTCCACCACCTGTGACTTGCCTTTCACTTCTTTCCTGCCCCCCAGAGAGAATTAACAACTTAGTCATCTCTCTGTAGGGACAATAGGTACCAGTTTCCCAAGGCAGACTTCAACAAATGACTCTCCGTTACTGACATGAGGCAACTGCTTCTCTTTCTTGCCAACACAATGTCCAGTGAGATCATGTCAACCTTGCTACCAGAGATGCTATGTAGCAGGAGAACACAGGACTTGAGCGTCAGAGTTTCTGGGTTCAAGTCCCACTGCCACATATGCCAGAGTGATATTCTAGTTCTATCTCTATTTCTTTAATTTTTTTTTTTGGTGCCTCCAGGGTTATTGCTGGGTCTCAGTGCTGGCACTATGAATCCACTGCTCCTGGAGGCTATTTTTTCCCTTTTGTTGCCCTTGGTTTTGTTGTTGTTGTTGTTATTATTGCTGTCATTGTTACTGGATAGGACAGAGAGAAATCAAGGGAGGAGGGGAAAACAGAGAGGGGGAGAAAAAAGATAGACACCTGCAGACCTGTTTCACTGCCAGTGAAGTGACCCCCTGCAGGTGGGGAGCCAGGGGCTCAAACAGGGATCCTAACGTTGGTCCTTGCACTTAGCACCATGTGTGCTTAACCCACCACCCTACCGCCCCCGCCCGGGCCCCCTGTCTCTATATTTTTATTTCATTAACTTTATTTATTGGATAGAAACAGCCAGAAATCGAGAGAGAAAGGGGAGACAGAGTGGGAGAGAGACACCCGCAGCCCTGCTTCACCACTTGCAAAGCTTTCCCCCTGCAAGTGGGGACCTGGGGCTTGAACCTGGGTCCTTGTGCATTGGAACATGTGTGCTCCATTAGGTGCGCCAGCACCCAGCCCCAGTCTGTGTCCCTCTATACCCCTCTCACCAATAATTAATGACTCATTGTTAAGGAGAGTAGAAGTACACAGTTCCTATGTGACTAACCAGGGCCTGAATCCCAAGCTAAAAGTACTGAGTTGCAAAGATTTGGGTAGCAAACAGGCTATACGCCCTGAAAAGTCAATCAGTGGAAATCCCCTGAAACACCAGAGAGAAGGAAAAATGCAGCCGTGCGATCCCCAAACCCTCCCATCACCTGTCCGTGAGGGGAGTTATGACCAGTCTGTCAGTACAGCCCAAAAATTCATTCTGGTATATGAAAGAGACGTCGGTGATGTGGATCAGCATCTTGTCAGAATCTTCGTTGAAATAAAACCGGCACTGTTTCAGCCACTCAAAGTCTGTGGGGCTCTTGACATGCTTTTGGCACTGGAATGCAGAAGATGGACGTTAAAAGTGGGGTGAGAATTACGTCTGAAGTACAGGCCTTCACCTTCGTGTAGACAACAACAGGAAGCAGAGAGAACTCAGAGGCGTTCTGCTCTACTAGGATGTCAGCTACATCACTACCCTACTCTTTAAGTTGTCATCAGCATAAAGAGAAAAATATATGTACGTTAGAAGATAGGAGCAAGGCAGTGGTGTACCTGCATGAGTGCACATGTTACTATGCACAGGGACCTAGATTCAAGCCTTTGGTCCTCACCTGCAGGGGGGTCGCTTCACTGGCGATGAAGCAGGTCTGCAGGTGTCTGTCTTTCCCTCCCCCTCTCTGTTTTCCCGTCCTGTCTCCATTTCTCTGTGTCCTATCCAACAACAACAACAGCAATGACAATAATAACAACAACAAGGGTAACACCAAGGGCAACAAAATGGGGAAAAATGGCCTGCAGGAGCAGTGGATTCATAGTGTAGGCACTGAGCCCCAGCAATAAACCTGGAGGCAAAAAAAAAAAAAAAAGAAAGAAAAATTCAAGAGAAACCTCTGGTGTTGCTCCTCCATTGAAATAGCCTGATATATTTAACAGCACAATATATATTTCTTCAGCTGCATCTTTGGATATTTGGTAAAGCTGTCCTAGGAGAGAATGCAGTGTACAATAACCCTGGTTCATCAAGACAGAACTAAATGATTTCATGGAAGAAAAAGGCATCCTGTGGTCATGACAAAATGCGGTACTGTTTTTGTTTTGTTAATCTATCAGTGATTCTCCCTGTTAGATTTGCAGGAGCTCAACATTTCCAGCGTCTAAAGGAAAGGTGACTGACCCGCCATGCTTATGTCAGAATTTCTTGAAAGTCAACTGTAAGGCACTTTGATCACTTCTCCAAACAGTTCTAAGATTACTCTAAGCCCTTAATTTCTCCATCGTCTGTAGCTATTGAGAGATCAGCAAATGACAGCTTTAGTGAGCTTCTTTTATTTCCTTTACACCAGAAGCAATCTTTCATGATCTCTTGTACATAATTAGACACAATCCAGATAATTACTGGGAGAAGAGCTTCCTGTCTTTTAGCCAACGTGTTTTATAAGAAGGGGACAAACCTCACTGCTTGTCACACCCCCTATTTCTTATAGTTAATTACACTCTTCTCCACCCTGTTCTCTACTTAAAGGTACAAATCTGTATGACACCAGAATGTTCCCAACTGCATTAGGAAAGACTGTTTGCTGGAGGCCAGGTGGTGGCACAGGTTAAGCACACACATTCAGAAAGACCATTTTGTAATCTGCGACACAAAATCTAGCAAGACTGCTTAAATAGGTGATCTGTCAAAAGGCTCAAGGGCAAGAGACTCAATAAGACACATTACTTATTATTTCTGTGGTGAGACCTTGTGATCTTTAATTCACAACTAAAAAGTTAACACAAGACGAAAGCATTTTAGGATGCAACACAGTATTTGAGCATTAAAAATGATCACCTAGAGTTATGAAATAAAGTCTCATTGCCTCCATCAGACCTTAGCATAGACCATCGCAATGTGACTGAAACTTCAGCTGCAGACAGAAACGAAAATTTGACAAACTGGCCATCATCATCATCAAGATGATTCTTTGCCTGAACTTCAAGCTCTTCTTTGAAGCCATTTAACAAACTCTGGAGGGTAAACACAGATTATGTCTCCCATTTAGTTTCTTTCTGTATGTGTGAGAATATCTGAAAGGTATTTACCAGATCGTCAAAGATATCCCTTTGGTGCACGTGAATAGTAATCAAAGTCTCATATTTCACGCGCTCCATGGAACTTAGGTCCTTCGTAGTGATGTCAATCAAGGTGTTTAGCAGCGCCAGGAAAGACTGGTTGGTTTTCTGCATGATCTTCTTATCCAACTTGGCGTGTTTTAGGGCTTCTTCCGAATCCCGTGTCCAGATCATCTGAATGCCTAATAATCCAACCTTAGGGAAATCAGATAGCCTCCTTGGTGAGTGTGGATGACATATTAAAGTGTTTAAGTAGAAAGGGATAGAGAATGGGAAAGCTATCAGGGGAGGGGGTGGGTTATAGGGATTGGGTGTTGGGAATTGTGTAGAGTTGTACCCCTCCTACCTTATGCTTTTGTTCACTAATCCTTTCTTAAATAAAAAATTAAAAAAAAAAAAAAAAAAAAAGAAATTGTACCCAACCATACTGTAAGCCATTAATTCCCCCATAAAATGATAAAAAATAAAAAAAGCTCCCACAGTAAAAAAAAAAAAAAAAAAAAAAGAAATTACAGTACGGTCAACAGCGATCCTTAGTATGCAATTGTGAAGCCATCCCTGATCAGACTAAACTGAAGGCGCTGCTTCCCAAACTTTGGAAATTCTATTCTTCTTGTTCACAAGACAATTAAATATGTCTCTGAAATTTCTTACTTGTAATTTTAAATCTTTGCTGTTTAAGCTGTATTTCGCCTTAGGTGGCTTAAGTTACTGGCACATAGAAGAAGTCTTAACTCTGTTTTCTTCAAACTAACAGAGTTTATGCATAGAAAATGCAAAATCTTTATGATCACAATGACTAGGAAAACATGGTTTTCTCTATTTTGATACTGAGATTTATATTTTTATTACCCAGTGAAGCATATGCTAAGTGCATTTCATGGTTTTTATGATGAAGAGATTTAGTATGGTAAAAGCTTTCACATTAAAGAAAATATATCAAATTACTATACAACATGAATACAGATTTTTAAAAGACACATTTATTTATATGCATAGAAACCGAGTTACTCTGTGACTCACATCTTGAGGCTGATTTATTCTTAAATCCTCACAAGATCTTTATACTGTTTCAACATTCACTCACAGACAGTTGTATAGCTTACAATAGGCAATATATGAGTTACAACTTGGCTAGCCTACAAAAAAAAAATATATATATATATATATATATATATAACAACTTCAATATACTGACCTGAGCGGGGAAGGCAGAAAGAAATTCAATCAGTTGAAAAGCCGTTTCTTGAATATTTGCAGCTGCCTGACGAATCACGAGATGCAATGAAGACTGAGATTCCTCCAGGAGAGCATTGAGCCAGACTTCCACATTGCCCTCTGCCATCACAGGCTTAGCCAATTCAATGGTCTCACCCTCTCGAGAAGAAATGGACAGGATGCGGTCATAGATCTTTGGTAAAAGCAACAACAACAACAAAAGTTATATTCACTTAAAGACTGAATGCTTCCATTGCCCCCATGTCAAGGTCATCTTCCCTATAAAAGTTTAGCTATAGATTACAGAGTAAAAGGGAAAATATGATTTCCTGGGGGAGTCGAGCGGTCCCGCGGCGGGTTAAGCGCAGGCGGCGCAAAACACAAGGACCAGCGTTAAGGATCCCGGTTCCAGACCCCGGCTCCCCCCCTGCAGGGGAGTCACTTTGCAGGCGGTGAAGCAGGTCTGCAGGTGTCTATCTTTCTCTCCCCCTCTCTGTCTTCCCCTCCTCTCTCCATTTCTCTCTGTCCTATCTAACAATGATGACATCAATAACAACAACAATAACTACAACAGTAAAAAACAAGGGCAACAAAAAGGGAAAATAAATATTAAAATATATATGTATGATTTCAAGTTACTCAGGAAATTATCAATTCCAAAGACTGTGTACTTGAGAGGGAGGGGGCAACTGATCCATTTTGTCTTTTTGTTTTTAATGAGAGTGATAGGGAGAGAAAGACCAGAGTCCTGATCAGCTCTGGCTTATGGCGCTGCTGGGGACAGAACCTGGGACTTCAGAACCTCAGGCACAAGAGTCATTTGCAGAACTATAATGCTGTATCCTCAGCCCAGATTCTATAAGAGAAATATTCAAGGAGGCCAGACAGTAACGCACCCAGTTGATAGCACATGTTACCATGCACAAGGACCCAGGTTTGAGCCCTACTCTCCACCTGCAGCAGAGGAGCTTCATGAACAGTGAAGCAGGTCTGCATATATCTTCTTTCTCTCTCCCTCTCTATCTCTCCTTATCCTCTCAATTTCTCTGTCCTATCTAATTAAAAAAAAAAAAAAAAGACTGGGAGTCGGACGGTGCCACAGCAGGTTAGCACATGTGGCACAAAGCGCAGGGACCGGCAGAAGGATCGCAGTTCAAGTCCCCAGCCCCCCACCTGCAGGAGGGTCGCTTCAGAGGCGGTGAAGCAGGTCTGCAAGTGTCTATCTTTCTCTCCTCCTCTCTGTCGTCCCCTCCTCTCTCCATTTCTCTCTATCCTATCCAACAATGACGACATCAATAATAACTATAACAATAAAAAACAACAAGGGCAACAAAAAAGAAAATCAATAAATCTAAAAAAAAAATAACAACAACAGTAAACAAGGGCAACAAAAGGGAAAATAAATAAGTATTTAAAATTTTTAAAAAGGCAAAAGGACAAAAAAAGTATTCATGATCCAAAAAGCTCTAAAGTTTCCCCAAATAAAAGCAGATTCTCGAAGAATCTGTCATCCACACCACAAGCTTCTCAAGTCAAGGTTGAGAAGACTGTGGCCAGGGCGCTCGGTGCAGACAGCTGACAAGGTCACTGCTCCAAGCCCGCACTCGGTGTGCTCCTACGTCACGCTGTCCCACTCAGACCCCACCACCGGCCTACTCATTTCCCTTTAGTTTCCAGCAGCGTGAAGTATGCAGGGTGGCATGGCTGGAGGAAGGGGCGGGTCCTAAAATATAGGTTCTAATGGTGTTCTGCTAGCTGCTGGTCACGCAGTGTTGTGAGACACATCACCGGAACCAGATTCCTTGCCCATCATCAGTCAACAAAAGCCAGTCTGCCACACTTCACTGCCTACTCCCCAGGCTGTCTGTGCCATGTACACTGAACAGCTCCAGCTAAAAGGCAAACACAAATGTCTTGCTGGGAGTCGTTCTTGAGTGAGTGGAATAGTGTTCTTTTCAATTAAATCCCCTGGGTTTGAACTTGGTACTGGGTTTTAGAATCGCCCTTAGAAGACTGTTTTGTATGTAGAAAAACATGGTCTGCCAAGGAGCTGATGTGCCCCAACCCCCAGATACCCTCACTTACAGGAACTCTTCCAGTTCAGTCTGCACTAGTAACTTTATAAAATGTAGTCCCCACAAGTCAGGAACAGCTCCCATCACCAGCAATGGATGGATGGATGGATGGATGGATGGATGGATGGATGGATGGATGGATGGATGGATGGATGGATAGATGGATGGATGGATGGATGAATGGATGCAATAGTATTTTTAAAGTAACTGTTATGACCAAAAGGGAGAAGATAGCTTTCCCAGGCTTCAGCCCTGGTACACCATGGAAAGTATCAGGGTAACAGGAAACTTGAATGCTTTGGTATCTCCCCCTCTCTATTTCTATGTCTCTGTGAAGAGACTAGAATTATTACCCTGAGGTTTGGGGGCTCCACCTGCAGGGGAGAATCTTCACAAGCAGGGCAGCAGTGCTGTGGGTGTCTCTCCTCCCCCTCTCCTTTTTCTGTATCCCTCTCCCTCTCCCTCTCACTCTGCCTCACCATCTACCAAAATAAAAAATGAAAATAATGACCACGGGGAGCAGTGGAGTCTTGGTGTCGGACCAAGCTTCAGCAATGCCCCTAGTGGAAGAAAAAAAAAAAAAAACTAGTGAAGATCATCATTCACTCAGTTCTATAGCCTGATTGAAAACCATCGGATCACAATGGAAATTCTGTTTAGTCAAGGCATAATTCTATGAGCAATTGGTTTGTTTTGTTGAACTTCTAAACAGCTTGGCATGGAGAAATCAGACACATAGCCTCCCTAGATAGATCTGAAGTCATTGTTAGCAAATCTACACACTGGCTAGTAAGAAATCAAATTCAAAGGACTGAGCAATTAGGCACCAATAGTAGGAAGCACAGGGACCCTCACAAGGATCCCAGTTTGAGCCCCTGGTTACCCACCTGCAGGGGGGATGCTTCAAGCGGTTAAGCATCCACAGGTGTTGTTCTTTCTCTCTATATTCCCTTTCCCATTCAATTTCTCTCTGTCCTATACAAAAAATTGAAAAATGGCGGCTACAGGAGCAGTGGAGGCACCGAGCCCCAGAGATAAGTCTGGAGGCAAAAAAAAAGAAAGAAAGAAATCAAAATTCAGATGCCCTAAGTTTCCAAAAATGTTTTCCTAGACACTGCTTGAGAGTCCCTGGACTGGAAAGAAATCCTTTACAAGCACAATATTAGAGAACATAGGAGGAAGGTGGGTGAGGTTCTAAGGTGTGCGATCCCTGCTGACCATCCACTGGCATTAGGCAAACCTTCTCATGGAACTTGATGCTTTTAATGTTATCAAACACATTCAGCAAATGGGCTTGTATGGTGTGTGCATCTGATGCTTGGCCCAGAATCTCCAGGAGGGCAGGGTCAGAGACGAAGAAAAACCGAGGGAAGCAGAGTCGTTTCTTCTCCAAGTAGCTAAGTGGAGAGGGGAAAAGAGAAATGCTATCAACACACGATACTCACATTTCCAGGAATACATTAATCCGTGAATTATATATCCCATAATTTCTTGAGCCAGTCATCTGTTGATGGGCATTTAGGTAGCTTCCACTCTTGGCTAATAGTGTGGCTATCACTGCAGGAGTGTGTATGCCTCTTTGAATTTATGACCGAGTGTCCTTTGCTCAATTGTCTAAGACTGGTACTGCTGGATTAGAAGGTAATTCCGCTTTCATTTATTTAAGGAGTCTCCAGACAGTTTTCCAGACAGTTGGATGCAGGCTTTTTGTTGTTGTTCTTCTAAATTTTTTTATTAACTAATATTTAACAGTGATTTACAAGACTGTAAGATAATGGGGTATATAGTCCCAACCCACTCCCACCACCAGAGCTCTGTGTGCCCACCCCCCAGTAATAACCGCCATGGTCCTTGAAGGCAGTTTCAATGGCAGTTTCTTGTTGAAAGCTTACCGGAAATCCTTTCTAACTGTGTTTTTTAATGTCCTGCTCCCTGTATATAAATTGTAAAATTATGTCAGGAAGTGCCATCTCATAGAAGCAGAATTCTCTACATAGGAAAAAAGGAGGTTTGGGGTGGATCAGAAATCACTGACAGAGCCTGACTTCCCTGCGCAGACGACCTCACCAGTGTGTCCTGGAACCCCACCTCCGCAGAGCCCTGTCCCACTAAGGAAAGACAGAAACAGTCTGGGTTTGGGAGTTGGGCGGTAGCACAGCAGGTTAAGCGCACATGGCGCAAAGCTCAAGGACCAGCATAAGGATCCCGGTTGAGCCCCGGCTTCCCCACCTGCAGGGAAGTCACTTCACAGGCGGTGAAGCAGGTCTGCAGGTGTCTCTCTTTCTCTCCCCCTCTCTGTTTTCCCCTCCTCTCTCCATTTCTCTCTGTCCTATCCAACAACGACAACAACAATAAAACAAGGGCAACAAAAAAGAATATATTTTTTTAAGAATCTATATAAAAAAAAAAGAAAAATGTTTAAAGAAGAAAAAAAAAAAGAAACAGTCTGGGGGTATGGACCCACCTGCCAACACCCATGTCCAACGGAGAAGCTATGACAGAAACCAAACCTTCCACCTTCTGCACCCCATAAAGATCTTTAGTCCACACTCCCAGAGGGATAAAAAATATGGAATCTTCCTGTGGAGGGGATAGGATACAGCACACTGGTGGTGGGAATTGTATGAATTGTACCCCTCTTGTCCCACAATCTTGTTGATCATTATTGAAACACAAATAATAAATTAAAAATTAAAAAGAAGTTGAAACAACCCCAAAGCTTTCCCAGTACCAGGCATGTCCACTGGTGCCTGAGCTGTGCAAATGGAGAAGCGTATCACTCTACCCAGTAAGCCACCTCACTTAAAAAAAAAGGAGGAGGGAGTTATAGAGTCAACTGAAAGTTCATTTTTTATAAATAAGTAAAATCACTATAGGAAACAAGCATAGAGAACTGCTTTCAGAGCATAACTATTTCTACTTACATGTCTTTATCTTAACTATCCAAAGAGGAGGGAGACAAACATCTATTAGTCTTGGAATTCACCCAGCTCTGCAGACATGTCTGTGTGCTTGTCTGTCTGTCTGTCTGTATATATTGACAGGTCCACGAGATTCTTATTTCCATTTCCTTTTAACTCCGTATGCACTCTGCATTGTAATCTTGTATTTGTCAAGTATATAACAAACTGTGTTGGTTCTTCAGTTGTTCACCCAAGAAGTATATCAGAAAAATAGGTGTCTTGACTATAATAATGTAAGGACTATTGGAGAATGCTTTCTAGATCTTGTCTCAGTGATGGAAACAGACTTTGAGTTCCATAATGCCGTGGCCAGAACAAATCTAGTTAAGTGTGTGGCGAGCAGATAAGACTCCAAACTATTTGCCTGATCTGTACAACAATGTTAGACACGAATTAAGTCTGAACAAGAGAAAACAAGTTTGAAATATCTGACAACCCTGCAATATCACTCCCAGGCATTTATCCAAAGGACACAAAAACACGAATTTGAAAGGATATATGCAGTCCTATATTCACAATAGCCCAAATATGAAACTGGCCTAAATGTTCAAGACATGAGCAGATAAAAGAAGCTGTGGAATACTACTTGACTACTAAAAAGGTGACTTTTGTGGGGGGGGGGGCAAAATGGATGGAATTAGAGGTAGGGGTGATGAAGGAAATAAGCCAGGAAGTGAAAGATACTACCAGATGGTATCACTTGTGTGTAATTGACTAAAGCAAACGAAGTGTTTTAAAAACCAACAGATTCAGTGAAAATTATGGTGTGTATCTGAGAGAAGGGGTGGGGTGTGAGGGGATGGGCAGGGGCATCTCTTTAGTGTGATGGCACTGGGACTTTGCTGGTGCGTGTGGTGAATCTTACACACCTACACATATAAGTGCAGGTTTGGACGCGCCCCCCACCCCCAAAAAAAAAAAAAGTCTATAATACTGCAAACTAAGGGTAGGCCAGTTAAACAAGAAAATCCATGGTTCTATGTCACTATTCTTGTGCTATTATCATACTATCTGATAAGCCTTACATTTTACATTTATTAAACGTTTTTCCACTTTGTTCTCATTCATCAGGATTGTCAGAAATATTGGCCTTCGTATTTCTGCATAATTTTTTTATTGATTTAATAATGATCAACAAGACCATAGCCCAACTGCATGTAGCGGTCGGGCTCAGACCAAAATTAGTAAAGTCATGGATCCCTTGGAATAGACCTAAAATAGACCTAATACCTTTTCCAAAATGGAGACCCAGATCTCATCTGCCATAGTCTGAACTTTTAGATTCCTGATTATTAAACAACCTGTTCTGCTTTATTTTAAGATCGTTATGTCAATTCCCACAAAGAGGGCCTGGATTTTGACTGAGGTTGCACTGACTGTACAGAGAGTCATCATCAGTCTCTGTAAATTTTGTAAATTTATTAAGACTTCTGACTTAGTAAAGTACCTAGTTCCTCAAGTTACTTAAGTTGCCTTTAAGTTGAATAGTATTTTATTTTTTCCATACTGCGTCTTGCCCGTGCTAGTGATTGCATGATATACTTTCAGCGTTCATTTGATTTTATTTCATAATGGTTTTTTTATGGCAATTGACATTTACAAAGATAATATATGACTTACAGTAGCATCAACAAGCATAAAATACCCAGGCTGAGTTATGTACAAGATTTTGCATAGAAAATAACAAAATGTGGGGACCGGGCAGTAGTGCAGCCAGTTAAGCACACATGGCGAGAACCACAAGGACCCATGCAAGGAACCCTGCTTGAGCCCCCGGCTACCCATCTGCCTTAGGGGTCGCTTCACAGGCGGTGAAGCAGGTCTGCAGGTGTCTATCTTTCTCTCCCCCTCTGTGTCTCCCCTCCTCTCTTGATTTCTCTCTGTCCTATCCAACAGTAGCAACAACAGCAGCAATAACAAGGGCAACAAAAATGGAAAAAATGGCCTCCAGGAGCAGTGGATTTGTAGTGCAGGCACTGAGACCCAGCAGTAACCCTGGATGGAGAAGGAGAAGGAGGAAAAAGAAAGAAAGAGAGAGAGAGAGAGAGAGAGGAAGGAAGGAAGGAAGGATGGAAGGAAGGAAGGAAGGAAGGAAGGAAGGAAGGAAGGAAGGAAGGAAGGAAGGAGGAAAGGGAGTCAAGGAAATGTTATTGAAGTTGACAGTGATATTAATAAGGTCTTCCCATTCCGAAAAAGAAAAAGGAAAGGAAATCCACTTGGCAGGTGCTCTCTGGTCTCCCTGATGCCTCCAGTCCTCCAGGATGTCGACAGATTGCGCAGACCCCGTGAGCTTACCCCGTAAGGGACTTCTGGCATATTTCCAACTGGTCCAGCAGATGAGGCAGCAGCTGCCCCAGGGTCTCGTCCCCTACACAGCACTGCACCACGTTCGGCATCTCGTGTGCCCGAGTCATGATCTTCACCCACGATTTGTCTATGTTGGAAAAGCGCTTGGCTTCCTGTGGGAACCAGGTGACAAAGAAGACTTGGAGCATCAGTGGTGTCAAAAGCAGAGATGCTCCCACTCAGGCCCGAGGAAGGACGAGACTAGTCTGCACACACCAGCTATAGAATGGATTCCGTCCCCAGAAGCCTTCTGTGCCAAGTCGCTCTCTTTCTTAAATAAGAATTTTTAACTAAATGCTATTATACCCATGAGGCTCAGTAAAACCATCCAATAGATTCACATAATATAATAATAATAATACAAGACAAGCTGATCTGGGAGAAAAGAGCACAGCCAAGTAATCTCACGTTACCTCTAAAGGAATTGGGGGGGGGGTGTTGTTTTTTAATATTTATTTTTCTTTTTTAAATATTTTTCTTTATTTTATTATTAGATAGAAACAAAGAGAAATTAAGAAAGGGAGAGAAACAGAGAGACACCTGCAACCCTGCCTCACCACTCATGAAGCTTTCTCCCTGAAGGTGGGGGCTAGGGGCTTGAACCTGGGTCTTCCAGCAACATAATGTGTGCTGTGCATTTAACCAGGTGTGCCACTGCCTGGCCCTTTATTTATTTATCTACTAAGAGAAATAAAGGAAGAGAGAAAAAGGGAGAGAAAGCAAGAGAAAGAGAGATCAAGGCACTGATGAACTCTGATTTATAGTGGTGGTGCTGGGGGTTGAACCTGGGACCTTAGAGTCTCAAAGATTAAAGTCTTTTGCCGAACCACTATGCTATCTCCCTATCTCATCGGAGTTGTCTGCTTCCTTGCTTGTAAGGCTTTCTAGACTGAGTACTGAGTTGCTTATCTATTTAGAAAATAAACAGAGAAAGAAGCCGGGTGGTGTAGCACCTGGTTGAGTTCGAATCCCCAGCTCCCATCTGCAGAGAGAAAGCTTTGTAAATGGTGAAACAGTGTTGCAGGTATCTCTCTGTCTCTCTTCTTCTCTATCTCCCCCTTCTCTCTCGATGTCTGTCTCTATTATCCAACAAATAAGTAAAATATTGGCAGAACTCTTTTCTGCATAAATTTTAAAGACATCTTCAATGAAACGAATCCAATTACGAAGAAGACTAAGGCAAGCATAAACCTATGGGACTACATCTAATTAAAAAGCTTCTGCACAGCAAAAGAAACCACTACTCAAGCCAAGAGACCCCTCACAGAATGGGAGAAGATCTTCACATGCCATATATCAAACAAGAGGCTAATAACCGGAATATATAAAGAGCTCGCCAAACTCAAGAACAAGAAAACAAATAACCCCATCCAAAAATGGGGAGAGGACATAGAATATTCACCACAGAAGAGATCCAAAAGGCCGAGAAACACATGAAAAAATGCTCCAAGTCTTTGACTGAGAAATGCAAATACAGACAACAATGAGCTACCACTTCACTCCTGTGAGAATGTCATACATCAGAAAAGGTAACAGCAGCAAATGCTGGAGAGGTTGTGGGGTCAAAGCAAGCCTCCTGCTCTGCTGTTGGGAATGTCTATTGGTCCAACTTCTGTGGAGAACAGTCTGGAGAACTCTCAGAAGGCTAGAAATGGACCTACCCTATGATCCTGCAATTCCTCTCCTGGGGACATATCCTAAGGAACCCAACACACTCATCCAAAAAGATCTGTGTACACATACGTTCTTGGCAGCACAATTTATAACAGCCAAAACCTGGAAGCAACCCACGTGCCCAACAACAGATGAGTGGCTGAGCAAGCTGTGGTCTATATACACAATGGAATACAAAATGGTGACTTCACCATTTTCAGCCAATCTTGGATGGACCTTGAAAAATTCATGTTAAGTGAAGTAAGTCAGAAACAGAAGGATGAATATGGGATGATCTCACTCTCAGGCAGAAGTTGAAAAACAAGATCAGAAGAGAAAACCCAAGTAGAACCTGAACTGGAATTGGTGTATCGCACCAAAGTAAAAGACTTTGGGGTTGGGGGGTAGAATACAGATCCAAGAAGGATGACAGAGGACCTAGTAGGGGTTGTATTATTATATGGAAAACTGGGAAATGTTATGTATGTACAAACTATTGTATTTACTGTCAAATATAAAACATTAATTACCCAATAAAGAAATTAAAAAGAAGAAGAAGAAAATAAAAGAAGTGGTCTGAGAAAAAGAGAGCACAGTGGTAGTGTACAGGACTCGCTTGCAAGAGGCCCCAGGTCTGATATCAGGTATCACCAAAAGGCAGAGCTGAGCAGTCCTGTGCTCACAACAAAAGCGAAGGCCGGCTTGGAGTCCAGGAGGCAGGGCAACAGAGAAGTGCAGGGCTTGAAAGCATGAGGTTCTGAGTTTGATTCCCAGTATTGCAAACTACATACACCAGTGTGATGCTTAGATATCCTCTGTGTGTGTGTGTGTGTGTGTGTGTGTGTGTGTGTGTGTGTGTGTGTGTGCCTCTTTCTCTCTCTGTCTCTCTCTCTCCTTTTCTCTGTCTCTCTGTCTCTCTCAGAAATGAATAAATATTTTTTAATGAAAGGCAACAAATGGGGAGAGTTGGGCGGTAGGTAGCAGAGTGCATTAAGCACAGGTGGCGCAAAGCACAAGGACCAGCCTAAGGATCCCGGTTCAAGCCTCCGGCTCCCCACCTGCAGGGGAGTCGCTTCATAAGAGGTGAAGCAGGTCTGCAGGTGTCTATCTTCCTCTCCCCCTTTCTGTTCTCCCCTCCTCTCTCCATTTCTCTCTGTCATATCTAACAACAATGACATAAATAACAACAACAACAATAAAACAACAAGGGTAACAAAAGAGGATAAATAAATATTAAAGAAAGAAAGGCAACAAATGTTTGGAAAAAGTACAAAAAAATCTAGTATATATAACTCTAATCCCTGATATCACAGTAACTTTTAAAAAAATAGGTTTTAGAGAGAAGAAAATAGAAGAAAATAGAACATTCACAGACTATTTGAAGAGAGCAAGACTCATCTCTTTCCTTCCTTGCAGCCTTCAAACAGGAGAGCCAGAAGCCACAGCAAGCTGCTTTAAGAATGCATATGAGACTTTCTGTCCTTTGATCCAACTTGAGATTCTTGTCAACTCATTAAAAAACAGCCATCTCCAAATATAAAAGGCATAAACAAACTAGCAAATAGATACTTAACATTTCGGTATGTGGTTGCAATTTACTAATGAGCAAAAAGAAGAAAAAAGAAAGTGTCAACTAACAGAACTATAATTAAACTAACAGTCAAACAAAGAGAAAACTAACCCAGAAGCCCAAGTGAAGGGAATACTCAGCTAAATCATGCTTCTAAAACTCAAATGTGATGTTAAAATGCTATATATTTTCACAAACGACTTAAAGTAATTGAATAAGGTTCCTTAAAAGGGGGTAAAAGTGTTTTTTTTTTTTTTTCAGTTCAAAATACACTCCGCACACACACCTAGTGAGAGGATAACAATTTGATGAGAAAAGCCTGCCAGAAATCTTAAAGAGTTTCATACGTATATATTTTTCTTTCAGACTTCTACCCCTCAATTCTACAGGACAAGTATAATTGTGTAAGAGATATTTTTAAATGTCAGTACTAGGAGAACAAATTATTCACCATTGTCAAGATAACAATTCAACATTTCTTCACTGCTCCCAAGTCTACCTTAAATTATCTGGAGGCTATGACTTATTCAGGCATTTATTCTTTGGTGGTGGTTTTGGTTTGGTTTTTTGTTTTTTTTTTAACCCTCTGTTTGCTATCAAAATCTCTGTTTTGCGTCATCCCCAAACCTTTCTCTTTTTTATAATTACTATCTTTCTTTAAAGAAGAGTTGATTGTAACACCCTACAAACCGGGAAGGAGAAACTCCAAAGAGGTTGAACTATTGCCACATGGCCATATAGCAACTACTGGCTGTGCAATGCTTTTCTTTCCTAGGTTAAGAGCCTGATGAGATCAGGAAGAAAGAAAGTTGGGAGACCTTTGGAAGCTGTTTGGCAATGTCTCCTCCCACAAAGACGGCTTCCAGGTAAATCCACAGGTTCTGCAGCATCATCCAGTTCTCAATAATGTCTGTGGAGTTGGAAAGGTATTGCACCCATTTCTGAATCTGAGTTTTGAATGGCATGTTATACCTAAAACGAGAAGTGGGTTCAGCATCTAGTGAGATTTTTTTTTTCTCAAGTCACTCTGTCGAGAGGGAGGTGTTGGTGATTCACAGTGATGTTGTGGACACAGTAAGTACAGTTTCTCATCTCTCTGTGACAGGCACCTGCACACTGAGATGCCTGTGCACCATCGCACACCAGGCCCGACATACTCTCCCTCCCCAAAGTCCTTTGCTTTTGGTAAATAAGCTACAACCAGCCCAAGTTTGATTTTATACAATTCTGGCCACTTATTTGTACCTTTTTTTTTTTTTGCAGAAAATTCATGCAGTGTGTATGAACTCTGCAGTTTCTCCAAGAACGCATACTCTTTCCTGGTGTTTTAAAGGTTGAGGATGCTGCTTGTAACTATGGTCTTGTGTTTGTGGTGCCCTGATATATATTTTTTAATCCTACCTTGACTAGATTACAATCAGATTTGGTTCCGTTGTTATCACTTCCTACATTAAAAATACTGATGCATGGAGGGTTGGGTGGTGGCACACCTGGTTGGACTCACATGTTGCAATTCAGAAGGATCCCCAATTCAGGGTCAAGGCCCCCTGTCCTCACTTGCAGGGGGAAAGCTTCACAAGTGGTGAGGTAGGGCTGCAGGTGTCTCTCTGTCTCTCTCCCTCTCTATCTCCCCCTTCCTCTCAGTTTCTGGCTGTCTTTATCCAATAAGTAAATAAAGATATCAAAAAAATTCTGACACACACATTCAAAGAGACTAGGGTAACATTTTGAAGACAAAATAGAGGGCCGAATGATGAGACACCCAGTGAAATGCATAGATTCTCATGCACAAGGACCTGAATTCAAGCCCTGGGTCCCCACCTGCTAGGAGGAAGTTTCATGATGGGTGAAGCAGGTCTGCAGGTGTCTCTCTTTCTCTCTCCCGTTCTATCTCTCCCTCCTCTCTCTACATGACCCTCCCCCTCTTAATTTTTCTCTGTCTTGTTGAATAAAACTAATAAAAAGACAGAATAGCAGCCTGGAGAACTCTTAGAAGGCTATAAATAGACCTGCCGTATGACCCTGGAATCCCTCTTCTGGGGATATATCCTATGGAACCAAATATACCCATCCAAAAAGATCTGTGTACACCTCTTTTCATAGCAGCACAATCTGTAGTAGCCAAAACCTGGAAGCAACCCAGGTGTCCAACAACAGATGAGTTGTTGGACTCAACAGGCTGAGAAAGTTTTTTTTATATATACTCAGTGGAATACTAGTCAGCTATTAAGAATGATGAATTCACCTAGTCAACGACTGCCACCTCTCCAGATTCAAAGGAGGTCTCGAAACTTTACATCAGGCTCAACCTGCCGCTGTTGACTGGCTACGGAAGAAGGGCAAACGCTAGAAGAAGAAGAATGAATTCACCGTCTTTACCTTATCTTGGACGGAGCTTGAAGAATCATGTGAAGTGAGATAAGGTAGAAAGAGAAGGATGAATATGGGATGATGTCACTCATGGACAGAGTTGAGAAATACAAACAGAAAGAGCAAACACAAAGCATAACTTGGACTGAGTTTGGTAGACTGCACCAAAAAGACCCAGGGTGGGGGGTGGGGGTGCAGAGGGGGCTTTCAGGACCTCGTGCATGACGGTGGAGGAGGACCTAGGCTGGGGATCCGAGTATTCTACAGAAAACTGAGTAACTTTGCATATGTACCAACTGTATTTACTGCTGACTGTAAACCAAGAATCTCCAGTTAAAAAAAAAAAATTTAAAGACAGAACACCACACCTATGGAGGATGTAGTTGCCATATATTTTAGAGAAAGAGAGAGATGTATCTCAAATATAAGCCCCATCTATAGAAGTCTCATATACTTAAGGAGATCCTAGTGAGGAAAAAATATATATATCACTTCTGACAAACCAAAGGAAAGCAAATGAACCCAGGAAATGTAGTCACGCGTCCAGGGGCCTTTGTATTTCCAAAGCGTGACAGCTTTCCTGTTACTGTCAAAAGTAAATGTCGAACTAATATTGGGCAGTTCAGTATTACTCCTCTGTGTATTAATTCTTTCTCGGTCCTGATCGGTTCTCTCATTAATGGACTGCATGGCTATCAGTTTCTAGTCCACACATCCTGGGGGCAATGCATTTTCTACATAGAGTGATTACTCTGAAATTCAAAAGAACTTTTCCCCTGGACGTTAGGGCCTGTTAAGCTGTCAGTCGCTCAGTGAGGCTTGACAGCAAGGAAGCTGAAGTATCCAGCCACGTTCCAGTGGCTAATTACATGACGATGGCCAATTGGCGGTTGGAGATACCTGCCACAGAGCGTGGAAGAGACAGCAAAACACTGCTACAGGTGCCCTGCCGGAAGTTAGAGCAGGTTGAATGTGGAATACATTGAGCAAGAGGAATGGTTATATTCTTTTAAACTCACTCTGCCAGAACCCAGAGAGAGAGGAGGGAAAGGAGAGGGACATATAGGAGGTAGTAATGTCATGAGTGGCTTGGAAGGGAAGAGAGGACTGCACCCGGAAGAAAAAGGGGGCAATTATGTATAAATGTAGACAGATAGTTGCAGTGATCATGGCTGACCCATGTGGTGGCTTGGAGTGGGGTGACTGAAGATTCAGAATCCCGGTGGTGGGAATGGAGTGGATTGAGTGGATTTATACCCCTGCGGACATGTAATTTTGTAAATCAATATTACATCACTAATAAAATTTAAAGAAAAATCAATCAATAATAAACTCACTCTGCTGGGCAGATTAGCAACGGCGGCTCTCTGTTCTCAGGAAGGAAACGGCCAGCTGCCTTACCTGTTGCTCAGGAGAGAGCTTAGGAGCATCAGGCCATCCTCCATGCTGGCAATGATCTCCGAGGTGCTGTCCCCTCGCAAGAGCAGCTCCCCGCGGGTTTTAAAGCTGCTGAATGTGAATGTCTTGTTGTCCCACTCATGAATCACCTGCTTCAGCTTCTGTTCGATGTCCCTCTCCTTAACAGCACTGATGCAGATGTCCTATTGGAATGGCAACTTACATTGAGCAAGAGGAATGGTTATATTCTTTTAAACTCACTCCGCTGGGACCCAGAGAGAGAGGAAGGAAAGGAGAGGGACATAGAGGTAGTAATGTCATGAGTTCTATTAACCGTCTTGAACTGTCTGCTTTGAGGTGGGGGGGTGTCCCCTCCCCCCATACCTTGCACAACATACTTATCAACATATTTACATTTACAACATATCAACATATTTACATTTCTAGGTCTGTCACAAGATAAGATAAAAGGTGGTGGGGAGCCAGGCGGTAGTGCAGTGGGTTAAGCACAGTTGGCGTAAAGTGCAAGGGCCCGACTTAAGAATCTTGGTTTGAGCCCCCAGCTCCCCACCTGCAGAGGAGTCGCTTCACAAATGGTGAAGCAGGTCTGCAGGTGTCTATCTTTCTCTCCCCCTCTCTGTCCTCCCCTCCTTTCTCCATTTCTCTCTGTCCTATCCAACAATAGCAACATAAATGGCAACAATAACAATAACTACAACAAAAAGGGAGAAAAATGGCCTCCAGGAGCAGCGGATTCATAGTGCAGGCAAGGAGCCCCAGCAATAATCCTGGAGGCAAAAAAGAAAAAAAAAAAAGGTGGTGGGTATAAAATACTAATATAAAAAAGCGGTTTCCTAGCAGAGACAGAAAGGCATTATGCTAAATAACATGACTTTAGTCTGTAAAATTTCTTACCACACTATTCCAGAAGGGAAAGGAAAAAAAAAAAAAAAGAAAAGAACACAGAAATGGAATGGCATTTATCTGACCCTGAATAAAAGACAATCCTGCCTTAGGTGATGTGGGCTGGCCTTGAGTAATGGGCCGATGGCAACCACACAGCAATCTGCCAATGCATCAGATCAATCTGTTACACACACCAAACGCACAGTGTTATACGTCCTTAATATGTCAGTCTTTAAATTGGGATACAAAGATATGCAATGCACTTTTAAATCTGGACATTTCAATCAAGGACTTTAAAGAGAATACATCTTTGATTTAACCTAAGGTCAACTCAGGAGGGAATTAGCAGAAGTCCAATTTCTTTTTAATCTTATATATGTTTAACATATACTTCATTAGTGATTTAACAATGATTTGCAAAGCTATAAGATAATAAAGGGATAACTCCACACCACTCCTATCACCAAAGTTCTGTGTCCCCTCCTCCCTCCAGTGGTAACCACTATGGTCCTCCCATAGATATGGGTTGACTATATATTTTTACTTTTTTCAAGCTCATGTGTTTCATGTGTCTATACTCCATATATGAGTGAAATCATCCCATAGCTGCCCTTCACTTCCTTACTTACTTCAGTAAACACAATCACTGTCAGTTCCATTGATTTAGTCCCAAAGGAGGCAAACGCTAGAGGAAGAAGTCCCAAAGGACAAATTATCACCTTTTTTTAATTGCTGAGTAGTAGTCCACTGAGTATATAAGTCCCATGGCTTTTTTTTTTGTATTTATAAGACTCAAAATAGTGATTTTTATTCCATTATTCAAGGCTTCTGCCCTCCCCCCCAACCCTCTATCTAAGTATCCCTTATACAGTCATTCCCCTCACTCCTTGCTGATATTTTAAACTTTTAAGCAGGAAAATGAAAAGGCACACACAAGAGAAGCATGTAGGCCATTTGGGTAAAGATGGCTGCCTCCATGTGGAAGTTGACATCCGTTTTCACTCACTGCTAAGTCCCCTCCTTCACTTCCTTTCTATGCCACACCCACACCTGTTACAACTTCCGGGTTTCCTTCCTTTTTCCTCTTCCCTCTTAGATATGGAAAACAATGACTAAGAGAAGCCTGTTTGCTTCCAGCTCTCTGGTCACTTGCCCAGTCTCTTGTAGAGTTTTATCTTCATAGCCAGACAAGCCCTATCCTTGTCCTCTTTCTCCTCCCACACACTCCTCCTCTAGGTGGGCACATATGCCCACACAGTGTATCTTGAGGTAAAAACCTACACCCATGTGCTTACAGGATTTCTCTACCCCACTGCATCAAGGGAGTCCCAAAAACCATCTGTGAAGTAGCAAACCCATGCCCTAAATCAAGCTTGCAGACTTTTCACCAGGTCCTGCTACCTGATTCTCTTCCATGGACAAGCAGCATCATTCAGTTAGATCTCTGAGCAAGAAATTCAAGAACCCCAATCCTTCTTTGTTTCTCCTATTACATTTCTTTCATTACCTAATTCTACCCAGTTTACACTCTCAAAGGACTTGTCACCCCCTCCTCAAAACACACCTCCCCAACGACTTGACGAATAAGTGAATAAGAATACTTTCACACAGGGCCAGGAAGGTAACTTAAGTGTTAACACACTAGACTTGCATGCCTGAGGCTCCAGAGGTCCCAAAGTTCAATCCCTAGCACCTCCATATAAACCACATCTGAGTGTTGATCTACTCTTTCTCTCAGAGAAGAAAGAGAAGAGGTCCAATGTCCAGCAGCAGAGGAAAAGGGCACATTGATGGTGGACTCACACATATTGGGGGGACATGTGAAAATGCACCCCTGAGACAACAATTACCTCAGTTAGAAATTAAAAACACATCCACTAGATGACAACTTGTTCCTTCAAAGAGTGAAGTTAATAACAAGCTCCAGCCCCACCTCCCTTGCTTGGCCTCAGCTGCCTCCTTTCTTGCCCACACCCAAACTCAACACTCAGACCATCCTCAGAGAGCACACACTCACCTCAGACCCTTCAGGCATGTTGCTCCATCTGCCTGGTAGCTTTCTAGACCTTCACCCCACTCCACACCTCAGACAACTGTACTTCTTACAACTATTGCAACATGAATTTCTTTCATGTTCATGCATTAAATTGTCCCTACCTGTAAGACTTTTCACCATTTGCAGAAAGGTCAAGACACTTTATTACAGGCTTCTGCAAATGACATAATCTCCCAGACAACCTGGGTCCACCTGCATTTCAGAAGTCAGGCTCAGGAAAAAACTTAGTATAGTCATGGGCCCTTTGGAATATAACTAAAACAGGCCTACTAGCTATCTTCAAAATGGAGACTCCAAATCTTCACCTGCGCTATTCCAGCCTTTAGGTTCATTATTAATCAACAATTTGTTTGGCTTTGTATGTTAATTCTTCTTTCAGCCACTAGGTTCCAGATGCTACCATGATGCCAACCAGACTTCGCTGGACAGATGACCCCACCAATGTGTCCTGGAGCCCTGCTTCCCCAGAGCCCTGCCCCACTAAGGAAAAAGAGAGGCAGGCTGGGAGTATGGATTGACCTGTCAATGCCCATGTTCAGCGGGGAAGCAATTACAGAAGCCAGACCTTCCACTTTCTGCACCCATAATGATGCTGGGTCCATACTCCCAGAGGGATAAAGAATAGGAAAGCTGAGGCTGGGTGGTGGTGTACCTGGTTGAACACACATGTTCCAGTGCCCAAGGACCCTGGTTCAAGCCCCCGGTCCCTATCTGCAGGGAGAAAGCTTCACGAGTGGTGAAGCAGGACAGCAGGTGTCTCTCTATCCCTCTCTCCCTTCTCCATTTCTGACTATCTCTACCCAATAAATAAATAAAGATAATAAAAAAAATTGTTTTAAAGAATAGCAAAACTATCAAGGGAGGGGTTGGGATACAGAGGTCTGATGGTGGGAACTGTGTGGAGTTGTACCCCTCTTATCCTATGGTTTTGTCAGTGTTTCCTGTTTATAAATAAAATTTTTTAAATAATAATATTTTTTGCTTTAGTGGTATTCACCCCAACCTATAAATATGTAAATATATTAATTATTTAAATACTCTAATAAATTATTTTATGCATCTTCATGTCCCCAGCTCTTAGCACAAACACCTGTCACATAAACAGTTGTTATGAGGGAAAAATATCTGCATGTAATCACACAGTTTTAGTAATTCCTAGCAAGTTTACTAACCCAACATTCAAAAACATCTCCCTCACTAGAAAAACACAGAAACAGGCTGGGGGTGTGTATCAACCTACCAATTCCCATGTCCAGTGGAGAAGCAATTACAGAAGCCAGAATTCCCACCTTCTACACCCCATAAAGAATTTTGGTCCATACCCCCAGGTGGGGAGAAATGTTAGGAGAAAATAACCAGAGGCTCTGAATTCCAACTCCAGAGAGAAAAGGGGGAAAAAAATGAAGGACACTCAGAAGTAATAACAGATGTAGGTGTGACTTAGAAAGGAAGAGAAGGCAGGACCATGGGGGGGAGGGGGAATGGACAAAAATATAGATCAATGCATAGATACATACATAGCCAGATAGTTACAGAAATCATAGTCAACCCATATCTGTGACCTTGGGAGAACTCCTGTAGTTTCCAGTGGAGGGAATGGAACACAGAACTCGTGGTGGGAACAGTCCAGGATTATACCCCTGTTGTCTTGTAATTTTGTAAATCAATATTAAATCACTAATAAAAACAACTTTTAAGCAACTTCCCATCTTGCACACTAGCTCCCTCCATGGTACCTCTATTTCCTCTTTGTATTTCAGAAGGGGTGCCTCCATGATGTGCCTCAGCTTGAAGGCTTCATTCCCCACATCCAGACTGTGCCCGGTAAGAGCCGAGATCCTCTCCCAGTGCCTCTCCATCATGGCCGGGCTGGCCATGTGTTCCAGCAGTGGGCAGCACTCACTGAAGTCATCGATGGTCTTCTTCAGATCCAAGAATGCCTGCCAGTCTTTCAAGGCACGGGGCAGCTTCCGACAGCTGCAGAAGAACGGGGTTGGCATAAAGGACCACAAGAGCAGGAGCCTAGAGACCTCCAGTGTCAGTGTCAGAGGATCCCCATCATGGCACATTCTGTAATCGCATGATTCAGACACTATCTATGATATGTTTTAAATTTCGATTTTTCTTAATATTTTATTTGTTTGGGTAGAGACAGAAAGAAATCAAAAGGGAAGGGATATATATACATTTACATAGATATAGATATAGATATAGATAGATAGATATGGAGAGAGAGAGGGGAGAAAGTATACAAACAAGAAGTTCAGTAGCTCTGGGCAGGCTAAACATTTCATGACTCACCTGTTCTGGAACTCCAAAAGTTCACTGTTGATCTTTTCAATATTCAGCTCTGACCAAAGTATATCATGATAACTAGTCACGGTCTCTATCACACTGTTGTACAAAGTGTACAGTTTCTGTAGCAGGTTGAGTTGCTTCTTGATTTCCAGAAGTTGAGGATACTGCGTAACTGGCAGACCGAAAAGCTCCTCCCCTCCAGTGCAGGTGATGTATTTCCGATAGATATTATCAAACTGATTCTAATCAAGACACAAGCAAACACTCATCAGAATGGTTTTGACTTGAATAAACATAGAAAGTTAAAAAAAAAAAAAAGAAAGGAGTGGACAAATAAGTAGACTTGTAAGCTGAGGAGAACGATAACTGAGTACGAGGAACAACGTAGAGACCAGCTTTACCACTATACAAAGTAGTATTTTATTCACTTACTTAATTTGCCACCAGGGTTATTACTGGAGTGCAGTGCTAGCACTGCTCCAAGTGGCCATTTTTTTTACTATTTTTATTTTTTTCATTGATCAGACAAAAAGAAATTGAGAAGAGATATAGAGAGGTAGAAAGAAAAAAAAAAAAAAGACACTTGCAGACCTGCTTCACCACTTGCGAAGTTTCCCCCTGCAGGTGAGGATCAGGGACTCGAACCAAGGTCCTTGCACTTGGTAACATGCACTCAACCAGTTTCACCACCATCTGGTCTCCCCAAAGTCCCACTTTATATATAAGTGCACACCGTATTCCACAGACGTTTTTTTCTTTTTTCTTTTTCTACGATCTTCATTTATTTATGGGATAGAGACAACCAGAAATCAAGAGGGAAGGGAGTGGTAGAGAGAGAGAGACAGAGACAGAGGTATACCTTCAGCCCTGCTTCACCACTTGCAAAGCTTTCCTCTTGCTGGTGAGGGCCGGGGGCTCGAACCTGGGTCCTTGTGCACTGTAACATGTGAGTTCAACCAGGTGCACCACCACTCGGCCCCCAGCAGTCTTTTCTATATTAAGGAAAAAGTATCTTGGAACCACATTAGGGTTTGGGTTGTTTCTGTTTTGTTTTGGTTTTCGTTTGGCTTTGGTTAGTTAGAAGTCGCAACAACTACCAGATGTTTTCATTCGTATGTATGAATCTAGAAATCACATTAACTTGAAGAAAGAAAGAAAAAAAAAAGCAAGCAAATTGTTTCTAAGATTTGTGAGAACTCTGGTGGTTATTTTTGGGAGGTGGGAGGGTGGGGACCCAGAACTTTTGGTGGCAGGTGTGGTGTGAAACTACACCCTGTCATCTTACAATCTGGTAACCTACTACTCATCACAAATCTAGAAATGGAAATAAAGAAACCATCAGAAGTAAAGAGCTTACCTGAAACATGATCAGCCTATCGCTGGCTTCCTGGGGTTTCAAGCCACTAGCCATGGGACCATTCTGAAACCAAAAAGTCACACAGAAATAGGATGAACAGCTTGAACACAAAGTTCATGACTCAAAGTTTCTGGGTGTCAAAGTTAGCTCTTCATGCCTGTCACACACACATAAGGAAACCTAACTCCTTTTTCTTTTATAAACAAGGGCTTTGGAAACTGATTCATTGGGGGAATATTTGCAGGTCTAAAAATCACAAATTAATGGCTTCATGAACATGTCAAGAAATCTTGAGAGTTAAATATATTCAAAAGTATTCTCCCTTTCTTAGATGACACAACCACGGAAGGGCCAGCACCTCTTCTGTGTGGAGTGCACGTCATGTCTCTTTCTAAAGATGGATTTATGATGAGAGGATGGAAGAGAGCAGACCAGAGGGCTGCTCAGCTCTTGAATGGAGTAGTGTCAGGGATTGAACCTGTGGTCTCTGGGCCTTCCGGCATGCAAGTTGATGCTCTAATAGGCTAAGCTACCTCTCAGCCCCACAATGTCTGTTTCTGAGCTAAAAATGGCTCAAGTGGCAACAGGTGCACTCAGCATCTCCCAGACTTCACCACTGTAGCCGAGATTGCAAAGTGGTCTCTAGTCTCAGCATCCCAACCCTGCTTTCTTACACCTACACACCTCAGATTTCTGCATTTCTTCAATGACAAGACTGATGACCAGATCCCATCTTCTAGCCTTATATGACTTTAGGGTACTGCATGCAACTAGTTAGTAGGCAAAGATTTCATCACATGCTCTAGATAGCTCCCCCTCGCCATACATTCTAATGGTCTAGAAATTGGTCTTACTGAAAAGAAGAAAAAAAGATGCGTGTCTAGAAAAGGAATGTGGTACATAGACACAGTGGAATACTACTTGACTGCTAAAGACGATACAGTCAGCCATCATCTCCTTTGTCTCATCTTGGTTGGAACTTGAAGACATGATGTTAAGTAAGATTAGCCAAAAAAAAAGAACAAAAATGGGCAGTCGGGAGGTAGCACAGCAGGTTAAGCGCACATGGCACAAAGTGCAAGGACTGCTGTAAGTAAGGATGCTGGTTCGAGCCCCTGGCTCCCCACCTGCAGGGAGGTCACTTCACAGGTGGTGAAGCAGGTCTGCAGGTGTTTGTCTTTCTCTCCCCCCTTCTCTGTCTTCACCTTCTGTCCTGATATCTCTCTGTCCTATCCAACAACAACAGCAATGACTACAATAATAATGACAACAACAAGGGTAACAGGGGCAACAAAATGGGGAAAATGGCCTCCAGGAGCAGTGGATTGGTGGTGCAAGCACCAAGCCCCAGCAATAGCCCTGTAATCAAAAAAAAAAAGAAGAAGAAGGAGGAGGAGGAGGAGGAGAAGGGAAAAGAACAATTGATACCAAATGATTTAACTTATAGATAAAATTTAAGAAACAGGAACAGAGAGGGAGAACAAAGTCAAACTTGGACTGGGTGTGGTGTAGAGTGACAAAGCAGAGAACTCTGGAGAAGGAGGGGAAGAGAAGGGGTGAAGAGAACTTTGGGGTGTTGTTGTGTGACATTGTAAAGAGACCTCAGTTGTGGGTGAGTGCCGGGCTAGCGTGGGGGTGCTTCTTCCCAGGCGCGTGCTCTCTGGGTTGGAGAGAACTCGACCGGCCAGCCTGGGCTGCTACTCTCTCAGCCACGTGAGGGAGATGACTCAGGAATCAAACACATGGTGTGAGGCAATACAATATCTTTATTGATCAGAGAGCCAAAGCTTTAAAGGTCTGACCCAGAAGTGGCAAGTCAGAAACAGAAATGGCTAGGAAAAGGGGCGGAGAAAGGCAAAATGGAGCTAGAAAGGTAGGAACTTCCTTACCAACTGTTGCGAAGGTTTTAACTGGTAGGATTAATTAATACCCTGCAAGCAGGGAGGGTCTTGAGGGTAGAAAGAAGATAGATCAAAGGAATGGAATGGGTGGGGATGTTTCAGGCAAGACAATGATTATGTAGATAGACCATAGTATCAGGAATTCAGGGTGCTTTGTGAGCCCTGCTGAGCTCAACCACATCTGCACAATTTCCTGACAGGTAAGGGTGTTCCACAGAGAATATTCCTGGGAAGATGAGAAACTGCACCTCTGTGTCTACAACTGCTGTGAGCCAACAGTCCCAATTAAGAAGGATTTCCTAAAAAACAGGTCTTGCTAGGCAACATATTCCCAAACAAAACCCACCTATGTACATTTAAAATAGGAAGCTCTGGGGGCTGGGCAGCGGATGGCATGTTACTATGCACAAGAACCCAGGTTCAAGAACTCCACCTGCCAGGGGGTTGGGGGGGACAATTTCCTGGGTGGTGAAGCAGATCTGCAGCTGTCTCTCTCCCTCCCTCTCTCTCCCCTTCCTATAGGGGCTGACAACAAAAAATTTAAAAAGCAGGTGGCAATAAAATAAAATAGGAATTCCCTTTATTTTAGAAACATGTGTCTGAGGGTATGGATTGACCTGCCAATGCCCATGTCCAGCGGAGAAGCAATTACAAAAACCAGAACTCCTACCTTCTGCTCCCTAAAAACAATCTTGATCCACATTCCCGGTGGGGGAGAAGTGGTAGGAGGAAGAGGGTAAGAGGACTCTGAACTCCAGCTCTGTCAGCACCCACCCGGAGAGAAAGGAGGAAAAGAAGAGGGACATAGGGAAGTAGTAGTGTTGTCATGAATGGCTTAGACAGGAAGGAAATATCTGATCAGGAAGGAAAAGGGGACAATTATATATAAATATAGACAGTGGTAGAGATGAAAATTGGACTAGTTGGACCACGTCCACAACCATAGGAGAACTGCAGTGGACTGCAGTGACTGAAGATTCAGAACTCTGGTGGTGGGAACAGTGTAGAATTATACCCCCACTGACATATAATTTGGTAAATCAATATTAAACTACTAATAATTTTTTTAAAGGAGAGAGAAAGATAGAAAAAAAGTGTTTTTGGGGGGGTCGGGTGGTAGCACAGCAGTTAAGTGCACGTGGCACAAAGCACAAGGACCAGCATAAAAAGCCCGGTTCAAGCCCCAGGATCCCCACCTGCAGGGGAGTGGCTTCACAGGCAGTGAGGCAGTTCTGCAGGTGTCTATCTTTCTCTCCTCCTCTCGGTCTTCCCCTCCTCTCTCTATTTCTCTCTGCCCTATCCAACAATGAACGACATCAACAACAACAATAACCATGACAAGGCTACAACAACAAGGACAACAAAAGGGGGAAAAAATGGCCTCCAGGAGCCATGGATTCATGGTGCAGGCACTGAGCCCCAGCAATAACCCTGGAGGCAAAAAAAAAAAAAAAATGTTTTCAGCACCAGAGAGTGCTCTCCACATGCTCAGTGCCAGTATTGGTAAAAGAGAAAAATACTGTGGCAAGAACAACCCTTATAACTACACATGAACAAGGTTTGTCTACAAGAATTTAGAAAGCTATCAAACAACATCAGCAAGAGACAAATGCTGTAACAGAAACAGTACTTTTAAATCCCCTTTCAATTCCCCCATTTCCTGTTGAAATCATCCTGCATGAACTCTAAGGAGACATGACGGTGAAAAGGAGTGTGTTTGCTCTCAGGAACATCAGCCTCCCACTCCCGGAAAATGTTATTGAACTTGACACATCATCTTTAAAGGACAACCAAAGAGTGCTTGCTCTGTTCACTCCACCACAAAAAGGATAACCAGAGAAAAGTCAGAGTCGTACCAGATCATAGTCTGCATAGAAGTGGTGACAGTCTTGGAGGAAGACCTCCACGGTGCTAATAAGCTCTTTCCGGAAAGCAGGTTGCAGGGAGACTAATTCATTCTGAACTTCGCTGGCACGTGACAGAAGCTTCTCCCAAGCATAGTGCAGCGTGTCGACCTTGTCCATTTCTTCCTTTGCTATCAGAAGTCCGTATCTGTTCAGCAGGGCGTAGGATTCCTACACACACCCACACACAAAAGATTTTTGTTTCTGTCAGTCAGGCGCAGGCATCTACACACGATCATTTATTAAGGCACCGGAACAGTAAGGATCTGCACAGCTGGGAAACTACCCAGAGCCGTAGTTCCGGCACTGAAAAAGCCTCAAGGAGCAACTGAACCTCCAGGCTCCCTTTTCTGCGACATCTGCTCAGGGCAAAGATGAGGAGGACAGAGAGAACCAGGGCATCCCTATGCCACATGCCATGCTGGGGATCAGTCCCAGAACCGCGTGCTTGGCTTCAATACGTGGTGTGCTGTGCCCCCCTCCCCTGCCCGGTCACCCTTTCTTCATCTTTAAAGTGAGAAGTAGCCTTAGCTGCCCTGAGATTTCTGTGAATATACTTGTTCAAAAGAAAAGAAAAAAAAAACTGTCATATTATCAAGCAGGAAGGTGGCTCAGCACGGGTGAGCTTCCAAGTTCATTCCTCAGCATTGCATATGCTGGAGTCATGCTACAGTTCTCTCACTCTTTTTCTTCCTTTCTCTCTCTCTTCCCCCTTACACACACAAATAAATAAATAAATAAATAAAATCTTTTCTAAAAGTACATCATTTTAATTGCATTTTAGAGATTGAGACCCTGCACTGTTGCTCTTATCCAGAACTAGTAATAGGTATAGGAGTGACTTAGAAGGAAGGGGAAGGTAGGACTGTTGAAAAATGAGGGAAAAAACCAAGAAAGAGAAAAAGAGAGACATAGATATAAATAAGTAGTTATAGAATCAGCCCCTATCTATGACCTTAGGTGGCAGAACTTCTGCAGTTTCCACTGGAGAGAATGGTACTCGCAGTGGTGTGGAATTATACCCCTATTCTATTGTGATTTACTGAATCACTAATAAAAAAATAAAATAAATTTTTTTGAATGTTACCTAGGTTTATTGATGTGAATACACATATCACTACGCCATACACCTGAAACCAATATGCTAACTACACCTCAGTAAAAAATTAACCTATCTTCCCTGACCCAGCTTTCTGGTACTTTTTCCAGCCATGACATCATCTCCCCACACAATAACTTGGGTCCACCTGCATATCAGATTTCAGGCTCAGGAAAAAACTAGTATAGCCACATGCCCTTTGGAATCTAACTAAAATAGGTCTGCTAGCTATCTACAAAACAGAGACCCCCGAAATCTTCATCAGCACTATTCCAGCCTTTAGGTTCATGATAAGTCAACAATTTGTTTGGCTTTATATGTTGTCAGTCCCTGTTCGGGCACCAGGAAACAACTGCACAGCAATATATTAACTTTTTTTCAGCCACCAGGTTCCAGATGCTACCATGATGCCAACTGGACTTCCCTGGGCACACGACCCCAACAATGTGTCCTGGAGCTCAGCTCCCCCAAAGCCCTGGGAAAGAGAGAGGCAGACTGGGAGTATGGATCAACCTGTCAAGATCCGTGTTCAGTTAGGAAGCAATTACAGAAGCCAGACC
The DNA here is from genome assembly GCF_950295315.1 of Erinaceus europaeus. Classification (NCBI taxonomy): domain Eukaryota; kingdom Metazoa; phylum Chordata; class Mammalia; order Eulipotyphla; family Erinaceidae; genus Erinaceus; species Erinaceus europaeus. Next base: position 16,534,657 of record NC_080166.1, on the reverse strand, counting down.
TTCCACCTTCTGTATCCTATAATGACCCTGGGTCCATACTCCCAGAGGGATAAAGAATAGGAAAGCTACCAGGAGAGGGGAGGGGATACAGAGTTCTGGTGGTAGGAACTGTGTGGAGTTGTACCCCTCTTATCCTATGGTTGTGTCAGTGTTTCCTTTTTATAAATAAAAATTATAATAAATAATTAATCAAAACTTTTTTTGAATTATTATTAGGAATCACTAATAAAAACATTAAAGAAAAAGAAAAGTTGAAGCTCAGTATCCCATGCCACTACATGGGACCACTATGGACAGCAGCAAGAGAACTTGGAGTGGCTCTTAATTGGCTCTGCTGTCTGCTCTCTTCTGTAACTGCTACTCCGCCAGACATGGACACTGGCAGGTGGATCAAACCCTCAGCCTGTTTCTATCTTTCCCTAGTGGGGTAGGGCTCCGGGGAGGTGAGGGTCCAGGAAGTATTGCTGATTATAACCTTTCTTTTAATTTAAAAATATATATATAGAAACAAAATGAAATCACCCAATCAGTGGAGCTATTTCCATCATGAGCAGATGGGCACCGTTACCTCAATAGGGCCCACTTGAAAGTCAATGGAGATCTGCTGCTCTCTGATTTCCTTCAGGGCTGCCATGGCGATCCGGATGTCATCCAGGTCTTTGATGGGGCGGTTCAGCTTCTTACTGAACTCCTCCACGCGCGTGAAGATGCTCTCCATCTGGCTCTTGTGTTTCCTGTTGCAGTGCCGGCCGATGAGAGCCATCCAGCCCTTGGTCTCCATGCTCAGGGCAAACTTCAAATCAGCTGTCAAACCCAGACATGCACAGTCAGTATGAAACTTTGAGCCAAGCCTGGAAGACACGGGCTGCTGCTCAACTGAGTGAGCACTCTGCACTGCTCCAGCGCCAGACCCCGAGTAAGCACTCTGCTGTGCTCCAACACCAGACCCGAGTAAGCACTCTGCAATGCTCCAGCACCAGACTCCGAGTAAGCACTCTGCACTGCTCCAGCACAAGACCCGAGTAAGCACTCTGCACTGCTCCAGCGCCAGACCCCGAGTAAGCACTCTGCAGTGCTCCAACACCAGACCCGAGCAAGCACTGGGCACAGCTCCAACACCAGACCCCGAGTAAGCACTCTGCAGTGTTCCAACACCAGACCCCGAGTAAGCACTCTGCAGAGCTCCAACACCAGACCCGAGTAAGCACTCTACACTGCTCCAGCACCAGACCCGAGAAAGCACTCTGCAGTGCTCCAGCACCAGACACGATTAAGCACTCTGCAGTGCTCCAGCACCAGACCCGAGTAAGCACTCTGCACTGCTCCAGAACCAGACCCCGAGTAAGCACTCTGCACTGCTCCAGCACCAGACCCGAGTAAGCACTCTGCACTGCTCCAGCACCAGACCTGAGTAGCACTCTGCACTGCTCCAGCGCCAGACCCCGAGTAAGCACTCTGCAGTACTCCAACACCAGACCCCAAGTAAGCACTCTGCAGTGCTCCAGCACCAGACCCCGAGTAAGCACTCTGCAGTGCTCCAACACCAGACCCCAAGTAAACACTCTGCAATGCTCCAACACCAGACCCGAGTAAGCACTCTGCACTGCTACAGCGCCAGACCCCGAGTAAGCACTCTTCAGTGCTCCAGCACCAGATCCCGAGTAAGCACTCTGCAGTGCTCCAGCACCAGACCTGAGTAAGCATTCTGCCCTGCTCTAGCACCAGACCCGAGTAAGCACTCTGCACTGCTCCAACACCAGACCCCGAGTAAGCACTCTGCAGTGCTCCAGCACCAGACCCGAGTAAGCACTCTGCACTGGTCCAGCACCAGACCCCGAGTAAGCACTCTGCAGTGCTCTAGCACCAGACCCCGAGTAAGCACTCTGCACTGCTCCAACACCAGACCCGAGTAAGCACTCTGCAGTGCTCCAACACCAGTCCCGAGTAAGCACTGTGCAGTGCTCCAGCACCAGACCCAAGTAAGCACTCTGCACTGCTCCAGCACCAGACCCGAGTAAGCATTCTGCGCTGCTCGAGTGCCAGACCCCTAGTAAGCACTCTGCAGTGCTCCAACACCAGACCCGAGTAAGCATTCTGCACTGCTCCAGTGTCAGACCCCGAGTAAGCACTCTGCAGTGCTCCAGCACCAGACCCAAGTAAGCACTCTGCAGTACTCCAACACCAGACCCCAAGTAAGCACTATGCACAGCTCCAACACCAGACCCGAGTAAGCAATCTGCACTGCTCCAGCACCAGACCAGAGTAAGCACTCTGCAGTGCTCCAGCACCAGACCCGAGTAAGCACTCTGCACTGCTCCAACACCAGACCCGTGTAAGCATTCTGCAGTGCTCCAGCACCAGACCTGAGTAAGCACTCTGCAGTGCTCCAACACCAGACCCGAGTAAGCACTCTGCAGTGCTCCAGCACCAGACCCCGAGTAAGCACTCTGCATTGCTCCAGCACCAGACCCGAGTAAGCACTCTGCAATGCTCCAGCACCAGACCCGAGTAAGCACTCTGCACTGCTCCAGCACCAGACCCGAGTAAGCACTCTGTAGTGCTCCAGCACCAGACCCGAGTAAGCACTCTGCAATGCTCCAGCACCAGACCCGAGTAAGCACTCTGCAGTGCTGCAGCACCAGACCCGAGTAAGCACTCTGGAGTGCTCCAACACCAAACCTGAGTAAGCACTCTGCAGTGCTGCAGCACCAGACCCGAGTAAGCACTCTGGAGTGCTCCAACACCAGACCCGAGTAAGCACTCTGCAGTGCTCCAGCACCAGACCCGAGTAAGCACTCTGCACTGCTCCAGAACCAGACACGATTAAGCACTCTGCAGTGCTCCAACACCAGACCTGAGTAAGCACTCTGCAGTGCTCCAACAACAGACCCGAGTAAGCACTCTGCAGTGCTTCAGCACCAGACCCGAGTAAGCACTCTGCTGTACTCCAACACCAGACCCCGAGTAAGCACTCTGCACTGCTCCAGCGCCAGACCCGAGTAAGCACTCTGCAGTGCTCCAACACCAGACCCCAAGTAAGCACTCTGCACTGCACCAGCACCAGACCCGAGTAAGCACTCTGCAGTGCTCCAGCACCAGATCCGAGTACGCACTCTGTACTGCTCCAGCACCAGACCCGAGTAAGCACTCTGCACTGCTCCAGCACAAGACCCGAGTAAGCACTCTGCACTGCTCCAGCACCAGACCCAAGTAAGCACTCTGCACTGCTCCAGCACCAGACCCGAGTAAGCACTCTGCAGTGCTCTAGCACCAGACCCGAGTAAGCACTCTGCAGTGCTCCAACACCAGACGCGAGTAAGCACTCTGCACTGCTCCAGCACCAGACCCGAGTAAGCACTCTGCACTGCTCCAACACCAGACCTGAGTAAGCATTCTGCACTGCTCTAGCACCAGACCCGAGTAAGCACTCTGCAGTGCTCCAACACCAGACCCGAGTAAGCACTCTGCACTGCTCCAGCGCCAGACCCCGAGTAAGCACTCTGCACTGCTCCAGCACCAGACCCAAGTAAGCACTCTGCAGTGCTCCAGCACCAGACCCCGAGTAAGCACACTGCAGTGCTCCAGCACCAGACCCCGAGTAAGCACTCTGTAGTGCTCCAGCACCAGACCCGAGTAAGCACTCTGCAGTGCTCTAGCACCAGACCCCGAGTAAGCACTCTGCAGTGCTCCAACACCAGACGCGAGTAAGCACTCTGCACTGCTCCAGCACCAGACCCTGAGTAAGCACTCTGCACTGCTCCAACACCAGACCTGAGTAAGCATTCTGCCCTGCTCTAGCACCAGACCCGAGTAAGCACTCTGCAGTGCTCCAACACCAGACCCGAGTAAGCACTCTGCACTGCTCCAGCGCCAGACCCAAGTAAGCACTCTGCAGTGCTCCAGCACCAGACCCGAGTAAGCACACTGCAGTGCTCCAGCACCAGACCCGAGTAAGCACTCTGCACTGCTCCAGCACCAGAAAAACTCGAGTTTTCTCTGTGGCCTGGGAGGCTGCAACAGAACAGGACTCCCATGAATGAGGTTCTGAGTTCAATCCCTGGCACCAAATATGCCAGAGGGAAGCTCTGACTCTCTCTCTCTGACTCTCTCTCTCTCTCTCTCTCTCTTTCCTATCTTTCTACTTCTCTCTCCCCTCTCCTTCTGCTTCCCCCCTCTGGATAATAAGCAAAATCTTTTCAAAATATATTTCCCTAATCATTACATATTCACTCATTATAAATTGCATTTTAGGGGAGTTGGGCTATAGTGCAGCGGGTTAAGCACAGGTGGCGCAAAGCGCAAGGACCTGCGTAAGGATCCCAGATCGAGCCCCCGGCTCCCCACCTGCAGGGGTGTCACTTCACAGGTGGTGAAGCAGGTCTACAGGTGTCTACCTTTCTCTCCCCCTCTCTGTCTTCCCCTCCTCTCTCCATGAACCTCTGTCCTATCCTACAACGACGACATCAATAATAATAACAACAATAAAACAACAAGGGCAACAAAAGGGAATAAATTTTTTAAAAAAAACTAAAAAGAATGCATTTCAGATTGTTGTCACCAGTATTGTAGCAGCCATTGGCAGGGACTTTTTTTTTTTTTTAGGTGCTGGCCCTACACATTTACAGTGCCACTGAGCAGCTTCCCAAGCCTGGTTTTCTTTCTTTCTTTCTGTTTCTTCTTTATTTCTTTTTGTTTGTTTGTTAGAGAGAGAGAGAGAGGAGAGACAGCCAAACAGAACCACTCCACCATCCATGGCACTCACTCAGTGCCCCCATCTGGGGTGTCCCAGATGCTGCTGGAGGTGAAGCCTAGGATCTTGCACTTGGTGAGATGTGCTCAACTACATGGGTTATGTCCCAGTCCGTTGTTATTATTTTTTAAAGATATTATTTTTTAAGATACTCTGTGTATGTGTGTGTGAGAGAGAGAGAGAGGAGAGAGGAGAGAAGGGGGAGAGAGGAGAAGAGAGGAGAGGAGAGAGAGAGGGGGGAGAGAGAGGGGAGAGATAGAGAGAGGAGAGGAGAGGAGGGAGGGAGAGAGAGAGAGAGGAGAGGAGAGGAGAGGGAGAGAGAGAGGGGAGAGAGGAGAGAGAAAGGAGAGGAGAGGAGAGGAGAGGGAGAGAGAGAGGAGAGAGAGAGAGAGAGGAGAGGAGAGAGAGAGAGGGGAGAGAGGAGAGGAGAGAGAGAGGAGAGGAGAGGAGAGGAGAGGAGAGGAGAGGGAGAGAGAGGGGAGAGAGAGAGAGGAGAGGAGAGAGAGGGGGGGAGAGGAGAGGAGAGAGAGAGGAGAGGAGAGGAGAGGAGAGGGAGCGAGAGAGGGGGGAGAGAGGAGAGGAGAGAGAGAGAGGGGGGGAGAGAGGAGAGGAGAGAGAGAGGAGAGGAGAGGAGAGGAGAGAGAGGGGGGAGAGAGGAGAGGAGAGAGAGAGGAGAGAGGGGGGGGAGAGAGAGGAGAGGAGAGGAGAGGAGAGGAGAGGAGAGGAGAGGAGAGAGGGAGAGAGAGAGAGGAGAGGAGAGGAGGGAGAGAGAGAGAGAGGAGAGAGGGGGAGAGAGAGAGGAGAGGAGAGGAGAGAGAGAGAGAGAGGAGAGAGATAGGAGAGGGGGGGGAGAGAGAGAGGAGAGGAGAGGAGAGGAGAGGAGAGGAGAGGGGGAGGGAGGGAGGGAGAGAGAGAGAGAGAGAGAGAGGTGGAGAACCAGAGCATCACTCCTGGTAGTACCAGGAATTGAACTCAGGACATCATACTCCCAAGTCCAAAGCTCTATCCACTATGCCATCTGTCAGGCTGCTAATTGTTATTTTTAAAGAAAGAGTGGAATTTTTCCCTCTCCTTTATGGGGGGGGGGGGGGTTTACGGTGCAGCTGTTGGCTCTTGAACGCAATTTCTGCTCACCACCGGACAGACATCTGCAAGACATCTGCAAGACACGCTCAGCCCCCAGCTTAGATCCTTTCCCACCACGGGTTTTAATCGCACACCACACGGGTCAATTCCCGCGTCTCTGAACTAGCATATGTTTTCAGGATTTAGCAGCAAAGTGTTCAGAATAATCTCAAATAAATAATTAGGCAGAAGGACATTAAAAACAAATCTGAAAAACTGGTCTGAAAGCTTGAGGCTTGTAGGGGAAAGTAAATCTTTAAGACAATAAGAAGTCTCTGGAACACTAAGCTAGGAGAGAGACACACAGGATAGCTGAGTTCTTAAGAACTAAAGAAAGGGGAGGGGAGGATCAGGAGAGGGGAGGGGGAGGGGAGGATCAGGAGAGGGAAGGGAGAGGGAGGGGAGGGGAGGAGGAGGGAGGGGAGGGACAGACCGGTGTAGAGAGCCACGGAGCCCACGCAGATGCATTCTGGCTGAGCATTAATTTCCTGCTCTAGGTTTTGGAAATAGAGAATCTGGGATTCAAATTCAGCGAGTGAAGGGTTTTTCATAATGAATGTCATGATGGTTTCTTCTTTCTCCTTTTGCCAGATGTGGTTGTAGCGTTTGAAGCAATCCATGGAAGCAAGGACTTCCTAGAAGAAGAAAAAGAAAGTTCAGTGTGTGTCGTGAGGGAACACTGCAACATGGTGTCACGGGGAAGCAGGGCTTGGTCTGCTGGTGGCTCCCAGGGTCTTATTAAAGGGATTCGTTAATGATGTGACTCGATGCAAATGCCGCAGAACGGGGTCTAGTATGACCATGTCAACTATGACTTAGGGGTAGTCAACAATGAAACTGCTATACTCAGCCAAAAAAAAGAAGGGCAGAGTTTCTAGAAACTACAAAAAGAGAGATAATCTGTAAAGACTCTTGTGGGCAAAGCTTCTTTATGAAGCTGGACCTGATGTCAGAAACCATGGAGCCCAGGAGGCACCCAGCGAAGCAGTGTAGACACGTCAGCGTAACTCCAGTTAGAAATCGCCCAGTTGAGGAGACAGAAGGGTGGTGGAGTCCTGGTTTGTCAAGGGTGAGGGACCCTAGGTTGGGAGACCGAGTGTCCTCCACAAGCCAGACAGCCGGACACCTATCATGGCGAAGATGAGGGTTAGACCACTGTGTCAACAACTGTCCTGTAAACCTGTGCAATAAAGTATATATTAAAAAAAAAAAAAAAAAAAAGTCGAGCGGCAGTGCAGCGAGTTTTGTGCAGGTGGTGCAAAGCACAAGTACCAGTGTAAAGATCCCAGTTCGAGCCCCCGGCTCCCCACCTGCAGGGGGTTGCTTCATAAGCACAGGTTCAAACACATGGCAAAGAAAGACCCTAGCAGGTAATCAATATCTTGCCAGCCCCGGTGCCTTCATATCTACTATTTCTATTTTAGGAACCAGCTTGCTCTCCTGACTTATAATTTCATTGTTCCAAACAGACCTACAAGCTATCTCCAAAACAGAGACCCCAAATCTTCATCTGCACTATGCTAGCCTTTAGGTTCATTATTAGTCAACAATTTGTTTGGCTTTGTATGTTAACTCTTTTTTCAGCCACCAGGTTCCAGATATTACCATGATGCCAACTGAACTTCCCTTGGCAGACAACCCCACCAATGTGTCCTGGAGCCCCACTTCCCCAGAGCCCTGCCCCACTAGGGAAAGAGGCAGGCTGGAAGTGTGGATTGACCTGTCAATGCCCATGCTCAGCGGGGAAGCAATTACAGAAGCCAGACCTTCCACCTTCTGCATCCCACAATGACCCTGAGTCCATACTCCCAGAGAGATAAAGACTAGGGAAGCTATCAGGGGAGGGGATGGGATATGGAGTTCTGGTGGTGGGAACTGTGTGGAGCTGTATCCCTCTTATCCTATGGTTTTTGTCAGTGTTTCCTTTTTATAAATAAAAATTTTTAAATAATAATAATTTCATTGCTCCAGCTGCATGAGAAAAATTGTAACTGGAATGGTGTAAAAATACACTGATTTGGGGGGAAAAATCAATAAATAGAGCATTATCAACAGCATCCTCAGTAGCGCCACTGCTTTTAGTGATGCGCGCCAACTCGCACCAACCCAATCTCCAAGACTCTACCTGCAGCTAAAGCAATTCAGGGATCTCAGGTTTAAGGGGGGCTGAGACTTCTCACCCATTAAAATGCAGAATTAAAAGCCTCCCCCCAAGATCCTTGGTGTTGACACAACAGCAGCACAAAGATGTCTTCACCAATGTATGATGGCTGACAGGTGACTCTCAACCCCAAAAGAGTTAAGGGATCAATTCTGGGCTCTTTCAACAGCCAAGTGTTTATAATACTGAGAATGCACCCTAGCTAGATTAAGTTCTAGATTTTTCATTTACTGTTCTTGTTGCATTAGTCTTTATTAAATTGGAATTTGTGAGGGTGGAGGTGACCTAGAGCTTAAAAAAGAAACTTGCATGAGAGACAAATGTCAGACTGTTCTGCTGGGGCTCAGTGTTCAGAGCCAAGGTTACTCTGATTCCTGGATCCAGCTCAGCACCTCAAGCAGGGAGCGTTATCAGCTGATGCTGAGCCCCCGACTGTGCTAAAGAGAGCTGTGGCTCTCATCCTCAGCCAGCCAGCTGTGGGAGAAGGAAAGGGGCAGGGACTTTCTGTGACTGGGGAGGAAGCATATACATGTAGGGGAACTTAATAAAAAAGAACAGGGGGCTGGGCAGTGTGGTGCACTGGGTTAAGCGCACTATGTGAGAAGCTCAGGGACTGGCGTAAGGATCTCAGTTCGAGCCCCCAGCTCCCCACCTGCAGGGGAGTCGCTTCACAAGCGGTGAAGCAGGTCTGCAGGTGTCTATCTTTCTCTCCCCCTCTGTCTTTCCCTCCTCTCTCGATTTCTCTCTGTCCTATCCAATTAAAAAAAAAGGAAAAAATGGCCACAAGGAGCAAGAAAATCAAGGGAAAACATAAGGTGAAACATGGAGTAGGTGTGGTGTGTTGCACCAAAGCAAAGGACTCTGGGAAGGAGGGGAAGGGCAGTCTGAAGGGACATTGGTCATCCTGGTGTGTCCCCTAGACACCAATCAAGGGGAGATAAGAGTTTGTGTCTACATATTAAAGATTGTAAACCATTAGCCCCACAATAAAATTTAAAAAGAAGGAGCGGGAGTCAGGCAGTAGCGCAGGTCAAGCGCAGGTGGCATAAAGCTCAAGGACCAGTGTAAAGATCCCGGTTCGAGCCCCTGGCTCCCCACCTGAAGGGGAATCGCTTCACAGGCGGTGAAGCAGGTCTGCAGGTGTCTATCTTTCTCTCCCCCTCTCTGTCTTCCCCTCCTCTCTCCATTTCTCTCTGTCCTATCCAACAATGACGACATCAATAACTACAACAGTAATAACTACAACAATAAAACAACAAAGGGCAACAAAAGGGAATAAACAAATAAATATTTTTTAAAAATTGATAAAAAAAAAAGGAGCAGGAGAAAAAGAGGAACAGGAAGAGGAAGAAAAAGGAGGAGGAGGAGGAGGAGGGTATTATAGCTGCAGTGGACTAAACATGCATATCTTCCCCGTCGTTGGACATCCCAACTCTATGATTTCAAGTCTTATCTGCATGCTTTCTTCTTATAAAAGCAAATATAACAAAGAAGACGCACAAAAAGCCTTGTTATGAAAAGTATGGAAATTTCAACAGCTGTGTCCTATAACCCGTGGGGTTTTTTCACCATCATGATTACATATCATCAAAGAAACTTCTGGGCTTTATTAACTGATTTTATTGTCTTCCATGTGCTAACTAAAATACTGAAAATATACATGAATATTTACTATCCCCATAGAACACAGGAATTACTTTTATCATTTATTGCCAAGCTTGATAAAGTAAGCACTAGGTAAATATTTGTTAAATTAAATTAAGTGAACCTGTCCTGGGGGCAAAATTAAATACAAGACCTTCAATGCATTAAGAAAGGGAAAACTGAAAATACAAAAGCTTGCCAGCTCCCTCAGGATTGCATTAAAATTAAACTTAATATTTCTTCACATGGTTACAGCAATGGAAGGTTTTTTTTTTAAATGCTTTCAAATAAATGAAACTCATTCTATCAAAACTGAATAATAGAAAAGACGCATTTACTAGCTATTCACTCACTATTGGGAGAGAGTCTTAAAGAGTCAAGAAGTCTTAGTCAGCAATATGAATATAGGTTTTTGTTCAAGTGGAAACTGACATCAGTCTGACCACAAGAACAGATCTGTCTGAAAAGAAAAGGGAAGTAGAGAGATCAGGTTGCAGGAAAACCTCACTCAAATTTACAGCCCTGTGAGTCAAGCTCGCACTGACAGTACTACGATCTTCCTTACTCCCCATGTTCTCTGCTTTTCCTGTGTATACATACATCATTTTTTCATGTATCTGGTAAAGTACTTCAAGTACTTGATGAAATTTGTCTGAGTCCTCTAATAGAAAAAAACCAGCTATATAATTTATTTCTATTTCAAATGCATTACTATTGGTGACTTTGAAGATAAAGTGTAATATCAATGGGCTTGGGGCTTGGGATGTGGCCATTTTTTTTTAATAATTAGATTTATTTGTACAAAAATAAGAGGTTGAGGATATTTGGAAGGAGATAGTACTTCAGTGGCAAGTGAGGGGTGCTATCATGTGTTTCAGGAAAATGTGATATAACCCTGAGATAATTATCTTGTAAAACTGCATTTCCTCAGGGGAAAAAATAAATAATGCAAAGGGATAGATAGATAGATGATAAATAAATACATAATAGAGGGATGATAAATATATAGCAGAAATAGATACAGACAAAACACAGGAATAACTGTTTTTACTTTCTTATGTTTTTCACCTTAGAATCTAGAATGAAAACTCTCTGATTAAATAAACATTTGCTGAGCACAGGAAAGTTTCCATAAGCCTCTCAATGAAGACACAGTGAGCCAGAGGTAGATTACACGTCAGCCAATCCTAAATTCAGCTTCACACAGGCACATGTTATAAAGCACAGAGGAGTGACCTCGAGTCCTCTCCACTTACCTTTTTGGTGGAATTAATGATGGTGCTAAGCACAGAAACTAATTTGACAATCTCTTTGTTGTCAGAAACATTCTTATAATAGTTCTTCGGTTGCACAGGAATGGGCAAATTTACAGATGCTATCTCAAAAGTCTCTGAAGACAAGGAAAGAAAAAGTAAACTTATATTAGTTGCACAAGGACAAGATTTAAATAATAGGAGGGATTTTTGCAAGGGTACAAGAAGAACCTCTGAGAGTTTTCTCTGTAGAAATAAACTGAAAACAGGTGGTGAAAAGTATTAATTTTTCAGAATTATGGAAAATAACTTTGGATTGCAATGACTCAGGGATAGTTCATTGATATTCAGGATAAAATACTGAATTTCAGTAACAAACTCACAGTGAGTCTGTTACTCACTATGGTGGCAGATAATAAAACTCACTGTAGTCACTTCACAGTATCAATACTATCAAATTTTGTGATGTGCTGGAAATATATGGCAATTATAGCTCTACTTTCAAGATATGTTTGACAGTGTCAGGCAAGGGTGCATGTTACAATGTGCTGGGATCCAAGTTCAAGCCTGTGATTCCCACTTGCCGGGGAAGCTTCATGAGGGTGGAGCTGTGCTGCAGGTGTCTCTCTTTCTCACTACCTTTCTATCCCCTCCCCCCTCAATTTCTTTCTTTCTCTCTCTATAAATTAATAAATTGATAGTAAATAAATTTTATAGATGAATAAATAAATCTGTAGACAAAAATATTTTAAAAGATTGCTTTAATTTATCACAAAGTGATGTTGCAAGTGCTCTTTAAAAAAAAAAGAAGAGGGAGTCGGGTGGTAGCACAATGGGTTAAGCGAAAATGGTGCAAAGCATAAGGAGCAGCTTAAGGATCCCGGTTCAAGCAGTTCCCCACCTGCAGGGGAATCGCTTCATAGATGGTGAAGCAGGTCTGCAGGTATCTGTCTTTCTCTCCCCATCTCTGTCTTCCCTTCCTCTCTCCATTTCTCTCTGTCCTATCCAACAACAACAATAATAACCACAACAACGATGAAACAACAAGGGCAATAAAAAGGAAAAAAATAGCCTCCAAGAGCAGTGGGTTTGTGGTGTACCCACCGAGCCCCAACAATAACCCTAGAGGCAAAAAATAAATTAATTAAATTAAATTAAATAATATTAAACAAAAAAAGATTCAAAGAGCCAACAGAAATGTGAAGGGAAAAATGCTCAGTCACTGATTATCAGAGAGCTTCATGTTAGAAGCAGTAACTTTAGAATTGCTTTAAGTAAAATTTTAAGCATGAGTTGTAAGTATAGTTGCTTTTCTGCCTGCAGTGGAAAATTCCTGTAAGAAAAGGGGGCTAGACAAAACCCACACACCAAGATGTAAGCCACCTGTTATTTGTCGTAAAGAGAATAGCTAGCCTAACCAAGTCCTTGAAACCCAACTACTTGCTCAAGGTCGAGGGAGCTGATAGCCCAGTGGTCTTAGCTGACAACGAGAAAGTGTGGTGACCCTATTTTGCATAAAGGCTTGAAATTAGACAATTCTTATAGGCTGCTTAGGGTATTGCAATGTCTGAAATGACTGGATCCTGCGTTTTCTGTAAAATGCTATTGAGTGTGTGATAGAATTCTAGTTTTGCATATTCCCCACCCAAGATGTACTCTAGAATCCTATAACTTGTGTGGTTTGAGCCTTGTTCAGGGTCGAGCTTGGTAGACTAACATCAGTCACCACTTGGCCCGGATTGCAATTCGTAAATAAACATCTTTTGCTTCCTTGCAGTGGATGGAGATTTGATTTTTGCTCTGTAACACTTCAGAGTAAGGCGACAATAAGACAGACACCACTGTGGAGGTTGTGCAGACTCCAGTGCTAAGTATGAGGAACTATAAGCCCTGGGGTAGATCACTGTGGTAGACATTTCATTCCATTCATAGACTTTCTTCAAGTTTGCAAGCAACTCTCTGCCCTAATCCTGCCTCCTAGTTCTACTTTCAGTGCAAGCACCACCTTCCCAAACAATATTTCTAGCCCACCCCACGTTAGTTATCAAGCTCAAACAAAAACTACTAAGACATAGGCTCCTAGGAACCTTCTAAAATAGACTTCCTAGCTTCCTTCCATCCTAGAGTCCCTCCTTTCATCTGCTCTGACATATTTTATGGTTCCTGTTTCTTAAGCATTTGTCCTGCTTTATAGCTTACCACCCTTCAGCCACCAAACTGTAGTTGCTACTAAGATGCCATCTTGACTTCCCTGGGCAGATGACTTCACCACTGCTTCCTGGAACCTCACTTCTCCAGAGCCCAACCCCACTAGAGAAAGACAAAAACAGGCCCGGGGTGTGGATCAACCTGCCTACGTCCATGTCCATGTAATGGCTGGAGAAGCCATTACAGAAGCCACAACTCCCACCTTCTGTACCCCAAAAAGAATTTTGGTCCATTGCCCTCACAGTAAAGCAGCAATGGGAGGGACTGCCCCACTCTCTGAAGGGAGGCTGGGTCAGCCTACTCTGCCACTCAAGGAGGACGGGTCCTGAAATGAGCACAGCCTAGAATGTTCCCAGCTGGAACCATGGACAGTGAGCTCAGACCGACAGGGACTCAGTGGTCACACAGGCTCCTGTGCTGAATGAGAACAGACATGGGCTCTGGGTCAGATAAACAGGATAAACAGGTAATTATATCTATATACCTGCCTAATGTTTGGGAGCTATGCTCTGCCCTGATCCAGCTTTCTACTCTTATTCTCAACTCTGACACCATCTCCCCAGACAATATTTCTAGTCCACTTCCATGTTAACTATCACACTCAGGTAAAAGTTAGCAAAGTCACAGCCCTATGGAACAAACCTAAAATTGACTTCTTAGCTTCTTCCCACTGTAAGGTCCCCAATTTCATCTGCTCTATTCCTGTTGGATAGTATGCCAGCTCCCCCTGGCTTCTGCTTAACCATATGCCTATATAGGGATAGATTTAATCCCATTCAAAGCTTTGGTCTATTTACATAAATCACTTTTACATTTACATAAAGCACCACACTCCCTCCAGGGCATTGGTGGTTTAGTAGTAGAATTCTCACCTGCTCCACCCCCTCTCCTTGTCACACCCTGATCCTCTCCTTGTCACACCCTAATCTTCCACCAATCACTTTTCACTCCACCCTCTCTATATCACATCCTGTTTCCACCCTACTTGGAGAGTATAAAAACAGCTGCTCTTTCTGATTCAAGACACTTGGAAATTGCTTTCCAGCTCCGGGAGTTCCAGAGTGTATCTCCTGTGAAGTTAGTGCGGCACGAGTTCCTGATCTCTCTCCCACGCAGCAGCCTAGATCGGCTCCAGTTGAGTTCTCTCCAACCCAGAGAGCACTAGCTCGGGAAGAAGTACCCTCAGGCTATCCCGGCATATTCCTAACTTTTGGCTCTTATTAAACAGTTTGTCCTGCTTTATATCTTACTGCCTTCCAGCCACCAGGTTGCAGACGCTACTATGATGCCATCCTGACCTCCCTGGGCTGATGACCTCACCATCGTGTCCCAGGACCTCACCTCCCCAGAGCCCTATCTCACAAGGGAAAGAGAAACAGGCTGGGCATATGGATCCATCTGCCAACATCCATGCCCAGCAGAAAAGCAATTACAGAAGCCAGACCTCCCACCTTCTCCACCCCATAAAGAATTTTGGCCTAAACTCCCAAAGGGATAAACAACAGGGAGACTTCCAATGGAAGGGAGGGGACAGGAAACTCTGGTGATGGGAACCGTATGGAATTATATCCCTGTTATCTTTTTTTTTAATTTTGTATTTATAAAAAGGAAACACTGACATAACCATAGGATAAGAGGGGTACAACTCCACACAATTCCCACCACCAGAACTCCATATCCCATCCCCTCCCCTGATAGCTTTCCTATTCTTTATCCCTCTAGGAGTATGGACCCAAGGTCATTGTGGGGTGCAGAAGGTGGAAAGTCTGGCTTCTGTAATTGCTTCCCTGCTGAACATGGGCGTTGACAGGTCAATCCATACTCCCAATCTGCCTCTCTCTTTCCCTAGTGGGGAAGGGCTCTGGGGAAGTGGGGCTCCAGGACACATTGGTGGGGTCATCTGTACAGGGAAGTCTAGTTGGCATCATGCTAGCATCTGGAACCTGGTGGCTGACAATAGAGTGAACATACAAAGCCAAACAAATTGTTGACCAATCATGGACCTAAGGGCTGGAATAGTGCAGATGAAGTGTTGGGGGGGGGGGGGATCCTCCATTCCGTAGATAGCTAGTAGGCATATTTTAGTTCCATATTTTAGTAGGCATAGTTTAATTCCAAAGGGCCTTGTATCCCTATTATCTTACAATGTCGTAAATCAATATTAAATCACTAACAATAATAATAATGAGATATCATTTTACTGCTCTGTGAATGTCATACATCAGAAAGAATAGTAACGACCAATGCTAGAGAGGTTGTGGGGACAAAGGAACCCTCCTGCACTACTGATGGGAACATAAACTGGCCCAACCCCTGTGGAGAGCAGTCCAGGAAACTCTCAGAAAGGCTAGAATTTTTGTTTTTACCTTGAGCTTCACTCTCTCCCATTTCAGTATCAGCATCACTGCCTTCATTGTTCTGCAGAGCTGCCATTTTTCTTTCTTGTGTCTTTTTCTGCAAAGTGAAAGGATGTTTTTCAGCCCTGCCCCATGTGTGAAGGCAGCAGCACGCGTGTGAAAGGGCCCCTCCACCCCACGCTCACCTTGGTCATGAGCTCACTGCTCCACTGTCTCACCCCTTTGGTGACACTGACAACACACTCCACGGCTTTATTCAGAGTCTGCTGGACGTCCTCCAGGGCAGGGGTCATGGTGATGTTGGGGATGGCCAGGGTGACGGCTGCCCGGAAAATGGGCAGGCTGTTCTGCTTCATCTTGGCGGTGCTGTTACTGTCTGAGCAAACACAGAGTGGACGGGACTTCACCTACTTCACTTAAATGAGATTTACTCCACGGTTAGCAGGACAGGCCAAACCTCCTACAACAGTACATACTGAGGATACAGCTGGACAAATACCTGCGGAAGGAAGGAAGGAAGGAAGGAAGGAAGGAAGGAAGGAAGGAAGGAAGGAAAGTAGGGAGGAGAGGAGAATGGAAGGAAGGATGGAAGGAAGAGACACCAGGAGGAAAAGAAGAGGGAGGGAGGGTATCAACAAGAGGGGTGGGGAGACAGCAGAATGGGTATGCAAACAGATTCTCATGCCTGAGGATCCAGGTCCTAGGTTCAATCCCCTTCTGTCCAGAGCTGAGCAGTGCTCTGGTAATAAATTAAATAAATAAATAGATCTATTTTTAAAAATAAATAAGAGGGAGAGAGAGAAGGAAGAACATAAAGGAAGAAAGGTAACTAAGGATCTAGTGTTGCTTAGACAACAGAGAGCCTGAATGATTCCAGTCCACTGAACACCCCTTATTAAGAAAATCGCTCACATCACTACCCACAAGGATTTGGGTTCAGGCCTCTGGTCCCCACCTGCAGAGGGGAAGCTTCTCACATGGTGAATGAAGCAAGGCTGCAGTTGTCTCTCTCCCTCTCTATATCCCCTTCCCTCTCCATTTCTCTCTATCTCTATCTGAAATAATTAATATTTCAAAAAGAAAAGAAAATCCCCGGGAGTCAGACAGTAGCGCAGCGGGTTAAGCACACATGGCAAAAAGTGCAAGGACCGGTATAAGAAGCCCAGTTTGAGCCCCTGTTTCCCCACTTGCAGAGGAGTTGATTCACAGGCGGTGAAGCAGTTCTGCAGGTGTCTTATCTTTCCCCCCCTCTGTCTTCCCCTTCTCTCTCCATTTCTCTCTGTCCTATCCAACAATGAACGACATCAACAACAATAATGACCACAACAAGGCTACAACAACAAGGGCACAAAAGGGGGGAAAATGGCCTCCAGGAGCAGTGGATTCATGGTGCAGGCACTGAGCCCCAGCAATAAGCCTGGAGGCAAAAAACAAAAAAACAGACAAAGACAAGTACGGGATGAACAGAAGTTGAGAAAGAAGAACAGAAAGGGAAATGCAAAGCATAATCTGGCTGAGTTTGGAGTAGGACACACACAAAAAAAATTGTTTAATGATAAAGAAAAAGAAACAGTAATTTAATGATAAAATTGCCCTTCCCCAAATCTTCTTGAAAGAATGTCTTTCTCTTTTCATTTAAATAATTTAATTTCATCATATCACACAAAGATTAAGAGTGATGCTGACTATCATGCTATACACAAAAGTGAAGTGACCTTAAGCAAATTACTTAACCTCCCAGCACTCAGTTTTCTCAGTTCTAAAATGAGAGGAATGATAGGATCTACTTCCAAGAACTGTCAGGATCAACAAAGTTCATCGTCATGTATAAAGTGACAAGATGTGATTTTACATTTTTCAGATTTAAACATACGCTGGCGGGGGGGCCGGGCAGTAGCGCAGCGGGTTAAGCACACATGGCACAAAGCGCAAGGACCGACTGAGGGATCCCGGTTCGAGCCTCCGCCCCCCACCTGCAGGGTCTATCTTTCTATCTGCAGGTGTCTATCTTTCTCTCCTTTCTCTCCTTCTCTCCATCTCCCCTCCCCTCTCAATTTCTCTCTGTCCCATAAAATATATACATTAAAAGAAAAGGGAAAAAGTGGTCGCCAGGAGCAGTGGATTCATAGTGTAGGCACTGAGGCCCAGCAAACACCCTGTTGGGAAAAAAAAAAACAGAAGCACATATGCACACACAGTAACCATGCCTGCTCAACCAACACGCAAACGGAGTAAGATAATTACCCAGGAAATTCATGGAGTTGGAGGAATGAATGCGCCTGCGAATGGTCTCCAACGCGGTCCTTGTAACTTTCAAGAGTGCATCCATGTTCTGATGGTTAAAATGTGAGAGCAGCTCACAGGCTTCTTCCTCCAGCGTCTCCGTCTCTTTCTTCTTCCTCGTGACTGCAGTCGAAGATAGGAGGCCAGCCCCAGCCTTAAGGGAAGAAGCCACAGCGCTGGAACTGTCTTCTCGCTTAGCTGGTACAGGATTGGAGGAAGCCAGAAACGAGAAGAGAAAGAGAGAAGGGAAGAATCACCTCTTGCATGTGGCAATAGCTGTACTACATGCCATTTAGCCCTCAGTAAAATGATATGAAAAAGAGCCACCTCCAGCGATGAAAGAGCAGACAACCATGTGAACTGCATGCAAGCAGAGTGATGTAACCCTCTTCAGAGAGAGGGCTAGTGAGGACTCTGGATACTGGGGGTCAAATCTGTCCTTCACAGAGAAACAGCAAAAGGTTTGAGAGGTAGGAAGTACATCTGGAAAAATAAGATTGGACTTAAAGGAACCTGGGCTTTGAATCTCTCTTTCTCTCTTCTAATACAGAGAGAAACTGAGAAGGAAGAGGGGACAGAAAGGGACAGAGACGGGAGTCAGGCGGTAGCGCAGAGGGCTAAGCGCACGTGGCGCAAAGCGCAACAACCGATGTAAGGATGTAAGGATCCCAGTTCAATCCCCACCTGCAGGGGAGTCGCTTCACAAGCGGTGAAGCAGGTCTGCAGGTGTCTATCTTTCTCTCCCCCTCTCTGTCTTCCCCTCCTCTCTCCATTTCTCTCTGTCCTATCCAACAACAACGACAACAACAACAATAATAACCACAATAATAAAACAACAAGGGCAACAAAAGGGAATAAATATTTTTAAAAAGATAAAAATGAAAAAAAAAGAAATAAAAAAGGGACAAAGACAAGTGCAGCCCTGCTTCACCACTGACCAGGAGAACCAGGGACTTAAACCTGGGTCCTTGTACACTGTAATGTGTGCGCTCAACCAGGTACGCCACCACCTGGCCCCTTGATTCTCTCTGTCTATATTCTGCAAACCTATAAAGTCATAAGAAATTATCTGCCTTTGTCTGACTCTCAGTATCCTCATCTGCTCCGGTGCTGTACTCCCCGAGGAATTCTAGAGTATAATCCCACCTCTGTGTGGACACACAGGCGCCCAACACAACAAAACAAACAGAGCTAGCAATTGCAATTTACAGGTGTAAATTGACAAGATTTTAAATAAAATGCTTCTCGCTTTATGGAACTGGCTATTAGCCTAATAATTTCACAACGAAATTATCCTTCTTCAAATATGTTAAAGGTGTTTTCTTTCACTGACTAGGGTGATTTTCATCCTCTTAAAAGAAGATGAGAATTCACAGCAGTGCAAATGAATAATTTTTAAAGGATCAAGCACAGTACACATTTGTAGAATTTAACCAAAAAAATCACTGGTACTATTACTAAATCATTACAATGTGCTCAAAAACCAAAGTTTCAGATTTATAAAAATTCTTTAAAACTGGGAAGGTGTTAATGCAACTGTGAAATCAAAGCAGAACCTTAAACTTTCACTTTCCACAACGCCCTATCAAGCCACCATTTCCCCATTCTCCCGGCTCTTACCTGAACTTTCATATTCCAGGTGAGCACTCTTCACACTCAAGACTTGTTCCCTTTCTTCTTTAGAGAGAGTGTCAGCATCCAGCAACATGCTTATTAGTTCATTAACAGCTTCCTCCACTAGTGAGCTCTTAAAATGTAGTATCTGGACACCACTTCCACAAAGGTCCTAATAAAGAAATCAGCAGCAGCAGCAGCACACACATTACAATGCTCAAGGACCTGGGTTCCAGCCCCCGGTCTCCAAGTGCAGGGGGAAGTTTCATGAGTGGTGGAGCAGGGCTGCATGTATCTCTCTGTCTCTTTCTCCCTCTCTATCACCACCTTCCCTCTTGATTTCTGACTATCCCTATCCAATAAATAAGTAAAAACAATGCCAAAAAATGTAAAAAGAAATAATTAGCACAGCATCATATTTCTCAGCTCATTTTCACTGGGGAAATAACGGTTAGTGGGGCAGTTACTAACACATGGCTGCAGTTTCTTATCTCCCCGTGACAGGTGTCTGCACAGCACTCCCACCAACTAAAGTCTATTTCCACCATCATGCACGGAGCCCCCCTTCCCCAGAGTCCTTTGCTTTGCTGCAATACACCACACCCAGTTTCACACTGTGTTATGAAAAGGAGATATATAAAGAGAGAGAGAAAGAGAGAAAGACAGAGAAGGGGGCATGGGCTAGAGCATGGCTCAGCTTTGGTTTATGGAATTTAAGGGATTAAATCTGAGATTCTGGAGTCTCAGTCAGGAAAGTCTTTTTACATAACTGTTAGGCTGCCCACCCCCGTCCCCACTCTGAGGTGCTCTGTGAAGGAACATGCTAAGGACACAGAACCAACTGTGGTAGCATGGGTGAACCAAAACCACACTTACTCCTCCAGCAATGGAGAAAATAACTCCAAAACTCACCAACAACTACTATTTCAGGAACGAGCCTTCAGTTCACACATAAACTGGCTGTAGTTAACTTTTCCGATGCCAGCAAATCATGGTCTATTCCTAATTGCTTTCGGATAGTCTTATTACTGAGAAGGGGTCAGAAAGGGAGTTCCATCTTTCTCTCCCATGATATATCTCTCTGTGTGTATCTTTCTCACCCTCTTTCTCTCACTCGCTTTTTCTCTCTCTCTTTCTTTTCCTCTTTGTCCTTATTTTACTTGATGATTACAACAGAAAAAAAAGTTCTTAGGCATCAAACTTCTCTCTCTCTCTCCCCCTCCTCTCTGCCTACATGTACTCCAGCATATGTGTTCTCAATTATCCTGAATAAAGCTTAAGTTTACCTAGGACCTAGTCACATATGAATGAGAGGAACAAATAAGAATAAACGCCAAGCCCCACTGGACAGACTTTGGAGACTGGTTTGGAGAAGATGCTCTGTACTATGTCTCAGAGCTGTGTAGAGAAGAGATTCCAGCATGTATTTATTTATTTATTTATTTATTCCCTTTTGTTGCCCTTGTTGTTTTATTGTTGTAGTTATTATTGTTGTCATTGTTATTGGATAGGACAGAGAGAAACGGAGAGAGGAGGAGAGAAAGATAGACACCTGCAGACCTGTTTCACCGCTTGTGAAGCAACTCCCCTGTAGGTGGGAAGCCTGAACCAGGCTTGAACCAGGATCCTTACATCGGTCCTTGCGCTTTGCACCACCCACGCTTAACCCGCTGTGATACAGCCCGATTCCCTGAGAAGAGATCCCAGCATTTATGACTGTGTTCTGGTGATGCGTCAAACCACTGAAGCAGCTGGACAACTCTGCAACTGGACCTCTTTTCTTGCTTTTTCTAACTCACTGTTCCTTTGCCTTTACAATATAAATCCTAGACCTTAGCCTGCCAGTAAGATCATTTGATTTTTTTGACATAGGATCAGCCATCTTAACAGGTAGCTAGCACCGGAAATAGACTCCATGTCCTTGAACTTACTGTTGTCTCTTTCTGAATTGACCTTTTGAGCAGACAGCATTAAACCTTAACATTTGGTAACAATTCTGCTCCTCTCCAACTAGATTACATTCCTTCCCCCCAAAAAAAAAATGAGATTGATTTAATAAAAACTAACTAAATCGGGGCACTGTGATCAATTCTGCAGGGTGTCAGGCAGGCAGATAAATAGTGATTAACAGATGATATAGTCAGTGGCTCTCCACAGCTAAGTCCATAACACAGGGCATAGTCAATTGGTCAGTCTCTGGCTCCATGTTAAGTTCTACCTTTTCATTCTGTTTATTTCAGGTAGAGCGTGAGAAGGTGAGAGCTCACAGCACCAGAACTTTCCCTGGCACTAAGCTCTCCCTATGATGTTAGGGCTCAAACTTTGGTAGTGCCTATGGGGAGGTCTATATCCTATCCCCCCTCCTTTTTTTTTTTTTAAATAAAGGCATCAGTTTCCTAACAACCTTTGTTCTTTGGAGAAACTCTTCACAGCTGAGTGGTTCCTCCTGGGGGAGCTCACAGAGGGGGACGTTGCTCATGTCTTCAAAAATGGCATTGATGCGAAACTCAATCAAGTCATTGACTCTGTCCAGCAGTAGCTCCAGCTCCTCTTTGAAAGAAAGAAAAGTGAATAAAAGAGATTAAGTAAAACCCTGGTTTAAAAATAAAGAGCAACACTTGATGAAACTGCAGTGGTAAAATCGCTACTCTACACTTTCCCAATCTACTCCCCTCCCACTGCTGCTTCTTGAACCCATTTTCTAAGTTTCTTAGTCTGCCCAGCTCTGGCTGAAACCTGACCATTCCCCCTCAAATGAGTCTCCCTTGGGAGGTTTTCTGGAAATTAATATGTACAAATGTGCCCTGCTATCGACAAGCAGAATGTTCCATTTGGTATGATCTGGCAGGTCTAGAAATGCTCACAATATGCTCATATAATTTAACTGGGGTAAAAGTGTTCCCAGATGCAAAAAGGTCACCTACTGAATCATAGCAGATAGGAGCAATCTACTTTCAGACAGCAGGGGAAGCATATATTCCATTGGCCTTCCCCTGCTGGACCCTGACCACCCTTGCATTTCAGCATCTGTTGGGGTCACTGTAGGTTGTAGACAGGAGTCAGGCCTGGAAAGCACCTGGAACAGGGACACTGCTGCAGCAGGTCAGAACACATGTTTCCCAGGCACATATGTTCCCGGTGCCATGGGGGAAGAAAATAAATGTTGCACAGGAAATGGGAGTGGTAATGGGTGTGGGTGTGGCTTAAAGAGGAAGTAAAGGTGGGGCTGGAGAGTTCATAAAAGTTGATGTTAAAGACATGTTCTCTCTCTTCTCTCTCTTTCTCTACCCCCCACCCCCGCATGTACTCTGGCATGGGTGTTCTGAATAAAACTTAAAATTTCTGAATCGCTAATATACCTTCTGGGATTACTCTTTTCCCCTCCTTATGTCTTCAACACTTAGATCAGTGAAGAGCCCACTGAAGGAAAGCCAGAAGTCAAGAGGGAAGGGGGTGCTAGAGAGAGAGACAGAGAGAGACCTGCAACACTGTTTCACCACTCACAAAGCTTTCGCCCCTGCAGGTGGGGACCAGGGGCTCAAACCTGGTTTCTTGCACACTGTAACATGTGTGCTCAACATGGTGCACCACCACCCAGCCCCTTAATGTGTGTTTAATACTTATTTATCTATGAGGGAGAAAACCAGAGCCTAACTCTGGAATATTATTTTTATTAATGACTTACTATTGTTTACAAGAGCATCAGATTACAGAGCTATATTTGCACATCACACCCACCAGCACAGTTCTGTACCCCAGCCCTCTACTCCCTGAACCCTGTCCCAACATCAAGGTTTTCACCAAGTCTTAGCAACAATTTGGCTACTTTTTTTCAAACTCATGAATTTCAATTCTTTATGTTGCACATATAAGTGAAACCACCCTCTAATTGTCTTTCAGGAAAGTGCAAATCACTCGGTAACAAATATCAACAATAGCAATAAGAGTCCTTGAACACAAAGAACTGAAGATAAAACTCCTGGCTTGACTTCTTTACTTCTTCCCTCCTCCCAAGGGTCATGGCTGGAGATCAGCACTGGCACTATGAATCCACTGCTCCTGGCATCCTGGCAGTCATTTTTCTTGTCTATTGATTTATTTTTTATATTTTTCAGATTCAATCTCAGGCTCACCATAAACCAGAGCTGGCAAATTGTCCGGTGAAAAGAAGAAAAACAAAAAGGAAAGAAACAAGGAAGGAAAAAAAAAAGATTCAGGTAATGAACTCCATGCCTCTTGTATACAGGACACCACCGAGCTGTTGCCTTGATCCATCTCTTTCATTTCTGCCCGTAATTTAGTAAGAGAGCGGGGTGAGAGACACAGGAGATACTACAGAACTGCTCCACCATCCGTGAAGCTCCCCTGGTGGAAAGGGGATATCTTAAAGTCTTGAGATATGGGGAAGGTCTCTGTTACCTTGACCCCCTGCATCCACTGCCTAGAACAGACGGTTTGTGTGTCTTTTGTGCTTCTAGAAGGCAGACCCCTTCTTTTCCCCCCAAGTGTTGTTTTCGCCGGGCTAGGTTGTTTTCGCCGGGCTGGCTTCACGGGCGGGTAACAGAGGACCGGGGACTCATGGCTGGGTTGTAGGCAGTATCTCTTTATTCATGCAGGATCTATACCTTTATTCATATACCTTTATTCAGGATCTATACTTTATTCATGCACAATCTATACCAAGCTAAGCTAAACTCAAGGTACCCCAAAACTCACAATGCTGTCTTTATATATACTTGCCAAGTAGGGTGGAAATAGGATGTGACATAGAGAGGGTGGAGAGAAAAGTGACTGGTGAAAATCAGAGTGTGACAAAGAGAGGATCAGGGCGTGACAAGGAGAGGGGGTGGAGCAAAAACATATCATGAAACAGTGGGGATTGAACCAATGCCCTGGAGGGAGGTGCTTGTTAACAGCGGTTATGTAAATAGAATGAAGTGGTTATGTAAATAGAATAGTGTTAAGCAGGGGGGATTTAAACCAAATGAAACAGAAGGGGTCTCATGCATACCAACACCCAAGGACTCTGGTGACAGTCCACTCTTGGAGACTCATGGAAATGTGGTAGATTTTTTTTAAGTCCTATGGAAAAAACATGTGTTTATCCTGGGTTCCCAGACTTTCCTAAGCCCAGATTCCTTCTTTAGAAAAGGACTCTATGCATTCTGAAAGTTTCAAAAGTGTTGAAGCAAGTCTGCAGGTGTCTCTCTTTCCTTCTCCCTCTACCTATCCCTTCCCTCTCAATTAATCTTTGACAAAATGATTAATTCACTGGCAGCAGTGAATCTGTTGTGCACATACAGAGTTCCAGTAGCAACTCTGGTGCCAATAAAAAAAAAATTTAAACAAAAAGAAAGAAGGAAAGACAGTAGCCATTTGGACAGACATACCGATCTTCGCAAAAGCCTTTTTTAAATAGGCCTCAATATTCAACGAAGTCCAGGTGAGAGCAGCTAGACCAGGCTGGAGGGCTTCGTCTACCTTGGCCAGATGCGGGGACATCAGCTGCTCGATGACGGAAGGCATTTTGGATTTGACTCTCTGGTATTCTGACAGCATCATCTGTGAAGAAATCGGGGTTAAATAAGCAATCAACAACTCACCTTTAATCTATACCCATATCTCTTCCTACCCAGAAGGGAATAAAAAATTATCGTGGAGAGTGGCTGGGGAAATAGCTTATCTGAGGGGGTCAGGCAGTAGCACAGCGAGTTAAGCACATGTGGCACAAAGCGCAAGGACCAGTGTAAGGATCCCAGCTCGAGCCCCCAGCTCCCCACCTGCAGGAGAGTTGCTTCACAAGTGGCGAAGCAGGTCTACAGGTGTCTAGCTTTCTCTCCCCCTCTCAGTCTTCCCCTCCTCTCTCATTTTCTCTCTGTCCTATCCAACAAAAACGACAACAATAGTATTAACAACAACAAAAAACAGTAAGGGCAACAAAAGGGGAAAAAATGGCCTCCAGGAGCAGTGGATTCGTAGTGTAGGCACAAAGCCCCAGCAATAACCCTGGAGGCAAAAAATAAAAATAAAAAAAGCTCATCTAGTAAAGTGCAGGACCTGCCTATCTGGGGCACTATGTTTGATCCACAACACCATGTCTACTAGAGTGGTGCTGTGGTCTCTACTTCTGTCTGTCTGTCTGTCTGTCTGTGCCTCTCTCTCATAAAATTCTATCACATGAAATGAAGGCAACCTCCACTTAGTCATCAATGGGCCCTAAGCATTTCAGACACTCAGAAGATAATCAATGGCTACATCTTGGATTAGCCTGCTGTCAGGAGCAGCTGTGGTCAGACACTCACTGGGTTGTAGTCTTCCACTGAGATTGACCCAGTGTACAATGTTGAACTAAGTATTTTTTTTTCTTAAGTTACTATGTTGAAATCAGACTACTGATGCCTCTAGTCTATCTTTTATGACAATTCACTAATTTCTAGAGATGTTATTCATTTTCACGAGCTATATACAGAGAGCTATATACAGAGCTATATACTAGAGCACTGTATGTGCTCATGGCAGAGCGGGGGATTGAACCTGGTACATCAGGGACCTCATGCATGTAGGACTGGTGTGATAGATACTCCTGCACCACCTCCCTAACCCAACGTCAGTACTAATAATAATTAACCACTAGGATGTCATTTTAGGCCAGGGAGTAGCTCAGTGGCAGAGCCAGGACTTGCATGCCAGAGGCCCCAGGTTCAGCCCCCAGCACTGCATATGCGACACTGAATAATATCCTAGTCTCATCACTTTGTTTCTCTCACAAAAATAAATAAATCAGAGCCAGACAGTGGCACATCTGGTCAAGTGGTCACATGACAGTGCACAAGGACCTGGGTTCAAGCCCCTGGTCCCCACCTGCAGAGTGAAAACTTCACAAGTGGTGAAGCAGGTGTCTCTCTGTCTCCCTCCCTCTCTATCACCACCTCCCCTCTCAATTTTTGTCTATCCAATAATGAATAAATATATTTTAAAAATAAAGAAAAATTAAAAAATCTTTCTGTCTCTATTCAACAAATAAATAGAATTCAAGATACTCTGAGATCTTGCCAGTTAACAGTAATGTGATATAAAAGTGTTTCTACCTCCCTTCTTTAGAGTACTTGGCTCTTGCAATAGACCACAACTAACCTATTTTCGCCCTGTTTTCCCTTTGTTTATCTCTTAAATTCTACCTGTGAGCGGTAGAAGGGGTGAAGAGAGAGCTGGGGATGCAGTGCACTATGGAAGAGGAACATTGAAGCTGGTGGTACAAGCATTTGGGGAAAACCTACCATTGGGAAATAACAAAGTGTACAAGTGACAACAACTGCCTTGTAAATCATTATTGACCCCAAAAAACTGACTTATAAAAGAATAAGAATGATAAATAAATAACCAAGTCCTGTTTTTTTAATGTAGTTTTTCAAAGTAACTTCAATGTCTTTCTTAAATGTATTTTTATGGTAGAAGTTACTTTTTTTAAATTTTTTATATTTATTTATTTTTCCCTTTTGCCCTTGTTTTTTATTTTTGTAGTTATTTATTTTTCCCTTTTGCCCTTGTTTTTTATTGTTGTAGTTACTGAGGTCATCGTTGTTAGATAGGAAGGAGAGAAATAGAGAAAGGAGGGAAAGAGAAAGACGCCTACAGACGTGCTTCACTGCCTGTAAAGCTACTCCCTTGCAGGTGGGGAGCCAGGGGCTCGAACCCAGGTCCTTACACTGGTCCTTGCGCTTCACACCTCATGCACTTAACCTGCTGTGCTACTGCCTGACTCCCTGGAAGCTACTTTTTACATGCGTGATTTCACTGCTCCAGGCTCCTCTTTTTCACTAGAATATTTACACACACATATATAACTCTTTTATGTAACAATCAAGAGAGACACCATAGCACCAAGGCTTACTCTGTTGCCATCACACCCTCCATGCAGTGTTGGGACTCAACCCTGAGTCACATACTCGTGGAGATGAAACCCAGGGAGGGCTAAGGTGAGCACCCTACTCATTGGGCCATCCCCTTGATATATTTAATATACACTCAGGTTATCCAAAAAGGATGGAGGGAAGAAAGAACAGTCCCTTTCCTTCTTCTAGCGTTTGCCCTTCTTCCGTAGCCAGTCAACAGCGTCAGGTTGAGCCTGATGTCAAGTTTCGAGACCTCCTTTGAATCTGGAGAGGTGGCAGTCGTTGACTAACAGTCCCTTACCTTCATGTTACTGAAATTCTTCTTGTACGTGTCCCGCTTCCGGAAGAGGGTGGCCGCCAGAGGTGAGACCTGCAGACCCATCTGTGACATGCACTCTGTTTCTCTAAACAAGGTCAGTATCTGAGGGTCAAAGTTCACAAACAGTTCCCCTGTGTCTGGTGCCCTCACCAATAAGGAGGCTTCAAGTCCTATGTGAATTTCGTCAGTCTGGGAAAAGATGAACAGTACCACCTATTAGGACGTTCAGTGCACACACAGAGCATCTCGTCTGGGTCATTTCTGGAGGTCGAGAGGTGACTTAATACAATGTAGATTCAAACTTTCCAAAAAATAACAGGGTCTCTCACACTTCTGCCAAGTTCACTTTCAGAAAAAGATGTGCAAGGTCTTGGTGGCAAGAAAAATCATCAGCTATCGGGAATGTGGATCGACCTGCCAATGTCCATGTTCAGCGGGGAAGCAATTACAAACGCCAGACCTTCCACCTTCTGCACCCCATAATGACCCTGGGTCCATACTCCCAAAGGGATAAAGAATAGGAAAGTTGTGGTCCGGGAGGTGGCACAGTGGTAAAGCTTTGGACTCTCAAGCATGAGGTCCCGAGTTCGATCCCCGGCAGCACATGTGCCAGAGTGATGTCTGGTTCTTTCTCTCTCCCTCTATCTTTCTCATAAATAAATAAAATATTTTTAAAAAAAAAAGAATAGGAAAGGTATCAGGGGAGGGGATTGGATATGGAGCTCTGGGGGTGGACATTGTGCAGAAATGTATCCCTCTTATCCTATAGACTTGTCAATATTTTCATTCTATAAATAAAAATAATAATAAAAAGAAAAAAATCACCAGCTATAATTCTTACCCCTGACAAAGCAGGCAGCACAGCTGCAGGCACTTCTCAGAACTCCTTGGAGTCTACTCAACTATTTTTCCTCCAATTTCTTTTTTTTTATTTATTTATTTTTCACCAGAGCACTGCTCAACCCTGGTTTATGGTGGTGTGGGGGATTGAACCTGGGACTTTGGAGGCTCAGGAATGAGAATCTCTTTGCATAATCATCATGCCATCTACCCCCATCCTTTTTATTATTTATTTATTTGTTTGTTTGTTTAGTACTGAATAGAGACAGAGAGCAGTCGAGGAAGAAGAAGGAGAGAGGGAAAGAGACAGACACCTGCAGCCCTGCTTCACCACTTGTGATGCGTCTTCCCTGCAGGTGGAGACCAGGGGCTCGAACCCAGATCCCTGCAAACTGTAATGTGTGCGCTTAAGCAGGTGTGCCATTGTCCACATCCCCACCACCACCCAAATTCCTACAGGGGTGGGCACTGCCCAGTGCCAGCGCAGGAGTTGCTGTCGACAGGAGGGCAGAGAGGACTCTGAAAAGCACCATGCAGAGACACACCTGTTGCAGCCACGCCCGGTGGTAAAGAACCTCAAACTCCAGGAGGACCTTGGCCACCCGGTTGTAGCTGCGGATCACAGGCCTGGCCTCCTGGGATTGCAGCACCGTGGGGTGCTGCTGGAAGAACTGCATTGGGTGCTGGAGCTGCTGGAACAGCTGCCGGGCCCACAAGATTTTCCCAGCGATGGGAGGCTGGTCCCGAGCCAGCGGAGGGTCACATCTCTGCTTTGTGTACAGATTCGAGATGGTGTCCACGTCAGCCCCGAAGTTCTCCAGGACTCGTCTGTATTTGTCATCGATGCCAAGATTAGGGATGTTCAATCTGATTGAACAAAAGGAGAAAGGAGACCTGAGTCGAAGGAGGAAGTGGCTAGGATCGTCTTTCTGAGGTTTTCATGTTAAGCATACACTGGTAGGAGAGAATGACGCACTTGGGTGGCACGTGACAGAAATTAAAACAGAATCAACCCCTCAATCACGTCTCACTACAGTGACTTTAAGATTTTAGCGACAATTCTTACAAGTCGAGGCGAAACTGTTAATTTGGCAAGAACTGTTTTTCAGATTATGTCAACATTAAGTAATATTATGATGGGAAGTTAGAAGATACTTCAAAGATAACAGTCACTAAAACAAGCCCTGAATCCTCTCAAGTCCTTATTATATCAAGAATATAAATATTGTTTGGGTTGTCAAGAGGGGACTTTCTTTTCTTTCTTTGTTTGAGAGGAGAGGGGGAGATTGAGAGGGAAGGAGACAGAGAGACACCTGCAGTCCTGCTTCAACCCTCGTGAAGCTTTCCCCCTGCAGGTAAGGGAGCAGGGGTTTGAACCTGGGTCCTTGTGCACTGTAATGTGTGTGCTTAACCAGGTACGCCATCACCTGGCCCCCATAAATTCTTTTTTTTTTTACCAGAGAACTGCTCAGCTCTGGCTTATGGTGTTGTGGGGGACTGAACCTGGGGCCTGGGAGCCTCAGGTATGAGTCTCTTTGCATAGCCATTTTGCTGTCTCCCCCAGCTAAATCCTTTGTTTGAAATGTTTTTTTAATTTTTCTTTAGATGTCCTTTCCATTAGAATATGTAATAAAAACAAGACAGTACTATCACTGCTGAATTATATACGTTGCACAGAACACTGTTTCCAATTTGTACCTTTCAAACTTCCTTAGCATGTTTAGTGCTTGAGTTGTGCTGTGAATCTTTTCAAAGGCAACATCCATGAATTTCTTTAGCTCACTCTGAAACAGAATGAAGTCCAATTAGGAGCAAGGCATTTGCACTGGGAAAACGTCTTATTTTAGCTACAAGATTAGAGTCTCTATGTGCTCTACACACACATAGTATGTAAGATAAACTCTAACAGGAAATTTAACAGTCACATATGTCTAAAGGGGAACAAAATAAATGCCCTGAAGCCAGAACAAAGATAGACTTGAGAGCTGAGGCAGTCATAGTGGATGTCCAAGCACCACAGACTCTGGGGGGGGGGGGGCAGGGGGGACCTGGATCAGCTAAGGTTTCTGTTAAGCAGACACTCAAGCGATAACACCATGAAATCAGAGGAGTTGTGGGGCTGTAATACTTTTTTTTATTTATTTAAAAAAGGAGACATTAACAAAACCGTAGGATAAGAGGGGTACAACTCCACACAATTCCCACCACCAGATCTCCGTATCCCATGCTTCACTTCAGACTGTGTCCAGAGACTTCAGGTGTGGAATGACAACCCTTCAGCTTCATTACTCAGGTGAGACCTTTTCCTTTCATAGTATTCTCTAATTCCATTCCAGGGGGTTCACTTCCTAACAAAGTCCCAAAACCTAGATATAGACCAGGCTATAATACTTTTTACTGTTGTCTGTAGAAAGCCAGGTTCTGAGGAGCCTGGCAGTAACACACAAGGTTGAGTGCACATAAGACAAAGCACAAGGACCCGAGAAAGGATCTCAGTTCGAGCCTCCGGCTCCCCACCTGCAGGGGGGTCGCTTCACAAGCAGTGAAGCAGGTCTGCAGGTGTCTATCTTTCTCTCTCCCCCTCTATCTCCCACTCATCTCTCAATTTCTCTCTGTCCAATCTAATAACAACAGCAAAAATGGGAAAAGATAAAAAGATGGCCACCAGGAGCAGTAGATTCATGGTCAGGCACCAAACCCTAGCAATAATGCTGGAGGCAAAAAAAAAAAAGGAAAGGAAAAGAGAAGAAAAGGAAGGGAAAAAAAAGAAAAGAGAAGTCAAGTCCTCACAGAGATGCCAGGGCCATGCATGAGAACTAGGCCTTAGATGACTATTTTAACACTGGATAAGCACCAAGGGTCTGTCTGGCCAGTTGACCAGAGCCATGCATAGTAGGGAAGGGGGTCCCTCTAGTAGATCCCTACTCTCTCCATGGAAGGATTAATCAGGACCTTCAGTTTTATAGGATGTTGATCTCAATAGCTGCTCACCTCTGTCTGCAGTGCAGTGCCAAAGAGATGGGTAGAAGGTGAGGGGTGAGGGGTGAGGGGATATGAGATGACCCTTGGGCTCAGTTTACTGCTCCTCCCTCTAGAGTGCATGAACCCCCATGCCCATCAGACGGTCTGAGTGGACATGTCTCAAGGAAGACAAACAGAAGGTTCACAGGCATCTGAAAAGACACTGGCCGTCACATCTGACTAGGAAATACACAACAGCAGCAGTCAGATGATGTAACCTACATGAAGGTCATTAGTTTGCTTGCAAAACTCTTCATAATCCTCATCAAAATCCATTTTCCGCTGGTCTAAGAAGTTATACTCCTTTTTCTTTATGGTAGAAACAATACCCTGGAATGGGGAGGGAGAGCAAAGCAGTATTTCAGTATTCACATGTTATTTCATGAAATCTGGACTTCAGGTTGAAAATCATCCCCAAAAGTCAATCTAAACATAGATCAGTGTGCAATACAGCAGTGGAACATGGCCCTCTGCATTCTGAAACACCCTTTGGAAAGCTTTGCATGAAGTTTTATGTATTTTGAAGGCAGGTGTTTCTAAAAACACGTTTGAAAAGTAGGAGTACATTTTTTTCTACAACTATTTCACTAATGACATCTAAAACAGTACCCCCCCAATGCAAAAAAAAAAAAAAAGCAAGAAACCCAGAGTAGACTTTACTAAACTATTTTCCACTGAAAAGTTGTCTTCTTGGAAAGTAAAATATATTTTTTAACAGAACACAAACAACTTGGGAGAAAATAATTATGTCACATTATCTACTGATAAAATACAATCTTCCAAGCCTCAGATGTCTTCAATAAAATGTCAAAACCACAACCTGCCATTTAGAGACTCTCCAGAATTAATTGCTTCTCCCTGCCCTGCAAAGCTACAGTCTTTGACTGCAAATGTATAAATTAGACAATTCATCTCCTTGAAAATACGATTGTCTGATGTGGTGTTTGCTTGAAATAATGAGCCGTAAAGCCCCGTGATTGTTCTTAACCAGGTGCTAAGCCGTACTCAAACTCAGTACCTGTGCTGTTGACACAGGCATATAATTTGCATGAAGAATGATGGCCCCCCTTCTACAATCTCCTCTTCAAAGTCATTCCCCTTTCGACACCAGCTCAACTCTCTCCGTAGACAAAAGTGCACACAACTGCATGACTTCTGCAATCAAGTTTGCAATTGCAAGGACTTCCTCTTTCATGCTGCCTCTCAGTAGATTCGGTCTGGATGTACACATAATGCTACCTGTCAAATTATGTGAGATGTGTCTGAGAAGTACAAGGAAAGGTATGCCTGCATCTTAATGTGGCAATTAGACAGATCTGAGACCCTTGGAAATTTCTGCTCTGTGACTGAATTCAATGATCAGTTAAGAATACTAAATAAATAAACTAAATAAACATGACCTTTATATCCGCTAATCAAACTCAGTCTGCTTAATCATTTACTTGACAGGTATTTATTGCCCACACGCGATGTGTCAGTAATTCTAAAGATCTGGAGGCAACATGGGACAAGCAATTTACATCCATGGTGGGGAGTGCAGGTCAGACTGTAGGTAAGTTACAAATATTTGAATAGACTCTCACTGTAGGCAGTGATCCGAGTAGTGTGACCAAGAGGGACCAGAGAGCCAAAAAAGTATAGCATGAGAGGGCCGAGTGGTGGCGCAGCGGATTAAGCACACATGGCACAAAGCGCAAGGAGCGGCACAAGGATCCCGGTTCGAGGCCCGGCTCCCCTCCTGCAGGGGTGCACTGCTTCACAAGAAGTGGTGAAGCAGGTCTGCAGGTATCTGCCTTTCTCTCCCCCTCCTCTCTCCATTTTCTCTGTCCTATCCGACAACAACAACAGCAATAATAACAACAGTAATAACAACAAAGGCAACAAAAATAGGAATGATGGCCTCCAGAAGTAGTGGATTCATAGTGCAGGCACTGAGCCCCTGGAGGCAAAAAAAAAAAAAAAGCATAGCAGGGAATGACCTTTTAATTAAAATCTGGATGCCAAAGAAAAATAACTATCGTGATTCAGAAAAAGAGCTTTCCAGAAAGGGAGCTCTCTACAAGTTCTAAGGTGGCCTGAACTGACCTGTGTCTACAGATGCTGAGAAGAGAAGCAGTAACCAAGTTTCTCGCTTCCATGCAAGAAGCCAGAGATCCCTTTCAATGGCTTCCATCTTGAGCTTCCGGCGTTGCTACTAAGATGCAAAGATGCCCCATTCTGCTTCCACGCACCTGTTCCCTCACCGCCGGGGGCATCCATTTTCATCTGTCTCTAACCCTAGATCTCCACAGCAATCTTCTACCCCGTTTCTATTAGGCTAGAAAGTAATTATCTGTCTTTCAACAGACAAAAACAGATTTTGAAATAAGCTCCAAAGTTATCTTTTCAGTAATACAAAACAGTGAATGGGGTGGGGGGGAATGGGCCGTGGCACAGAGGTTTAAGCACACATGGCGCAAAGCACAAGGACCAGCATAAGGATCCTGGTTCAAGCCCCCGGCTCCCCACCTGCAAGGGGGCCGCTACACAAGCGATGAAGCAGGTCTGCAGATGTCTGTCTTTCTCTCCCCCCCTCTGTCCTCCCCTCCTCTCTCGATTTCTCTCTGTCCTGTCCAACAACAACAGCTGTAACAATGATAAACAACAAAGGCAACCAAAGGGGAAAAATAGCCTCCAGGAGCAGTGGATTCATAGTGCAGGCACTGAGTCCCAGCGATAACCCTGGGGGCAAAAAAAAGAAAACAGTGACTGAGAAGGTGGCTCCGTCATGGAGTACTGGACTGACATGTGTGAGGCCTTGGATTTCACTTCCACATGACACACATGCCCATGTGATGCTCTGCTGTCTCTATCTCTCTCACACACAAAAAATAAATATTAAAAAAAATAGAGAATAGGGGGTTGGGCGTTAGCGCAGTGGGTTAAGCACACGTGGCGCAAAGCACAAGGACCGGCATAAGGATCCTGGTTCGAGCACCCGGCTCCCCACCTGCAGGGCAGTCGCTTAACAGGCAGTGAAGCAGGTCTGCAGGTGTCTGTCTTTCTCTCCCCCTCTCTGTCTTCCCCTCCTCTCTCCATTTCTCTCTGTCCTATCCAACAACAAACAACATCAACAACAACAATAATAACCACAACAAGGCTACAACAACAAGGGCAACAAAAGGGGGGGAAATAGCCTCCCGGAGCAGTGGATTCATGGTGCAGGCACTGAGCCCACCAATAACCCTGGAGGAAAAAAAAAAAAAATAGAAAATAACTCCGGTGGTTACCCTTGAAGAGGAGAAAGCTAATGGTGCAGGACTGTGGAGATGGACACACCAGTGTAATCTTACCATCTTACAAAGTTTTATTAAATCACCAATAAAACATTATTTTAAAAAGAAAATAAGCAGATTCCAAACTGAGAAATAAATGGATGCATTGCTTCTTTGTCTGGCAAAACTTTCATTTTCAAAGTACAGATTAATCACTGTGTAAATTATACATGAATCATTTAAAATGTTCCCTGCTAAATAAAAGGGGTTTTTTTTTTCCTCTCTCCCTAAACCTAATATATTCAGGAAATGGGAACCAAAAACAAACATTTGTACATTGATCTAGATTATCAGAATACAAAAACTAGTGTGTGCAGGGTAACTGCATCACCCTTTTCAAATGCATATACACAAAAATCATGTTTTAATTCCTCATGGAGAATCTGGAAGGAAAAAAAGAAGAATCTGAAACACACTTTTCAAAAATGTTTAAAAATTCCCAGGTCACTCTGCCCATTTCTGAAACTAACATTAACCACACTATACCCGCACAGGACAAAGACCAACAACTATACCTTAGTGGGGTACACAGCATAACGGTCACACAAAGACACTCATGCCCGAGGCTCCAAAGTCCCAGGCTCAACCCCACATACCACCAAGAGCCAGAGCTGAGCAGGGCTCTGGTAAGAAATCAACAAACACCTGGGGCCCTAGTCAGGGAAACCTGGGGTTCCCACACAGACATGATGGGCCTAGACCTCTAACAGATCCCTCTCTCCACGGTCACTGGTCAGTCACCTCCATCAGAAACAACATAATGAACCGCTCTGTGGGCTCCTAACGGACCTGGCCCTCAACATGGATCAACAATGGTAGGGGACGTTCCATTCTCTGAAGGGAGGTTGGATAGCAGACTCTGCCTACCACCCAAGGATGACGGGTCCCGAAATTGGCGCAGCCTGGAATGCTCCTAGCCAGTTGTACCCCTCTTATCCTATGGTCTTGTCAGTGTTCCCATTTTATCAATAAAAACTTGAAAAAAATTTAAAAAAAATAAATAAACAAACCTACACTGTAAGTCATGAACACTCCAGTAAAGTGACTTTTTTTCAAAAGTCAAAATAATGAGGCCAGAGGGATGCATTGGATCGACCTTCTCGTGGTGCATCCCGTGAGTACCCATTCATTGGGGAAACTGACGATCCTTCCTAGCCGACTGAATCCACATGGATCCCAGTCACTTTCAAAGCCAGCAACAAGCAGACATCAGGCTCAACCTGACGCTGTTGACTGGCTACAGAAGAAGGGCAAACGCTAGAAGAAGAATGAGGCCAGGCAGTGGCGCACCCAGTTAAGCGCACACATTAATTGCCACATATAAGGACCCAGGTTCAAGCCTCCACTCACCATCTGGGGGGGGGGGGGTTTTCACAAGAGGGGAAGCAGGTCTGCAGTTGTTTCTCTGTCTCTCTGCCCTTCCCTTCACCAATTTCTCTCTGCCTTATCTAACTAAAATAATAACAGGAAAAATGGCTGCCGGGAGCCGTGGGTTCATAATGCAGACATAGAGCCCCAATGATAAACCTGCTGACAAAAAAAAAAAAAAGATAAATAAATAAAAATAATTGGCCAGCAAAATAGCTCACTTAGTGCATGACTTTGCCATGTCCATGACCTAGGTTCAAGCCCAGTCCCCACTGCATTGAAGAAAGTTTAGTACTATTGTTTCTTTATCTATCCATCTATTTATAAAAGTAAATAAATGGGGGACTGGTGGTGGCGCACCTGGTTGAGAGACATGTTACAGTGTGAAAGGACCCAGGTTCGAGCCCCTGACCCCCACCTGCAGGGGGGAAGCTTTGCAAGTGGTGAAGCAGGGCTGCAGGTGTCTCTCTGTCTCTTCCTTCCCTCTCAATTTCTGGCTGTTTCTACCCAATAAATAAAGATAATAAAAAATTTAAAAATAAATAAATGGGGGGGTCGGGAGGTGGCGCAATGGGTTAAGTGCATGTGGCGCAAAGCTCAAGGACCGGTGTTAAGGATCCCGGTTCGAGCCCCCGGCTCCCCACCTGCAGAGGAGTCACTTCACAGGCGGTGAAGCAGGTCTGCAGGTGTCTATCTTTCTCTCCCCCTCTCTGTCTTCCCCTCCTCTCTCCATTTCTCTCTGTCCTATCCAACAACAACAAAGACGTCAACAATGGCAATAATAATAATAACCGCAACGAGGCTACAACAACAAGGGCAACAAAAAGGGGGGGAAATGGCCTACAGGAGTGGTGGATTCATGGTGCAGGCACCGAGCCCAGCAATAACCCTGGAGGGAAAAAAAAAAAAAAAGAAAAGAAAAAAGAAAAGAAAAAATAAATAAATAAATAAATAAATAGGAGTTGGGCAGTAGTGCAGCAGGTTAAGCGCAGGTGGCGCAAAGCACAAGGACCAGCGTAAGGATCCCAGTTCAAGCCCCCAGCTCCCCACCTGCAGTGGAGTCATTTCACAGGTGGTAAAGCAGGTCTGCAGGTGTCTGTCTTTCTCTCCCCCTCTCTGTCTTCCCCTCCTCTCTCCATTTCTCTCTGTCCTATCCAATAGTGACATCCATAATAACTACAACAATAAAACAACAATGGCAATGAAAGGGAATAAAATACATTTAAAAAAAATAAATAAGTAATTTTTAAATAAATAATAAGTCAGCCCAGAGCACTGAAGCCCTGGAAACAACAAAATAAGGAGGAGGACACAGGTAGAGCTAAAATAAAATCTGGTCCCTTTTGGTTTCTTTTTAGATTTGTCTCCAAAGAAAACTATTTAAATTCAGAGATAATCAGATACTCAGAACTCGCGGTCAGTCAGTGTCTGGCACGTGGCATGTGCTGCACAAAACGCTCTGTGCATGGGTACATGAAGCCGTACGTTATATTGAAACACTTGTCTGGCACTGCTAATGAAAATGCTTCCGCTAATGATGATTAATTTTAGGCTGCTAGGAAGCCATTCTCCTACTCACATACCTGAAAAGAATATATTAGCATCATTACTCACTTCTCAGATATATGTAATTTCTTCATTGTTTAAGATCTATGAACTCATATTTTACATTCTAGATCATGCTTATTATTAAAAATTAGTTATTTGCATGAAATATCACACAATACATATTCAATATAAAATCTTAGGTTTTCTTATAGACAGGGTAGCTTTTTTTTTTTTTTTTGGCATAGCCTGGTTTTATTCCAGAAGGCCAGGGTAAAGTGACTCCAGTCATACAGCTTATCAATGAAAAGTCTGTGTATCCTTTTCAAACATCTAGCACTGACTGTTTTTTGAAAAATGCCCATCCTAGACCTCAAATAATCTCTCTCTCCACTCTAGGGAAATTGTGGGGATGTGGTGGAGCCTGGCAGGGCTTGACCTGAGAGGTGAGTCCGTCCTGTTAGTCTCTCTCTCTACGGAGAGGTTGAGCAAGGCAGCGGGGGTGGGGGGGGATACAGGAACCTCAAAAGGTTGCCTGACATATCAGACTTCCCTGCCGCACAAAACACCCTGCATTTTTTTGCCTCCAGGAGCCCGGCATTCCTTAAAACATTACACCTGCTCCACCCTGCACTCCCTGATACTATGGTCCGTCCTTTTATTATCCACATATCAAACTTCTGCTTTGTCTTACAAATGACTAAAGGTCTCCTTCCTAATTCCCCACAGGGTATTGCTAATCCTACCAGTTGAACCCCTTGCAATAGTTGCTGGGGAGGTCCATACCATTCCCAGCCCCTTTTGCCTTTCTCCACCCCTTTCCTAACCACTTATGGTATTGTCAATCCACTTCCGTTTCTGTCTTGTCTCTTCCGTGTTCCGACCTGGAGGAGGGCACGCACGGGCAGACTGGGAGGCGGACGCCATTGCAGTTTGCACCATGTGGCTTAACCAGGTGTGGCTTAACTGGGGCGTTTGGATGAATAAAGAATTGAATTGTCTCTCCACCACGAGTCTGTTCCTGAGTCATCTCCCTCGTGTTGCTGAGTGAGTAGCAGCCCAGGCTGGCTCCAGTCGCGTTCTCTCCAACCCAGAGAGTATGCACCCGGGAAGAGGCACCCCCACGCTAGCCCAGCATCTCCACCATCACTGGTCACTTCCATCAAGAACGTCATCTTAAGTCCTCTTGTGGGCCTTCCCAGGACCTTGCCCTCAATGTAGAGCAGCAATGGTAGGGGCTGTCCCACTTCTCGAAGGCAGGCTGAATCATCCCACTCTGCCACTGGAGGAACTGGCTGTCATGAGTGCAGCCTAGAATGTTCCTGGCCATGACCACAGACTGTGAACTCAGATTGACAGGGACTCAGAAACCTCTGACTGGGCTCTTGTGCTAAGTATGAATATATTTATATATGGGCCCAGGATCTGGTTGATGGCATAAATGGTTAATTTTATTCATAGATAGTCTTCAAGTTTTGGAGCTACTCTCTGCCCTCATCCAGCTTTTGAACACTATTCAACTCTGGCGCTATCTTCCCAGACAACAGTTTATGGTTTTTTGTTGTTGTTTTTATTTATTTATTTATTTATTTATTTATTCCTTTTGTTACCCTTGTTGTTTTGTTGTTGTAGTTATTATTGATGTCATTGTTGTTGGATAGGACAGAGAGAAATGGAGAGAGGAGGGGAAGACAGAGAGGGGGAGAGAAAGACAGACACCTGCAGACCTGCTTCACTGCCTGTGAAGCGACTCCCCTGCAGGTGGGGAGCCGGGGGCTCGAACCGGGATCCTTCCGCTGGTCCTTGTGCTTATAGCCACCTGCGCTTAACCCGCTGCACTACCACCCGACTCCCGTGTTGTTGGGTTTTTTAATATTTATTTATAAAATTGAAATATGGACAAGACCATAGGAAAAGAGGGGTACAATTCCACATAATTTCCACCACCAGACCTCCGTATCCCATCCCCTCCCTTGATAGCTTTCCTATTCTTTATCCCCCTGGGAATAAGGACCAAACTTTTTTTTTTGGACCAAACTTCTTTATGGGGTGCAAAAGGTGGGAGGTCTGGCTTCTGTAACTGCTTCTCTACTGGACCCAGCCTGTCTCTCTCTTTCCCTAGTGGGGCAGAGGTCTGGGGAGGCAGGGCTCTAGGACACATTGTTGGGGTTGTCTGCCCAGGGAAGTCAGGTTGGCATCATGGTAGCAACTGGAACCTAGTGGCTGAAAAAACAAATAAAGCAGAACAAATTGTTGATTAATCATGAACCTAAAAAAAAGGATATTGCAGATGAAGATTTGGGGTCTCCGTTTTGGAAAAAGCTATTTTGGAAAAAGGTCTGTTTTAGGTATATTCCAAGGGGCCCATGACTTTACTAGTTTTGCCTGAGCCTGACATCTAATATGCAGGTGGACCCAAGTTATTATCTGGGGAGATTATATCATAGTTGCAAAAAGGACTAGAAAGCTGAATCAGGAAAGAGAGTAGCTCCCAAATATGGGGGAAAATATGTAAATATTGTTAACCATAAACCCCAATGGTTTGATCTGGGGCCCACATGCAGCACAGGAGCCTATGTAACCTCTGCATCCCTGCAGGTCTGATCTGGCATCCTGTGGTCACGGCTAGGAACATTCCAGGCAGCACTAATTTCAGGACCCATCTTCCTCAGGTGGTACGTAGAGAATGCCCAGACAGTAGTTTCAGTCCACCTGCATGTTGGCTATCAAACTCAAGCAAAAACTGTGAAAGTCATAGGCCCCCTAGGAACATACCTAAAATAGACTTCCTAGATATTTTTCACCCCAAGATTCCTATACTCATATGCTCTATTCCTCCTTTTTGGTTCCTATTTATTAAACATTTTGTCTTGGTTTGTATCTTACGGCCTTTCAGCCCCCAAGTTGCAGATGCTATCATGATTCCATCCTGACTTCCCGGGGCAGACGGCCTCACCAATGTGCATCAGAACCTCCCCTCTCCAGAGAACTAGCCTGCGAGGGACAGAGAGAGACAGGCTGGGGGTACGACTTGACCGGCCAGGCCCATGTCCGACAGAGAAGCAATTTCAGAAACCGGGCCTCCCACCTTCTGCACCCCATAAAGGATTTTAATCCCTCCTCACAGAAGGGAAGTAGTGTTAAGGGAAGAGAACTAGAGGGCTCTGAACCCCAATTCCATCAGGACCAGAGAGAGAAGAGGAAAAAAGGAAAAACATTCAGAAGTAGTAATAGATGTAGGTGTGACTTAGAAAGGAAGGGAAGGCAAGATCATAGGAAAAAATGGGCAAATATATGTAAACACAGATTGTTACAGAAACAATAGTCAACCCAGATCTGTGACCTTAAGAGAACTACTGCAGTTTCCAGTGGAGGGAATGGGAACACAGAACGCTGGTGGTGGGAAACGGTGTGGAATTATACCGCTGTTATCTCATAATTTTGTAAAGCAACATTAAGTCACTAGCAAAATTTTACAAAAGTAAAGGAAAATGCCCATCACTGTAACATGCTACTGAAACAACAGTATACATACCAAATGTTGGTATGCATGAGACCCCTTCTGTTTCATTTGGTTTAAATCCCCCCTGCTTAACACTATTCTATTTACATAACCACTTCATTCTATTTACATAACCGCTGTTAACAAGTTCCAGCCTCCCTCCAGGGCATTTGTGGTTCAGTGATAGGATTCTTGCCTAATCTGCCCCCTCTTTGTCACACTCTGATTTTCACCAGTCACTTTTCTCTCCACCCTCTCTATGTCACATCCTGTTTCCACCCTACTTGGGAAGTATATATAAAGACAGCATTGTGAGTTTTAGAGTACTTTACCTTGCGTTTAGCTTAGCTCGTCTTAGATTGTGCTGCGTCCTGCATGAATAAAGAGATACTGCCTACAGCTTAACCATGAGTCCCTGGTCGTCTGTTACCCACCTGTGAAGCCAGCCCGGCAAAAACAACATAGCCCGGAGAAAACAACAACCAAATATAATTAGGGAGCGCATGCTACAATACACAAGTACCCAGGTTGAAGCCCCTGGTCTCCTCCTGCAGGGGGAAAGCTTTGCAAGTGGTGAAGTAGGGCTGTAGGTGTCTCTCTGTCTCTACCCCTCTCTATAACCCCCTTCCCTCTCAATTTCTGGCTGTCTCTATTC
The DNA here is from genome assembly GCF_950295315.1 of Erinaceus europaeus. Classification (NCBI taxonomy): domain Eukaryota; kingdom Metazoa; phylum Chordata; class Mammalia; order Eulipotyphla; family Erinaceidae; genus Erinaceus; species Erinaceus europaeus. The sequence continues at coordinate 16,492,806 of NC_080166.1, read as the reverse complement.
AATAAAGATAACTTGAAAATTAAAAATATGTATATGTAATAAGGGGAAACAAATGAATGATGTTTTCAAACGTATCCTGAAGGCATACTACCTGGTACTTGGTCACCATGTTGTCCATCCCTTCAATGGTAGAATCTTGCAGGACAGAGTATGTCCTGAAGGTTGTAAATATGTTGATGATCTTGGCCAGGCGCCGGTGGAATGTTTCAAACTTTCCAAAAATGTACATCTCACTAAATTCAAACTGCTTCTCATTGGGGTCTTGTCTGAGCTTTTGTTGGGTCTTGTGAAAGTGGTGTTGGTATTCCTTCAAAGCAAAGCACAACATGTGAGAAAGGGCACTCTAGCAGAGTTCTCCAGCTCCCTCATTTCCTGAAGTCAAACTAACACATGCAGAGTGGACTTGCAGACACTCTCAGTTTTCTGTCTTTGTACTAACTCACTCATCAGCCTACAACACCAGCCTTGATCAGCCCACAACCCAGAAAAGTACTAATCACTCAAACATACAACCTACGCTCCCCACCCTGCCTTGTGTCTCTTTCTGAGTATCATCCAATACCTAGCTCTCCATTTTTCTGCAAAAAGTATAAGAAAAATTGGACATGACTCTAAATATAAGCGATGCCCCTCACCTCCTTCAGTTTAATCACAGACAGTATCTTCTCCAGAACCACATCCTGTGGTTGGCTCCAGATGGTAGCGGTCCCATTGTTGCTGATATAGGATTTACAGGCAGATATCATCTGATTGGTCACCTGAAATTTCCCGATATAAAGTTAAGAACATGACACAGCAGCCCCCCGTAACTTCAAAGACAGCGTCCTGAACTCTGTCAGTCAGATAGGTGCTCTGCCAACCCCACCTCGGAATCTATAACCTGTGATCTTGAACATCGAGCTTAATCTTTTTAATAACAACTGTGATGAAGCACTAGTCTTTTTGTACAGTTTTACTGAGTTTTAACTGGCAAATAAAACTGTTCATATTTGAGGGGCCGGGCGGTAGCACACCAGGTTAAGCGCACATAGTAAGAAGCGCAAAATCCTGGTTCGAGCCCCCGGTTTCCCACTTGCAGAGGGGTCGCTTCACAAGTGGTGTCTGTAGGTGTCTATCTTTCTCCCTCTCTATCTTCCTCTCCTCTCTCAATTTCTCTATGCCCTGTCAAAAAAAAAAAAAATGGCCACAGGAGCAGTGGATTCATAATGCAAGCACCAAGCCCCAGCAATAAACCTGGAGGGAAAAAAAAAACTGTCCATTTAAAGTGTATAATGTGATAACTTGATACACAGGCCTTGCAAAATGATTACCACATCTAAGTTCATTAATATAGTCACTACCTGTCGTAGTTACCACTGGACGTGTGTTGAGAAGACTTAAAGCCTGCTCTCTTAGCAAGCTTAAAGTACACAATACACTACTCGCTATAACCACCACCTTAGCTCCCCTGCTCTCTTAGCAAGCTTAAAGTACACAATACACTACTAACTATAACCACCACCTTAGCTCCCCAGCTCTCTTAGCAAACTTAAAGTACACAATACACTACTAGCTATAACCTCCACCTTAGCTCCCCAGCTCTCTTAGCAAACTTAAAGTACACAATACACTACTAACTATAACCTCCACCTTAGCTCCCCTGCTCTCTTAGCAAGCTTAAAGTATACAATACACTACTAACTATAACCTCCACCTTAGCTCCCCTGCTCTCTTAGCAAACTTAAAGTACACAATACACTACTAACTATAACCTCCACCTTAGCTCCCCAGCTCTCTTAGCAAGCTTATAGTACACAATACACTACTAACTATAACCACCACCTTAGCTCCCCAGAACTTGCTCATCTTAAAACTGAAGGCTTGAAGCCTTTGACTAATACCTCCTCACACACCTGCCCCAGCCCCAGCCTCTGCCATCAGTAATCACCATTCTACTGTCTGCTACTGGTCTGACACTTTTGGACTCCCGAGATAAGTTGTCAACATCATGTGTGAAGTCACAGAGTGGGAAGCATTAAAAGCAATGCCTCCTGGCTGCCTTGTCTCTGCAGGATGAATGTCTTAAATAACCAAGAAAGGGGGGTTGAGTGGTAGCACAGTGGGTTAAGCACACTTAGCATGAAGAGCAAGGACTGGCGTAAGGATCCTGGTTCAAGCCCCTGGCTCCTCACCTGCAGGGGGGTCACTTCACAGGCGGTGAAGCAGTTCTGCAGGTGTCTATCTTTCTCTCCCCCCTCTGTCTTCCCCTCCTCTCTCCATTTCTCTCTGTCCTATCCAACAACAATGACAACAACAACAGTAATAATAACCACAACAATGATGAAACAGCAAGGGCAACAAAAGGGGGGGGGAAATAGCCTCCGGGAGCAGTGGATTCGCACCAAGCCCCAGCAATAACCCTGGAGGCAAATAATAATAATAATAATAACCAAGAAAGGATTCAGTTCCCTGCCTTAAAGGTGCAGGTGTTACTGGTCTTTGTAGCTAGCCTGCTGTGACGTGTTAATTAGTTACAAGGACCATGTAAAGGACTGTTGTCCTTCCACCATCATTTCAGGAAACCAGTCAGTCACAGGAACATCAGAAGGAGAAGACAGCAAAAAAGAGTGAATAGACTGTACGTGGTCACTAGCATTTTATTTACCCCCCCCCAAAGTTCTCTGAAAAGCTACTTTGGAATCATTGATGACTCTTTTGCAAATTAAGGAGGAAATCAGAGGACTGGACCCTGTGCCTGGATTGACTTGCTATGTGGAAATAGCAAATGCTACAAGCGTAAGATATGCAATGCTGACCTCGTGTTGATAGCATCTGAATGTCAGTGAGATATACCATGAGGTCCAGTAGACACCTCTCTCTATTCTGATGTGCTTCAAGATTTCCATAGTGCTACATGGTAATCGAAAAGGACTTAAGTTGGGGGACGAGAGCGTTTTGCAAACACTTATCATAAAGAGATTGAGAGATTGTACCCAGGAGGCATCACTGTGCTGTCAAACCTTAGCCTCACAAATAGCCTTAAAAGTGTCCTGGAGCTCTGCTTCCCCAGAGTTCCACCCCACTAGGAAAAGAGAGAGGCAGGCTGGGCGTATGGATCGACGCCCATGTTCAGCAGGGAAGCAATTACAGAAGCCAGACCTTCCACCTTCTGCATCCCACAATGACCTTGGGTCCATACTCCCAGAGGGATAAAGAATAGGAAAGCTATCAGGGGAGGGGATGGGATACAGAGATCTGGTGGTGGGAATTGTGTGGAGTTGTACCCCTCTTATTCTATAAGCTTAGGTCACCTGCATATTAGATATCAGGCACAGGCAAAAACTAGTTGGGTCATGGGCCCCTTGGAATATACTTGAAATAGACCTACTAGCTTTTTCCAAAATGAAGACCTCAAGTCTTCATCCACAATATTCCAGCCTTTAGGTTCATGATTAGTCAACAATTTGCTCCACTTTCTAGCTTAACTCTTTTTCAGCCACCAGGTTCCAGATGTTACCATGATGCCAACTGGACTTCCCAGGGAAGACACCCCACTTCCCCAGAACTCTGCCCCACTAGGCAAAGAGAGAGACAGGCACAAATCTTGTTTTCATACCATCAGTGAAAGAAAAGCAATCTATAAAATACCAGAGGGAGCCAGAAACCAGAGGCATGGTTTCTCTTATCTGAGAGAAGATGGGGGGGAAGGAAAGATACCTGAAAGTAGTAACAGATGTAGGAATGACTTAGCACAGAAGTGAAGGCAGGGCCATTGAAAGAAATGAGCAAAAAAAAAAAAAAAAGTGGGAGTCGGGCTGTAGCACAGCGGGTTAAGCGCAGGTGGCGCAAAGCACAAGGACCGGCATAAGGATCCCAGTTCAAACCCTGGCTCCCCACCTGCAGGGGAGTCGCTTCACAGGCGGTGAAGCAGGTCTGCAGGTATCTGTCTTTTTCTCCCCCTCTCTGTCTTCCCCTCCTCTCTCCATTTCTCTCTGTCCTATCCAACAACAACAACAACAACAATAACTACAACAATAAAACAACAAGGGCAACAAAAGGGAATAAATAAATAAAATAAATATTAAAAAAAATTTTTTTAAGTATATATATGAAGATATAGACAGACAGACAGACAGAGACAGAGCATCAGCCCATATCTGTGACCTTGGGAGAACTACTACAGACTCCAAAGGAAGGGATGGGGACACAGAACTCTGGTGGTGGGAACCATATGGGATTATACTCCTATTATCTTATAATTTTGTAAAGCAATATTAAAATCGCTAATAAAAGTAAACTTAAAAAAAAAAGGTTTTCAAGCAAAAGCAACATACATGTAACCAAGAACAGTAATGTAAGCTGACTTCTGCATCCTCGAATCATCAAATACCCCCACCTGGTGCTAACATTTAAAATGTGAAGGAGTTGGCTTGGATGCCCTCTTGACTTGAACTGGGGACCAGAAAGGGGCTCCGAACCCTGCAGGTGACGAACCCCTACTTCCCAGAAAGAATTCCCAGGTTCCTCCATTAACATATGCACAACATGAGACCCAGCCAGTGGAGCACATCTCTGCTTTAAGACAACACTTAGGATGCTTTGCCTCGGTAATGAAAAAGTCATTCACGTCTCAGAGACTGTTCAAAGCCAAGAAGGCGAGCGAGCTCACCATAAACGCTTACGAGTTAGGACAGAAGGTTTAAGTATCACTATGTCTTCTTGGCAGAATCATTGTAACTGCCTTATGGGTTACTGCAATGTAGCAAGTGGCTTTTATTACCACGATTACTGGTCTAATAACACCAAGTAAACAACTGTGGCATCAAATAAATTTGGAAGCGCTGCATATAAAATATGAAACAGGAGGTAGCCAGTAAAATGTAGTTTTTCTTAATTAAAATCTACCCAATAGAAATAAAGAAAGGTACTAAATAGCATGGACAAACTCAAAAACAAGCTTCCCCCCTTTTTTTTTTATAAATAACCTAATACTTATTATAATAGTTACTTTAGGAAACAATGCTTTATAATTTGTTACAATCATCCTCAAACACAATTCCATGTCTACTGAGAGATTAAGGATTTTTACATTGCAAGACCCCTTGCCAATATATTGTGGCCATTTCAAGTGATTTTTCTCAATGAACATAGGCAGAAATCTGAGCGCCATCGGCTGGCTCCATACTGCGGACTTACCTTGACAAACAGTGATGTGATTTTCTCAGAAGTGTTATAGTACTGAGAGATTTTATAGATCATTTTGATAGCATTTATAAGTGTAGGAATAGCATCAAGCATTGCAATCTGAAAGATATCACAAACATTATCATGAAAGTTATATCCAATACAGCAAAGCTAATAGTCTAATCGTTCTATCAACAGTAGATTACAGTTTAGCTAAGAGATTTCCATTCAAGCTTTTAAGTATTATCCAACATTAGATAAACATAAAATGCTTAGGAATAAATTCATTTAGGGAGCCAGGCAGTAGCATACCAAATTAAGCACACATAGTACAAAACACAAGGACCAGCACAAGGATCCTGATTCGAGCCCCGGCTCCCCACCTGCAGGGGGGTCGCTTCACATGCGGTGAAGCAGGTCTGCAGGTGTCTTTCTCTCCTCTCCTCTCTATCTTCCCCCCTCCCTCAATTTTTCTCTGTCCTATGCAATAAAAAAAATGGAAAAATGGCCGCCAGGAACAGTGGATTCGTAGTGCAGGCCCTGAGCCCCATTGATAACCCTGGATGCGAAAAAAGAAAGACTTCATTTTTTTAATCTAGTCCTATGAAGTTTCTCAAATTCTGATTCAATACAGGAATCATTGACCATCTGCTAATGACAAGGAAGTTATGCTAAATATTGATTTTTGTAATACATAAAAGTAGGTACCTCCTAAAGTTTTAAAAACACCAGTTTAACTATAACACTACCATTCACTGAACATGTCAATTGCAATGCTTGATGGGATAAAGGAATACACAGTCAAGAAGGTCGGTCGGTAGCGCAGCAGGTTAAGGGCACATGGCACAAAGTGCAGGGACCTGCATAAGGATCCTGGTTGGAGCCCCCACTCTCCACCTTCAGGGGAGTCGCTTCACAGGCGGTGAAGCAGGTGTCTATCTTTCTCTCCCCTTCTCTGTCTCCCCTCCTCTCTTGATTTCTCTCTCTCCTATCCAACAACAATAACATCAATGACAACAATAATAATAATGACAGCAAGGGTAACAACAAGGGCAACAAAAATGGGAAAAACAGCCTCCAGGAGCAGTGGATTCATAGTGCAGGCACCGAGCCCCAGCAATAACCCTAGAGGCAAAAAAAAAAAAAAAAAGAATACACAGTCAAGACAAGAGATTGGATGGTGACATAACTGGTTGAGTACAAGGACCTGGGTTCAAGTCCCCGGTCACCACCTGCAGGGGGGAAGCTTCACCAGTAGTGAAGCGGGGCTGCAGGTCTCTCTTTCTATTTCTCTCCATCTCCCCATTCCCTCTCAGTTTCTGTCTCTATCCAATAAATTATAAATAAAATTTTAAAAGAATATGAATCGGGGCAGGGGTAGATAGCATAATGGTTATGCAAAGACTCTCATGCCTGAGGTTCCAATGCTCCAGGTTCAATCCCCCGCACCACCATAAGCCAGAGCTGAGCAGTGCTCAGGTAATATTTTTAAATTCACTGCATATACACCATAGATAAATAAATAATGACAGGTATAGATACATGGGGATATAAAGAGAAGACTAGAGAAACAGGTGACAGGTAGATTGATGCAGGTGATGGGCAGAAAAGTGACAGATACAGGTGATAGATGACAGAGAGCTAAGTGAAGATAGATGACTGACAGGTAGGTAGATGATTGATAGACACACATACATGATAGGTAAACAGAGGAATGACTGATACAGCTGATAGGTAGATTACAGAGAGATAAGTGAAGATAGATACAAAGGTGATTAATAAGCTAGATTGATTGCTACGTGACTGACAGGTAGATGACTGATACATACATACATGATAAGTAAACAGACAGATGATAGAATAGGTGATATGTAGATGGCAGCGATAGATGATGATAGACAGATGTTTGATAATGTGCCTGTCATTTTCTTGAGAATATAAAACCTTGTGAAATCTTTTCCAATCAACCATTATTCCCATGAACTCTAGTCACACTTCCATTCAGCCAGGGCAAAAGCGTCACCATTGAATGAAGGACCTGGAGGAAGCTTTTAACTCACAGGGTCGTTGCTGTACAGGGGGTCACAGCACTTCTCCAGTGTGTAAAGATACTTGACATTGTCCTTCGCTTCATTGACCGCATGGGTGATCCGAATATCCAGCTCCCGCCAAGTCTAGGCACAATACCAGCAAGCACTTTTAGGGTAATCATGCTTAATTCGATTAGTAATCAAAGGATGTCCCAATATAGCAACTGCTAAGGTTACAGGCCTCATATTTTCACCGTTTTCTGGTGCAGTTCTCCCAGAACTGAATTCAGAGCACAGGAGAGTTGCCACAGGGAAGAATGAGTTACATTTTTCACTAATTTTTTTCTTTTTTTTAATTTATTTATTTTCTCTTCTGTTGCCCTTTTTATTGTTGTTGTTATTGATGTCGTCCATGTTAGATAGGACAGAGAGAAATGGAGAGAGGAGGGGAAGACAGAGAGGGGAGAGAAAGACAGACATCTGCAGACCTGCTTCACCGCCTGTGAAGCGACTCCCCTGCAGGTGGTGAGCCGGGCGCTCCAACCAGGATCCTTACAACGGTCCTTGCGCTTTGCGCCACATGCGCTTAAGCTGTTGTGCTACCACCTGACTCCCTAACTTTTTTTTTTAACCAGGGTAATTGCTAAGGCTTGGTGCCTGCACAACCAATCCACAGCTCCTGGTGGCCTTTTTCTTTTTCTTTTCTTTTTTTTTTTCTTTCTATTTTTATTAGAACAGATAGAAATTGAGAGGGGAGGGGAGGGGAAGGAAAGATAACCAGGGGGAACGAGAGACACCTGCAAACCTGCTTCTCTACCGGTAAGGCATCCCCCCCTCTGCAGTTGGGGAGGCGGGCACTGGAGCAATGGGAATAGGTGTACTTAACCAGGTGCACCACTGCCCGGCCCCACATCACGTACTCGATAGCCCCAATACGTCATAAACAGACGAATGATAGATACAGATGATCGTCGGCTTTTTTGTCTCCCCTTCCTTTTGATGAATCGAGCATCACACATCATAAACAGAATGTGATGGCATTTCTGAAATTAGTTTATAGATTTAAAAAAAAAAAAAAAGCTGTAGTTCTCATGTTGGGTGCTCTCTTACATTTTCACTCTGTTAAAGGTGACCAGCCACCAAGTTGGAAAATGACTTACTGGAGAGGCCCACATGTAAGAAGCTGAAGGAAGCAGGAGCCAACGGTCAGCAAGGAAAGGAATCCCACGGGGCCCGGCAGCCAATCGGAAAGGAGCCCTGACAAGCACTTGAGTAACTTGGAGGGACCCTCCCCAGCTGAGCCTTCAAATGAGGCCACTACCCAGCCCGCAACCTCTGGAGAGGCCTTCGGGCACTCCCTTAACCTGCACCCTAACTGGTGATCTACAGATGGTGACATAATAAATATTTGTTGTATGGGGCCAGGTGGTGGTGCACCCTGGTAGAGCGCACATGTGACAACGCACAAGGACCCGGGTTCAAAGCCCTGGTCGCCACCTGTAGGGGAAGAACTTCATAAGCAGTAAAGCAGGGCTGCAGGTGTCTCTCTGTCTCTCTCCCTCTCCATCTCCTCCTCCCTCAATTTCTGGCTTTCTCTATCAAATAAGTAAAAGAATTTAAAAAATTAAATATGCATTTCCAGTTGTCTCTTTTAGGAATAAGTTCTTAGACAGCAATATTAAACTCGCAGATCTGGATTTATGGTTATGTATGTGGAGGGCAGAGGGGATGATAGCATAGAGGTTATGCAAACAACATTCATGCCTGATAATATAACAAAGGCTCCAAGTTTGATCCCCTTCACCAGCATAAGCCAGAGTTGAGCAGTGCTTTGGTAAAATAAATAAAGTATATCATTATTCATCCAATAATAGAAATATATAATGGTCCGGGAGGTGACACAGTGAAGCTCTGGACTCTCAAGCATGAGGTCCCGAGTTCAATCCCCAGCTGCACATGTACCAGAGTGATGTCTGCTTCTTTCTCTCTCTCCTCCTCTCTTTCTCATAAATAAATAAATAAAATCTTTGAAAAATATATATATATGCTATACTATCCAACCTTAAAGATTTTTTTCTTTTTTTTTTTGTTTTGTTTTTTGTTTTTTGCCTCCAGGGTTATTGCTGGGCTCGGTGCCTGCACCATGAATCCACCGCTCCTGGAGGCCATTTTTCCCCCTTTTGTTGCCCTTGTTGTTGTAGCCTCGTTGTGGTTATTATTATTATCATTGTTGATGTTGTTTGTTGTTGGACAGGACAGAGAGAAATGGAGAGAGGAGGGGAAGACAGAGAGGGGGAGAGAAAGACAGACCTGCTTCACTGCCTGTGAAGCAACTCCCCCTGCAGGTGGGGAGCCAGGGGCTCAAACCGGGATCCTTCCGCCGGTCCTTGCGCTTTGCAGCCACGTGCGCTTAACCCGCTGTGCTACCCCCCGACCCCCACCTTAAAGATTTTTTATTAATACACTGTGCCATCATTAATTATTCCACATATGGAAAACTGCACAGACATTTCTCATCTTCTTCACAAAAGCAAAGAGAAATGACTGGTGACCTTCAGAAGCTTTGACCTGGCAGCAGTCAGCACGGCCAGCACACCCTTCACATCCGGGCATTTCAGTTGATCCAAAAGGTAGTTGAACCTGGAGAGCCTTTTCTTCCAGTGCTCCAGCTCTGCTCGGGGCCCAAGGTCATCTGCTTCTTTCCGCAGCTGGTTGTTCTCTGCAAGAACCTATAAATGCATTTGAAGAGCATAAACTGGAGGTGGGAAAGTTATACTTGATCCGAAAATGAAGAAAATAAATGCTGCCACCTGAATCGGGCTCTATGTTTATTTATTTGGATGTGTTAAATAACAGCCCTTTACCAACTTAATATGTATCACTATTAAACCTTCAACAACAATAACAACCAAAAAAGTGTCTGTCCCTTTGTTCTCAATGGAAACTACATATTTCAGCAACTTTAGTAAACTCTTTGGAGAGCATGATTTCAAACCACACAATTGTGGGAAAAAACCCATACTGTAAGTTGGTTAGTTGTAGCTGGGCTTAGGTTTGGGTGTGATTGACAACTTCAATGAGGACTTTCTTGAAAATACTTTTTTTATATATATAATTTTTACTTATAAAAAGGAAACACTGACAAAAACCATAGGATAAGAGGGGTACAACTCCACAAAGTTCCCACCACCAGAACTCCAAATCCCACCCCCTCCCCTGATAGCTTTCCTATTCTTTATCCCTCTGGGAGTATGGACCCAGGGTCATTATGGGATACAGAAGGTGGAAGGTCTGGCTTCTGTAATTGCTTCCCTGTTGAACTTGGGCATTGACTGGTCAATCCATACTCCCAGCCTGTCTCTCTCTTTCCCTAGTGGGGCAGAGCTCTGGGGAAGCGGGGCTCTAGGACACATTGGTGGGGTCGTCTGCCCAGGGGAGTCCAGTTGGCATCACGGTAGCATCAGAAAACTGGTGGCTGAAAGAAGAGTTAAGATATAAAGCCAAGGGAGTCGGGCTGTAGTGCAGCGGGTTAAGCGCAGGTGGCGCAAAGCACAAAGACCGGCGTAAGGATCCCGGTTCGGGCCCCGGCTCCCCACCTGCAGGGGAGTCACTTCACAGGCGGTGAAGCAGGTCTGCAGGTGTCTGTCTTTTTCTCCTCCTCTCTGTCTTCCCCTCCTCTCTCCATTTCTCTCTGTCCTATCCAACAACGATGACAACAACAATAATAATAACTACAACAATAAAACAAGGGCAACAAAAGGGAATAAATAAAATAAAATAAAAGATATAAAGCCAAACAAATTGTTGACTAATCATGAACCTAAAAGCTGGAATAGTGCAGATGAAGATTTGGGGGTCTCCATTTTGTAGATAGTTACTAAGCCTATTTTAAGTTATATTTCAAAGAGCCCATGACTATTTTAGTGTTTTGAAAATATTTCTAAAGGAAAAGTCTCAATCTCCTTTTTGGAAAATACACTGGATTTAAAAGTCTCTTGTTGTTCTTTATCAGCCACCAGGTTCCAGATGCTACCATGATGCCAACCTTGCTTCCCTGGGCAGACGACCCCACCATGTGTCCTAAAGCCCTGCTTCCCCAGAGCCCTGCCTCACTCGGGAAAGAGACAGACAGGCTGGGGGTATGGATTGACCTGCCAACACCCATGTCCAGTAGAGAAGCAATTACAGAAGCCAGACCTCCCACCTTTTGCATCCCATAAAGAAGTTTGGTCCTTATTCCCAGAGGGATAAAGAACAGGAAAGCTAGCAAGGGAGAGGATGGGATATGGAGTTCTGGTGGTGGGAACTGTGTGGAACTGTACCCCTCTTATCCTATGATCTTGTCAATATTTCCATTTTATAAATAAATAAATTAAAAAGAAACTCCAAATTAATCTGCCTTAAGGAAAAGAAATTGACAGGTGCAATTTTATACTTGGGTACCTGAGAATTCACATGATAAACCCTCCATGGCTTAGCTTACAACATGGCTCCTGAAAGTGGGACTGGGTTTCTAAAGTTACCTGTTCTGTCTGTTTGATCCATCCTTTCATGCATCCTTCTGCTTTCTCCACAGTCTCGGGATTACCTGCTAGAGTCAAGTAATCCATTGGTTCCTTCACAGTTTTCAGTTCAAAAACGTCACACCGTTGAAGGTTCACCTAAAGGAAGTAAAAGTCAAATAATCAACTGCCATGTTTTTTCAGGCACACATGCGTGCACACACAAACATCTGTGTGATTTCATGCTGAGAAGAACCTTAAAGGGATCTTCTATGAGTCTAAACTACCCTGCTTCCTAAAAAAAAAATACTGTTGGAAGGACAGTTGTATATCTAATTCTCAGTTCCTGTGTTTGGGTAAATGACTGCATTTACCACCTTCTGTCTAGACTAATCATATTAATACAGGTTTGTTGTAGATTGCGGCTTTTTTTGTTTGTTTGTTTGTTTTTTTGCCTCCAGGGTTATCACTGGGGCTCGGTCCCTCTCTCCATTTCTCTCTGTCCTATCCAACACCAACAGCAGCAACAACAATAACAGTAACCGCATGGCCCCTAGGAACAGCAGATTCGTAATTCAGGCACTGAACCCCAGCGATAACCCTGGAGGCAAAAGAATGAAAAGAGTGATGAAGTCACCTTCTTCACCTCATCCCTGATGGAGCTTGAGGGAATCATGTGAAGTGAGAGAAGCCAGAAAGAAAGGGATGAAGATGGGATGATGTCACTCATGGACAGAAGTGGAGAAATAAAAACAGAAGGTGGAAACACACAGCAGAACTTGGACTTGGACTGGGTGGGATGTATTGCACCAAAGTGAAGGGCTCTGGGGGTGGGGGTAGGGGTGGGGGTGGGGGTGCTCTCAGGTCCTGGAGTCTGTGGAGTAGGACCTAGGCTGGGAGTGAGAATATTTTGCAGAAAACTGAAAAATGTTACACCTGTACTGTATTTACTATAAACCATTAGTCCTCCTAGTAAAAAATAATACATTTTGTTAAACATTTTTTTAAAACTTTATTTTTTCCCTTTTGTTTCCCTTGTTGTTTATCATCATTGTTGTTGTTATTGTTGTCGTTGTTGTTGGATAGGACAGAGAGAAATGGAGAGGAGAAGACAGAGAGGGGGAGAGAAAGACAGACACCTGCAGACCTGCTTCACCGCCTGTGAAGTAACTCCCCCGCAGGTGGGGAGCCAGGGGCTTGAACCGGGATCCTGATGCTAGTCTGTGCGCTTTCCGCCATGTGCGCTTAACCCACTGTGCCAGCTCCCATAATACGTATTTTTTAAATCACTCACTTTTATTTTTTAAAGACAGTGGGATTCAGACCATCTGAGAGAAGCAATGCACATTCATATGCCCCTTTCACCACCTGATTCTTCTCAAAGCAATAACATCCATTCTTACCTTCTCCTTTAGACTCTCTTGGGCACCCAACAGAACACTGGCAAAGCCTTCCAGTGAGTTCAAGAACTCTCGGCGAACGCTCGGTGCTTCCGGAAGACCCTCTAGCTCACCCCAGCCATGGCTGGTGGCCCTGAGAGCCGGGATGAAGATTTCCGACAGCAAACACCGGACACTGCTGAGCAGGCCACCCTCCGCGGCGTCCAGCGTGTTAAAGCTCACCTCCTGGGTGAGCAAAGTGAGAGTCTGTATTGCAAAGATGGTCCTGCCCTACACAGCAACCATTTCTGAATGTTGTCAGAATCAGGCTTCTCTTGGGAATAACTGAAAACTATCCTTTCTTTGCTCTCTCTCTCTTTTTTTTTTTTTTGGCTGGGGGGTGGGAGGGGGTAAGAGAAGAAAGACAATTTATTATGAACCTGCTATGGCAAGGAAGTTGGATGCCGCCACTTTATAGAAGACTCAAGCGGGCCGGATGGCAGTGTTGCGGGTTAAGCACATGTGGCGCAGAGCACAAGGACCAGCATAAGGATCCAGGCTCGAGACCCGGCTCCCCACCTGCAGGGGAGTCGCTTCACAGGCAGTGAAGCAGGTCTGCAGGTGTCTCTCTCTCCCCCCCTCTGTCTTCCCCTCCTCTATCCATTTCTCTCTGTCCTATCCAACAACAAAGACAGACAACAATAATAACTACAACAATAAAACAATAACGGCAACAAAAAGGGAATAAAAAATATTTTTAAAAAATTTTTTTAAAACTGGCCTCCTGGAGCAGTGGATTCATGGTGCAGGCACTGAGCCCCAGCAATAACCCTGAAGGCAAAAAAAAGAAGACTCAAAAGCAGGCATTTTTCATGTGGCCCTGTAGCACAATGGATTGAGCATTAGACTTCTAGTGACAAGAGAGAGAGCTTCACAACTTCACAGTGAGAAACAGGAAGTCTTGGGTGTGCTCTCACCTGATACTACTCCGTAGGGAACCCCTACAAATGGGAAGGGGGCCGGTGGCATACCCAGGTAAGCACACATGGTACTAAACGCAAGGACCCATGCAAGGATCCCGGTTCAAGGCCCCTGCTCCCCATCTGCAGGGGGGATGCGTCACAAGCGTTCGTGAAGTAGGTCTGTTTTTCTCTCTCCATTTCTCTCACCCCTCCTCTCTGTTTCTCTCTGTCCTATCCAATAAAATGAAAAAAAAAATGGCCACCAGGAGCGTTGGATTTGGAGTGCTGGCACGACCTCCTCTGTGTGAAGCAGGACCTCCTCTGTGTGTCTGGCTTGGGGTGTACACTGTCTTCCTTCGCTCAGTCCTGACTTGTATTTGTGGATGATTTCTAAGGAAGCTGACGCTTCTGCACCAAGTCCCAGTCTTCTTGTTCTTAGGTTTAAGTTCATTTGTTTATGTTTTTAAAATATTTTGTCTATTTATTACGTATTAGATAGAGACAGAGAGAAATCAAGAGAGAAGGGGAGATAGAGAGGAAAAGAGAGAGGCCAGGTGGTGGCGCACCTGGTTGACCGCACATGTTACAATGCACAAGGACCTGGGTTCGAGCCTCCAGCCCCCGCCCCCACCTGCAGGGGGGAAGCTTTGCGAGTGGTGGAGCAGGTCTGCAGGTGTCTCTCTTTCTCTCACCCTTTTTATCTCCCCTTACCCTCTCAATTTCTGGATGTCTCTATCCAACAAATAAAGATAATTTAAAACCATAAAAAACAGAGAGAGAAAGAAAGGGATGCAACACTTTTTCACCACTTGTGAAGCTTCCTTCCTGAAGGGAGGGACCAAGGGCTTGAACCCGGATCCTTCTGTGGTCGACCAGGTGTACCACCCACCACACGACCCCCAGGTCCCATATTTGTTGTTAATTTCCCAGTGTTATTTCTGCAAGTTTGACCTCAGAGACTGGCTACTTGGGTTGTCCACTACAGATATGGCGGATGGATTCCTGGACGGGAGGCTGGAGGCTGTGGTTCCCGAAGGTGTTGTTTTCAATTCAGACCTAAGCTGCAGAGGAGTCTACCTTGCAGTCATCAAAGTGAAACATGTAAGAACAAGAACACAAAGCATTTCCCAGATGCTCCGGGAAATCATGATGATGATCATCATCTCTGGCATTATGCTATTCCACTGCAGAATACTGTGCCCCAGTATGGTTCCGTAGCCCCCATGTCCACTTGGTCGATTCCAAATTATATTCCTCCATGAGGATAATTTCTGGAACTATCCGTTCCACCCCGGTTCCATGGCTGCCAGTTCTTAGCAACATCGCCCCGCCAGATATTCGTCGGGATGCGGCATCATCTAAGTTCATTTCTCACGTCTACGCTCGACTGGACCTGCCAATATACGCGGATATCTTCGCCCACCCTGTCCAACGCTTGACGTCTCGTCACCCAATCTGGTCCCCTACGCCTACACTGAACTTCTCTGTTCCAGTCTCTTGGAAACAGAGTTGGCAGTCAGCTGAGGTAAAGAACAAACACCTCATCACAGACCCCTGCAAGCGTCAACCTGGCTTTGACCTAGCACGTTATGATTGGGCCCTCCTCAATCGCTATCGAACAGGCCATGGCCGGTGAGCCGCTATGTTCCATCGCTGGGGAGCCAGAGACGACCCGAACTGCCCCTGAGGCTCCAGACAGACTATGACCCACATAGTCAACGACTGCCACCTCTCCAGATTCAAAGGAGGTCTCGAAACTCTACATCAGGCTCAACCTGACGCTGTTGACTGGCTACGGAAGAAGGGCAAACACTAGAAGAAGAAGAATGATGATGATTCCGCTGAAGGCAGGGGAGACTAGTCCTGGCACACTGTGCACACAAAAAATAAAGGTCTGCATCTGCTTCTAAAATCTTCATTTAAATATACAAAAATCTGCCATAGAGTGAATTATGCATGAAGGGTTTTTTTAAAAGGAAAGACCTCTCTCTCCACATATATATGTATATATGTATATGTATATGTATATATATATGTAAATGTTATTGATTTTGTTAATCAATTAAATATTAAGTCTCTGACTCAACATATTTAAAGGGACTGTCTTCTTCAATGCTCTATATGCTTTTTTTGTTTTTTAAAAAATATTTTATTTATTCCCTTTTGTTGCCCTTGTTTTATTGTTGTAGTTATTATTGTTGGTATTGATGTCGTCATTGTGGGATAGGACAGAAAGAAATGGAGAGATGAGGGGAAGACAGAGAGGGGGAGAGAAAAACACCTGCAGACCTGCTTCACCATTGTTAAGCGACCTACCTACAGGTGGAGAGCCAGGGGATCCTTACACCGGTCTTGCACTTCACGCTACTGAGCTTAACCCACTGCTCTATTGCCCAACTCCCGCTCTATATGCTTTTTTAAAAAAGATACTTCTTTGACTAAAAAACCTTATGCTTTTACCTCTTCTCATTTTTGCCTTCAAGGAAATCTCATTATTAAATGTGTGGTTTATATTCTGAGTTTTATATTATCCTTAAAACTTAAACTATAGGGAAAAACTGCTTTAAGAATATAGGATATAAAAATTCATAAAAATGCTAACATATCTTCTCAAAGCAGAAGCTTTTTAGAAATACAGTATGCTTGAATTACTATGACTATTAAAACCTAGGAAAAAAAAAAAAAAGAACATCTGTTTATCTCTTTTGCCTGGCAGTCAGTGGGCTCTTGCTGCATGAGCCCGTGTTCCTTAAGTGGGTAAGTATGCCAGTAAAGTAATACATTTTACACAGCCGTGTTGTGGTGTATGTGGCTGAGCGCACACACACTAAAATTCACAAGGACCTGAGTTCAAGTCCCCAGTTCCCCTCCTGCAGGGGGAAAGTTTCCTGAACAGTGAAGTAGTGCTGCAGGTCTCTCTCTCTCTCTCTCTCTCCCTCGTTCCCTCCCTCTCTGTCACCCCTTCCTCTCTATTTCTGTCTCGATCCAATAAATAAATAAATAAAATATTTTTTTAAATAATAAATGTTACAAACTGTGGACAACGTAAAGGTAAATACATCTATAAGCAGTTGGGGAGACTTAACAGGTAGTGTACTGACTTGCATTTTTTTTTGCCACCAGGATTATTGCTAGGGCTCAGAACCTGCATGGCAAATTCACTGCTCCTGGCACATATCTTTTCCCTTTTATTTTTTATTTTCTTTACTTGATAGGACAGAAAGAAACTGAAAAGGAAAAGGGAGATAGAGAAGGAAAGAGACACATAAAGAACAAGAAAGACCTACAGTACTTGCTTCACCGGTTGTGAAGCTTCCCCCTTGCAGGTGGGGAGCAGGGGCTCAAACCCAAGTCCTTGCACACAGTGACATGTGTGCTTAACCAAGTGCACCACTTCTCCCAAATTTGCATTCTTGAGACCTCAGATTTAATCCCCAACACTCCAGATAGTCAAATAGTGCCCCCTTTCTCTTTCTTTCTCGCTCTCCCCCTCTCTCTCTCTCCCTCTTTCCCTCTCTCCCTCTCCCTCTCCCTCTTTCTCTCTCTCCCTGATAAATACATGAACCTTTTTTAAATGTCTGGTAGTTTGGGTGAAAAGGTGCTCTTGGGGGGGTTGGGCAGGAGCTCAGCGGGTTAAGTGCACGTGGCAGGAAGCACAAGGACCAGCTTAAGGATCCCGGTTCAAGCCCCCGGCTCCCCACCTGCAGGGGAGTCGCTTCACAGGCGGTGAAGCAGGTCTGAAGGTGTCTATCTTTCTCTCCCCCTTTGTCTTCCCCTCCTCTCTCCATTTCTCTCTGTCCTATCCACCAACGACATCAATAACAACAATAATAATAATAACCACAACAACGATGAAAAATAAATAAATAAAAGCTGCTCTTGCCCTTACCCGATGGATATTCTCCGGGGTGATGGCTTTTGAAGGGTCAGTCCTGATGAAGAAGACACAGACCCCAGTAAGAGCAACGTCCTTTCCCTCCGTCACAAACACCTTGGGTTTTTTCATCTTCCCAGAAAGAAGATTTGCTCCTGCTGGAGAGCCAAGCTGCCCTGCAAATGCAAAGCACATTCAGTTTGACAAATAAAATACTTCTTCCAGCTGGTGGGGTCACCTCCACATATGAGTTTTTCTTCTGAAGATATTGTCATGTTGACTTGTCATGTGCCCTCGATGTGACTACCTCTCAGACACTCTCTGGTCTGAATCCTAAGGGGATCTAGTGGGAGCTGCTTGACTCTAGATCAGAGATTCATTTTAGAAGTGTTGCTGGGGGTGGGGGAGGAAGGAAAAGGAGAAGAAAAATAAAAAGGAGGAGAAGGGAGGAAAAAAGAGGAGGAAGAAGAAAAAAGAAGGATTTGAAGGGAGAGAAAAAGAAGGGGGAGAAAAAAGGAGTAGAAAGAGAAGGAGGAGGAAAGAAAAGAGAGAGAAATGATCAGATGGATCATTTGTAAGGCCATGTCAGCCACTTGCAGAATGCAAGCTTAATGTCGTGCTTTTTATATTAAAAAGTATGGCTACGGGAGTCAGGTGGTAGCGCAGCGGGTTAAGTGCAAAGTGCAAGGACCTATGTAAGAATCCTGGTTCGAGCCCCGGCTCCCTACTTGCAGGGGTTGGGTGGTAGTGCAGCAAGTTAAGCACACATGGCACAAAGCGCAAGGACCGGCTTAAGGATCCCGGTTTGAGCCCCAGCTCCCCACCTGCAGGGGAGTCACTTCACAGGTGGTGAAGCAGGTCTGCAGGTGTCTGTCTTTCTCTCCCCCTCTCTGTCTTCCCCTCCTCTCTCCATTTCTCTCTGTCCTATCCAACAATGAACGACATCAATAACTACAACAATAAAACAACAAGGGCAACAAAAGGGAATAAATAAATAAGTAAATAGACATTTTTTTTAAAAAATTGGGGAGTCAGGCGGTAGTGCAGCGGGTTAAGCACACGTGGCACAAAGCTCAAGGACTGGCATAAGGATCCTGGTTCAAGGCCCCGGCTCCCCACCTGCAGGGGAGTTGCTTCACAGGCGGTGAAGCAGGTCTACAGGTGTCTATTTTTGTCTCCCCCTCTCTGTCCTCCCCTCCTCTCTCCATTTCTCTCTGTCCTATCTAACAACGACGACATCAATAACAACAACAATAACAATAACAATAAAAAACAAGGGCAACAAAAAGGAAAATAAATAAATAAATAAATATTTTAAAAGAAAGAAAGAAAAGAAATGTAACATGAGGGGATTGGGCAGTAGAACAGCAGGTTAAGCGCACGTGGTGCAAAGCACAAGGACTGGTATAAGGATCCTGGTTCGAGCCCCCGCTCCCCACCTGCAGGGGAGTCGCTTCACAGGCGGTGAAGCAGGTCTGCAGGTGTCTGTCTTTCTCTCCCCCTCTCTGTCTTCCCCTCCTCTCTCCGTTTCTCTCTGTCCTATCCAACAGTGATGACGACAACATCAATAACAACAATAACTACAACAATAATAATAAAACAACAAGGGCAACAAAAGGGGAGGGAAAAAAGCAAAATGAAAAGAAACTATGACATTTCGCTAAATAAATAAATAAACCTGTTATGCCCATCGGCAACCATGTCTATGTTAAAATGTAGTGCTTCCCCGGTAAGCAA
This sequence comes from Erinaceus europaeus, assembly GCF_950295315.1. Taxonomy (NCBI): domain Eukaryota; kingdom Metazoa; phylum Chordata; class Mammalia; order Eulipotyphla; family Erinaceidae; genus Erinaceus; species Erinaceus europaeus. The sequence goes on along the minus strand of NC_080166.1, from coordinate 16,473,159 downwards.
ACGCCTGGAAGCAGCGGCAGAACGAGCCCACAGGGGAGAAAGGAAGTCATCAGGTGTGAAGGGCTGTATTATTTCCCAGTTACCAACAGCCTGAAAAGGAGAGCAAGGCATCCCCAGTCGAGTTGGAACAACCCAGTTAAACTCCCCAATACCTACCCCCATCCCTCCAGGTAAAAACAGCACCAGCTCCACTCGGCTCGCCCACCATAAGCCACGACACACTACCGGTCCCACCTCCAGAGGTGAAAGTGTCCACAGTGGTCGCGTTCTTGGGGTAGTGAATGGTTGATGAGATAGTTAAGAGTCTCAGGAAGGCGGTATCTTCTCACCGTGTGGTTAGCGTCTCCACAGCACACCTACCACCAACGGAATTCTTCCACATTATCAAACATGGGGTCCCCAATGCCCTTGGGCGACCCCCCACCCCATCTGCCTTCTCAAGTTCTCGGCTCTGCTGCGTCTGTCCACAGTCAGTCTAGCATACGTCCTGGGTTTTCCCTTCTTTGTTTCTAAAGTTCCCCCCGTCAGTGAGGTGAGTCAGTATCCGTCCTTCTCCTTCTGGTCTATGTCACTGAAGGAGACTCTGTAAAGTACCATCCCCGACGAAGCCAGAGAGGCCTCTTGGCTTTCTTTTGACAGTTGAGTAGCAGTACTCCTTTACTGCACTGTGGACAGACACCACAACTCTCTTAACCACACGTGTCCTTGAACAGAAATTCCTTGATTCATAAATTCTCAAGTGCTCGCATGTCTACACAGCCGAGTAAATAAGATGCATCCTGAGGGGCAGGGTGGCGGCACACCCAGTTTAGCGCACTAGAGTACTAAGCTCAAGGACTGAGCAAGGAGGACGCGGGGAGGACGCTTCACAAGCAGGTGTCTCTCTTTCTTTCTCTCTCTCTCTCTCTCTATCTCCCCCTCCTCTCTCAATTTCTCTCTGTCCTATCCAATAAAATAGGGGAAAAAATGGCCACCATGAGCAATGGATTCACAATGCAGATGCCCTGGAGGTGGTAATAATAATAATAATAATAATAATAATACATCTTGCAGTTCTATTTGGTCTTTCTAGTCCCTAAATTCTGCAGTTCAAATATTTTGATTTTGACAGTTTATATTGTTTCATTTCATATTTTTTAAATATTTTATTTATTTATTCCCTTTTGTTGCCCTTGTTTTATTGTTGTAGTTATTATTGTTGTTGTTGTTGTCATTGTTGTTGGATAGGACAGACAGAAATGGAGGGAGGAGGGGAAGACAGAGAGGGGGAGAGAAAGACAGACACCTGCAGACCTGCTTCACCGCCTGTGAAGTGACTCTCCTGCAGGTGGGGAGCCGGGGACTGGAACCGGGATCCTTGAGCCGGTCCTTGCGCTTTGCACCATGTGCGCTTAACCCGCTGCACTACCGCCCGACTCCCTATTTTCTGTTTTAAGTAGAGATTGATTTCAAAAAGTTTAAAACAAATCAGCCTCACAAAAATATAAAAGTGTGGATATTAGGCATAAACAATGTTAACAACATTAGTATCATTTAAATCAGAGTATTTAAAGGACCCCCCCCCCCCCCCGTTGAAAGGGAGATGTGAACCTCTATAACTCTAGCCACTAGGTGGTCCCTTTGCACAGTGGTTTCCGCCGTGTGTCCCCATCGGTGGACCTAGCCACACGTTTCTGGACTGTGTCACATCACTATTTCATACCTGTTTCTACCACTTCCACATCCTGGTAATAAAACATGAGGTGACGAAGACCTCCCACAGCAAAAAGCTGATCGATTCTTTCAATCTGGGGAAGAGAAGGAAAAAAAGAGAAAGCACAGACGCGGGGATGGCTTGGTTCTGAATCTGAAAGCGCGCTGAAGTCCGCGCTGGTGAGACCTTGTGCAGGCAGGGCAGCATCTGCGGCACCCAGGTAGTAGGAACCATATTTCTCTGCTTCAAGAGCCATGGCGGGGGGGGGGGGGGGGGGAACGGGACGGGACGGACGGGTGGTGGCGCACCTGTTACAGGTCGAGAGCACATGTTACAGTGTGCAAGGACCTGGGTTCCAGCCCCTGGTCCCCACCTGCAGGGGAAAGCTTTGCAAGTGGTGAAGCAGTATTGCAGGTGTCTCCCTGCCTCTCTCCCTATCTCCCCCTTCCCTCTCAATTACTGGCTATCTCTATCCAATGAAGAAAGATAATTAAAAAAAAAAAAAAAAAATCTAAAAGAACCATGGGGGGGCGGTAGCGCAGAGGGTTAAGCGCATGTGGCACAAAGTGCAACAACCAATGCAAGGACCCCAGTTCGAGCCCCCGGCTCCCCACCTGCAGGGGAGTCGCTTCACAGGCGGTGAAGCAGGTCTGCAGGTGTCTGTCTTTCTCCCTTTCTTCCTTCCCCTCCTCTCTCAATTTATTTCTGTCCTTTCCAACAATAACAACAGTAACAGCAACAACTATATAAAAAAGATGGCCACCAGGAGCAGTGGATTCATAGCGCAGGCACCGAGCCCCAGCAATAACCCTAGAGGAGGGAAAAAAAGGAAGAAGCAAATCAACTTTTCATCAACTGATAAATGGACAAAATTTGGTCAATGCATCTGATGAACCACTATTCTGTCTTCAAAGAGAAAAATTCTGAGGTTCTCTCTGATTAGGTAAGCCTGCTAACCTGTGAGTAAAGGCCCTAGCTCTCTCTCTCTTTCTCTCTCTCCCCCTGTCTAACATGCGAATGTTCTCAATTTTCTGGAATAAAGTTTAAAATCCCTGAAAACAAATCTGACACATGCTCTCACACAGCTGACATGTGCGAACATCAGGCTACGTTTGGGCAACCCAGTTGCCCAAAGACGAACACTGCCTGGTTCCACTTACACAAATAGCAGAAAGAGTCAGGCTCACAGAGAAAGCAGAACGCGGGTGGCCACTGGCTGTGGGGGGTAGGGAGTGTGGGTTTGTGTAATGGGAGGGAGTTTCGGTGAAGCAAAATGGAGAAGAGTTCTGAAGAATGACCATAGAGCAGTGAGTCTGCTTCACAAAGCTGACCTGTACATGTGGAAACGATTGTGACTGGGCTCAGAAGATGGCTCAAGGGGTAGAACAGGGGCTCGGCCTGTGTGATGTCCTAAGTCTGACTCCGGCTACTACAAAGAAAGCAGTCTCAGGGCTGGGTGGTGAAGCACACACATTGCAGTGCGCAAGGACCCAGGCTCAAGACCCAGTCCTCACCTGCAGGGGGGAAGGCTTCAAGATCAGTCAAGTGGGGCTTCAGCTGTCTCTCTATGTCTGTCCCTCTCTATCTTCCCCCCTTCCTCAAAATTTCTCTCTATCTCTATCCAATAAATAAAGCAGTCTCAAACTCCAAAATGCCCCCCACCCCCGAGCCTGTTTCATTAGATGTGGAGAGACGCAGACATCTGGTCAGAATCATGGGCTCTCTGCCGACAACGGGAAATAGCCCATTCAGCCTGGATCCCGGAAAGCCCTCAGTTTCCTCAACACCACCACACAAAGTCAGAATGGAGTCGTCGTGGTGTGAGGAAGACGCCCTCCTGGAAAACCAAGCATGGGATTCTGACCCTGGACAGTCTCTCCAGCCCCCCTCTGTCCTCCGTCACCACATCAGAGAGAAGGCCAGCAAGTCATACCTGACTCCCCTCGAGGACGGCATCCTCTACCTCTGTCTTGTTCAGGTCCACACAGGAAGCCACAATGGAAAACAAGTAGTCGTGCCTGCCATCCAAACGAGCCCGCTTGGCTTCCTTCTCTTCTTTCAGTCTTTGCTAGAAGAAACGAATGGGGGAAAGAGTGATGACGTAGATGCTGTGGGGCTGGAGAGTTACTTAACCAGGTAGCACATGACAGGCGCCTACCTTCTCACGCGCTTGACCAAGTTTTGAGACCCCAGCACTACATACATAGAATGCCATGATGCCAGGGGAAGTTCTAATAGTGTCCTCTCTCTCTCTCTCTCTCTCTCTCTCTCTCTCTGTATGTGTGTGTGTGTGTGTCTCATTCTCTCACTCGGAAAGTTGACAGTGAATGGTAGCTACTGTTCTCAAATGGACTCGTCCTGCAGTCATTTCATGCCATTACTGCTTTCTTAACGCGTAGCTGTCCAGACAGCAGCATTTGGGTGTACTATCTTCTCTTCTTAGAAATAAGCTTGTGGGTCGGGGGTAGACAGCATAATGATTATGCAAAGAGACCCTCATGCCTGAGGCTCCAAAGTCCCAGGTTCAATCCCCCCACACCACCATAAGCCAGAGATGAACAGTGCTCTGGTTAAAAGGAAGGAGGAGGAGGAGGAGGAGGAGGAGAAGAAGAAGAAGACAGAAAGAAAGAAAGAAAGAAAGAAAGAAAGAAAGAAAGAAAGAAAGAAAGAAAGGGAGAGGGAGGGAGGGAGGGAGAGAGGAAGAAAGAAAGAGAGAGAGAAAGAAAGGAAGGAAATAAGTTTTTGTCTATAATGAAAATAAAATGTGCTCATTGTTTTGAAACCACCGAACACAGAGGAGCCAAAAGAAACAAAAATGATCTGCCGTCCAGAAATCATACCTAGAAATACCTGGATTTGCCTGAATCTTTACAGACTCACTTCTATGCATATATAAGCATCCAACAGAGGTATAAGAAATGATATTTCTATTTTTGTAAACATGCCCTAAGCCATAAAAGCAATATTCCTCTACACTACCTCTTAGTTGTAATGTTTACCAACAGGCTTGTATAAGATATTAAAAATTAACTTCTAGAAAAACACTGCTTATTTGTTAACTGCTGTTTCTTTTAAATTAGGGGGATTGATGGTTTAAAGTAAATACAGTTGTTGATAGATGTGTAAAAATTTCTCCGTTTTCTGCAAAACACCCTCACGCCCAGCCTTGGTCTCCTCCACCATCAGGCATCAGGACCTGAAAGCCCCACCACCAGCAGCCCAGAGAACTTTACTTGGAGGCAAGACATCAGACCCAGTCCAAGTTCTGCCTGGTGTTTCCCTTCTGTTCATATTTCTCAACTCCTGTCCATGAGTGAGATCATCTTCATCCTTCTCTTTCTGCAATCCACAGGATTCTTTCAAGCTCCATCCAAGAGGAGGTGACAAAGGTGAAGTCACCATTTTTCATAGCTGTCTAGTAAGGGAGAATATTTTAAGGCACAAAGTAAAACAAAGAAGGAGGAGGATGAAGAGGAGGAGGAGAAGAAGAGGAAGAAGAAGAAGGAGGAGAAGAAGAAGGAGAAGGAGGAGGAGAAGGAGGAGGAGGAGGAGGAGGAGGAGGAGGAGGAGGAGGAGAATCAGGAGGAAAAGAAAAAGGAGGAGGTGGAGATGGAGAAAGTCAGGCTTCTCCAAACAGTTAAAAGCTCATCACTGGGTGCACTCCACATTTCTACATTATCTTTTCTAAACCAGAGGGGACTACTTGAGAGAAAGGAGAGAGAGCAAGACTTAGAAAAGATGAGGAGCTGTAAGTAAAGACAATCTGAGTGTTGTCTGGGAGGTGGAGCAGTGGATAAAGCATTGAGCTCCCAAGCATGAGGTCCTGAGTTCCAGCACACGTAGCAGCGTGACATGCCTGGTTCTTTCTTTCTCTCCTCCTATCTTTCTCATTAATAAACGACTAAAATCTTTTTTTAAAAAAAGAAAGGACAGAAAGAAAGAGAGAAGGAAGGAAGGAAGGAAGGAAGGAAGGAAGGAAGGAAGGAAGGAAGAAGGAAGGGAGGGAAGGAAGGAAGGAAGGGAGGGAGATTAAAGGCTCAATTTAGAAAGAAAAAAAACTAGGGGGTTGGGCAGTGGTGCACTGGATTAAGCGCACATAGTACAAAGCACAAAGACTTGCTTAAGGATCCGGGTTTGAGCCCCTGGCTCCCCACCTGCGGGGGGGGGGGGGTCACTTCACAAGCAGTGAAGCACGTCTGAAGGTGTCTAGCTTTCTCTCCCCCTACCTCCCCTCCGCCCCTAATTTCTCTCTGTCCTATCAAAATAAATAAATAAATAAATAAATAAATAAATGGCGGCAGGCGCAGTGGATTCGTAGTACAGGCACTAACCCTGGAGGAAGAAAAAAAAAACATACTTAGTATTGAATATGATCTTACTTAAATCCATCGCTCTGTCTCAAAAGACAAATAACCGAAAGTCAGAGCCATGCAGATAAAGAAAAACAAATACAAAAAGAACCACGGTGTTTGTCAGTCTCAGCTTTCACTGCCTTACTCTGAGGTAACAGCTACAGGGAGAGACGTGGCTCTTTGCTCCCACAGAGGGCCCAGCATGACAGACAAATATTTGGTCGTTGGATCAGCCCATTGTCAGGACAGACACGTGCCCCTGCGGTCTTCCTGCTGCTAGGAGACAGGGCCGACAGGCCTTCAGATGGCGCTCTGCCAGATGGCTTGTCCCGGATCTGACCCTTGGAGAATGACGGGAGAGTGGGAGGAAGAAGATATGAAACAAAGTGTGGAACCGGGCAGAAACTATGCTGAGAGCATGAGCGTTGTAACAGAGGAGGCTGGGCAGGGGTGACCACAGACCAAATCAATGTGCAAAAAAGAGAAAAAGAAGAAAAAACACCCAAGGTAATCATTTTTTTAAAAAATGATTTTTAAAAAGTGAAAAATAAAGGGCGGACCAGGTGGTGCCCCTGGTTAAGCACAAGTGTTACAGTGAAAAAAAGACCCTGGCTCAAGGCCCTGGTCCCCACCTGCAGGGGGAGCTTCAAAAGTGGTGAAGCCTTCACAGGCGGTGAAGCAGGACTACAGGTGTCTGTCTTTCTCTCCCCCTCTCTATCTTCCCCTCCTCTCTCCATTTCTCTCTGTCCTATCCAACAACAACAACATCAATAACAACAATAACTACAAAAATTTTTTTAAAAAAGTGGCAAAGCAGAAGGAGTCGGGCGGTGAATGGGTTAAGCCAACATGGAGCAAAGTGCAAGGATGCGCGTAAGGATCCGGGTTCAGGGGAGTCGCTTCACAGGCAGTGAAGCAGGTCTGCAGGTGTCTATCTTTCTCTCCCCCTCTCTGTCTTCCCCTCCTCTCTCCATTTCTCTCTGTCCTATCCAACAATGAACAACATCAACAATGGCAAAATAAAATAAAATAGACTTCCTAGCTTCTTTCCACCCTATCCTCATCTGCTCCATTCCTACTTTTGTGCTTTGTACCACGTGCACTTAACCCAGTGCACCACTGCCTGACTCCATATTCCGACTTTTTGGTTCCTGGTCACTAATCATTTTGTCCTACTTTATATCTTACTGCCTTTCAGACACCAAGTTCCAGATGCTACAAGGATTCCATCCTGACCTCCCTGGGCAAAGGACCTCACCAATGTGTCTGCGAACCTCCCCACTCCAGAACCCTGCCCCAATAGGGAAAGATACACACAGGCTGGGGGTATAGATCCACCTGCCAATACCCATACTCAGCAGAGAAGAAATTATAAAAGCCAGAACTCCCACCTTCTGCACCCCATAAAGAATTTTAGTCCATACTTCCAGAGGGGGAACAATGTTAGGGGAAGATGACCAGAGAACTCTGAACTCCAACCCCATCCTGACTCAGAGACAGAAGAGGAAAATAAAAGGAAGGACATTCAGAAGTAGTAATGTGTGTAGGTGTGACTTAGAAAGCAAGAAAAGGCAGGATCATAGGGAAAAATGGGCAAATATATATAAATATAAACAGACAGTAATAGAAATAATAATCAACCCGTATCTGTGATCTTGGGAGAACTGTTGTAGCTTCTAGTGGAGGGAATGGGGATACAGAACTCTGGTGGTGGGAATGGTGTGGAATTATAACCCTGTTATCTTATAACTTTGTAAATAAATATTAAGTCACTAATAAAATCTTTTAAATGAAAGAAAGGAAAAAAAAAAAAGAGTTCGCCCAAGTTCAATGACTTCCAATGAAGAAAATCCTCTCCAAGGGGGGCCTCTGTCTGGTGCTTCCTGGAACATTCACACCTACTCATTAATTGTCTGGGAGACCCCAATTCATCCCCTGTCTACTCCTAAGTGTCTCACCGAGTCTTTCTCCCCATCCATCTCATCTCTGGCTGAAGGGCCACAGCTGCAGAGGAAGCCAACACCTCCTCCGCACATTAAAGAGCACTTCAGCGGAGTGGCTGGGGAAGAACCCTCCAGGCTGGCTAATCCACTCACAGCAGGTGTCCAGAAAAGCCTCTTTGATTTAACAAAAGCTCCGCTCCCTCCCCTACCTCAGAGAGAGCACTTCAATGGAAAAGGTCCCATTCATTGTGTGTGTCCTCAGAGTAAGCTGTAGAATCTTGTCTATTTTTGCTGAGTCCTTGGAGCTCTGGAATCACCACACTGACTGACTCTTTGACCTGGCCCTCCTTCAAAGCAGTTCAAAAGATGGCGTCTTTACCTTCTGTTAAATCCAGATGTTCCCCTCAAACCAACCCAAAATATGCTGTAAAGGTATATCCCTCACCTCCCTCAGTACAACCCCCTGCACCAGCCCACCATCAAGACCCCAGAATCTATTTCCTGCATACCCAGTGTCTGCACCCAGTGTCAGCTTTCCACAGGGCGGCTGAGCTGCTTTAAGGGGACTTAGATCTGACACCAGCCACATCCGCTCCCTCTGCCCACCCCCACCTTCACACACACACACACACACACACACACACACACACACACACACCTGTGTTTGGCCAAAGATCAATTTCATAGAGAAGGTGCTGAAAGGCAGAGTAAGATGGCTAGGTGGGGGCACACCTGGTTGAGCACACCTGACAGTGGGCAAGGACGCAGGTTCAAGCCCCTGGTCCCCACCTGCAGAGAGAAAGCTTCATGAGCAGTGACACTGGGCTTCAGGTCTCTCTCTTTCTATCTATCTATCTCCCTCTTTCTCTCTCTCTCTCCCTCGCCCCCCCCCCACCATTCCCTCTTCCTTCTGGATTTCTCTGTCTCTATCCAAAAGCAAATAGAGTGAAATAGAGACTGTCTCCAAGGAAGGTCTAACCAACGGCGAGAACACAACTGAAGTGCTGTTGTTTTGGCTTGACGAACTCTATCCTTACCCACTGATCTTCCCTCCCTTCTCCCCAGAGTCTTCTCTGTTGCCTAAGCTGATTAAATATGGCTTCTATCTCGGTGGAGTTATGGTCTGGTAAGAGGGAATGGGGGAAGGTGGGAGAGGGAGAGGAGGAGGGTTCCATTTGGTGTGATGGCACAGAAACTTTGGTGACGGGTGCAATGAATCCTGCACGCACGCACGCACATGTGAAAGCAGACCTTTAAAGTTCATATAACATTCTAAACCAATGTTTAACTAATAGAAACTTTGTTTTAAACTTCTTATTTTTATTTTATTTTTATTTTTCCCCTTTTGTTGCTGTTGTTGTTCATCATCATTGTTGCTATTATTGTTCTTGTTATTGCTGTCATTGTTTTTGGATAGAACAGAGAGAAATGGAGAGAGGAGGGGAAGACAGAGAGGGGGAGAGAAAGATAGACACCTGCAGACCTGCTTTACCGCCTGTGAAGCGACTCCCCTGCAGGTGGGGAGCCGGGGGCTCGAACGGGGATTCCTATGCCGGTCCTTGTGCTTTGCAACATTTTTTTAATAATATTTTTGTCAATCAATCAATAAAAAAATATATGATGAGTTGCTAAGAATTCCTGGGTCTCTGGGCCAGGGAAAGGGGTGATGGCACACCTAGTAAAGTGCAAAAATTACTGTGCTCAAGGACCCAGGTTCAAGTCCTGGTCCGAACCTGCACAGGGAAAGCTTCACACACTGTGAAGCACTGATGCCGGTGTCTCTGTTTCTCTCTCCCTCTCTATCTTCTCCTTCACTCTAAATTTCTCTTTGTATAGGGAGGAAAGAAGGAAGGAAGGAAGGAAAGGAGGGAGGGGAGGAGAGAGGAAGGAAGGAAAGGAGGGAAGGGAGGAAGGGAAGGGAAGGGAAGGGAAGGGAAGGGAAGGGAAGGGAAGGGAAGGGAAGGGAAGGGAAAGGAAGGGAAGGGAAGGGAAGGGAAGGGAAGGGAAGGGAAGGGAAGGGAAGGGAAGGGAAGGGAAGGGAAGGGAAGGGAAGGGAAGGGAAGGGAAGGGAAGGGAAGGGAAGGGAAGGGAAGGGAAGGGAAGGGAAGGGAAGGGGAAGGGGAAGGGGAAGGGGAAGGGGAAGGGGAAGGGGAAGGGGAAGGGGGAAGGGAAGGAAAGGGAAGGGAAGGGAAGGGAAGGGAAGGGAAAGGGAAAGGGAAAGGGAAAGGGAAGGGAAGGGAAAGGGAAAGGGAAAGGGAAAGGGAAAGGGAAAGGGAAGGGAAGGGAAGGGAAGGGAAGGGAAGGGAAGGGAAGGGAAGGGAAGGGAAGGGAAAGGGAAAGGGAAAGGGAAAGGAAGGGAAAGGGAAGGGAAGGGAAGGGAAGGGAAGGGAAGGGAAGGGAAGGGAAGGGAAGGGAAGGGAAGGGAAAGGGAAAGGGAAAGGGAAAGGGAAAGGGAAAGGGAAAGGGAAGGGAAAGGGAAAGGGAAAGGGAAAGGGAAAGGGAAGGGAAGGGAAGGGAAAGGGAAAGGGAAAGGGAAAGGGAAGGGAAGGGAAGGGAAGGGAAGGGAAGGGAAGGGAAGGGAAGGGAAGGGAAGGGAAGGGAAGGGAAGGGAAGGGAAGGGAAGGGAAGGGAAAGGGAAGGGAAGGGAAGGGAAGGGAAGGGAGGAAGGGAAGGGAAGGGAGGAAGGGAAGGGAAGGGAAGGGAAGGGAAGGGAAGGGAAGGGAAGGGAAGGGAAGGGAAGGGAAAGGGAAGGGAAAGGGAAAGGGAAAGGGAAAGGGAAAGGGAAAGGGAAAGGGAAAGGGAAAGGGAAAGGAAAGGGAAGGGAAAGGGAAGGGAAGGGAAGGGAAGGGAAGGGAAGGGAAGGGAAGGGAAGGGAAGGGAAGGGAAGGGAAGGGAAAGGAAAGGAAAGGAAGGGAAGGGAA